>NC_090928.1:1251926491-1252235582 GCF_040938575.1 Ambystoma mexicanum
GCCTTTGCCCACAAGCCACCATTTCCATCAGTGCCACCTCCAAAGAAAAAGCACTCCCATCATGGAAAGAAGAAGTCTCGTACGGGTGGCGGGCACCCGAAGAGGGCCGTAGGAGGGGGTATACTGTCACGACTCGCTCCCTTCGCTCCCGTTCCCGCCACTTGGGGGCATGTTTTGGGGCTTATTCCTTGCTGGACATTTCCTCCGAACCTAATGCCACAGTGCTGTAATGAATTGGGAGCGCTAAATCCCTATTTTCCAAACTACTTCCCTTCCGGATCCATTCCAGGTTTTTGGCAGCCAACATGCTTCTTTAACCAAATGACTGTGCTTCCCAGAATGCCTGGCCCACTGCTCCACCTCCACCCTTGCAGGACAAGGTTGGGTGGAGGATAGGCAACACCTGTGGCTGCAGGTGCAGCAGTCAGCACACCTGAGGCGTGTGCTCGTTAAACAGCTTTAAAAGCCTCAGTCTCACTTCAGTCCAGCGCTGGTCATCGTTTGCAGTGTTCCTGTTTTTGACTAGTCCCTGGTTCCTGGTTCCTTGCCTTTGTACCTACTTCCTTGTTCCCGTTTTCTTGTTTCCTCCGCCCTGAATTTCGGATTCATGCGCTAATTGATTTCTGCTCCCTTGATTTCCCTTTTTGTCTTCCTCTGTTTGCAGGCAGCAATTTTCAGTGCTTTCCCCTTTTAGATGCAGCCCAGTTTGTCTGTGTTCTATATTTCTTTGACTCTGTCCTTTGCTGCTGTTACCCATTTGCCTTAGCCTTCCTCTTAGTTTAGTTTCCTGTCTTTTCCTTGGAGGGGTAGGAAGAAGTTTGCATAGGTTATTTCGTTTTTCCCTGCTCCTGATCCTTACTTCCTAGAGGATCCATTCCATGTTTTCCACTGCACTTCTGCATTTATTTTCCCTTTGATTATTAGGTGTGGTGTGCGGTAGTAGCTAGCTCCTGTGTGAATGCTTATGTTTTCCTCACTATTTTGCAAACACTATTCCCATTTAGGTATTTAGTTTTCCTTCCATTGCTGTTCTAGCCTTTCGGGGTCCCAGTTTCTTCAACAGGATTCGTGGGCTAGCTGACATTCAAGAGGTTTATCTCGTCCTCGTGAGTACAGTTCTTAAGTTCCCTTATGTAATACCATCAAGAGTGTTAGTACACAGATCCTGTCATTGCTTGCCCTCCACGTGGGTTTAGCGCTGTCAGTACCTGTAACAGCAATTGGGGGTAAGGCGCTTGCCGACTTTCCTCGCGGTCAGGTGCTTACCCCACATCCCTTTTCATGTATTGGTTTTGATGTCACACTCTATTTGCACTCCTGGGTTCTAGCATACCTGAGTCGTAGTTCCTGGGTGCACATTTCCCTTGCCATATTCGCTGCCTTTGTACTCGCCTGACTAATCCTGACAGCACTCTACAACCCCCCCCCTAATCAGGGCCAATGGACCTCTGACTGGATGGCCATAGAGATGTTCAAAGGGACTATAACCAACTCCCTCCTGAGGGACTTCTCTATATGCAAAGATAAGGCATGGCAGTAGAAGGTACCACGTCCTCTTAAGGGATTCTTCTAAAGCACCTATTATGCTCTTCATAGTACGATTAAACCTCTCTACCAGTCCATTTGTCTGTGGATGGTAGGCTGTAGAGAATTTGTAAGTGACACCACAGTTTTTCCACATGTCTTGCATGTATTGGGACATAAAATTGGATCCCCTGTCGGATATCACTTCCTTGGGAAACCCTACCCTGGTAAAAATACCAAGTAGAGCCTTAGCCACAGCCTGAGTTGTAACAGTTCTCATAGGTATAGCTTCTGGGTATCTTGTAGCATGGTCTGCTGCAACCAGGATAAACCTGTTCCCTGAAGATGTAGGAGGGTAAAGGGGACCGACAATGTCAATGCCCACCCTCTCAAAAGGAACTCCCACCACTGGGAGAGGCACCAGGGGTGCCACATTCTTGGCTCCACTCTTGCCAGAGGTTTGGCAAGTGTGACAGCTCCTACAGAATTTGTCAACTTCAGAACCCATTTTAGGCCAATATAAGTAGAGGGAGAGCCTTTCCTTGGTCTTCTTGAAACTCAAGTGACCAGCCAAAGGTATCTCACTGGCTAACTGTAGGAACTGGAGTCTGTTGGCAAGGGGCACTACAATTCTTTTGCAGTCCCCAGGGATAGACTCAGTTGGTTCACTGTAGAAGAGGCAATCTTCCCAGCTTAACCTGTGCTTTCCAACTTCTTGCCCATCAAGTTGGTTAGCAGCCTGTTGTCGAAGACCTCCAAGAGTAGGACACTCTCTCTGTCCTTTTCTGAAGTCTGCCCTGCCTTCTGCCAGTAAAGACTGCAGCTCAGGATGGTCAACAGGGTCAAGATCTCCAACTAAGACAGTGGGCCTCATTACGCGGTATGGGAAGAATGATGCCGGTAAGCGATTACCGGCATCGCTTACCGCTCCGGCCTATCACGACCCGCCTACCCGCTATTAGTGGTACCGCAAAGAACGGTGCCTCTAACAGCGGCAAGGGAGCGGGCACGTGACCCCACATGCCAGCAATAGCAGCATGGCAGAAATAGGAGTACATCACAAGTCAGGCGGACATGCAAATAGCGCCATGAATCAGGCGTAAAAAGTGGATACCGGCATCGCGATCCACCCTTAAACGGCCATGTGCAGTGTTCTCAACTGCCACAGGTGCGCACAATCAGCACAGGTGGAGGCAATGTAGACTGGGCCAGCACAAAAGGAGCACACCACACACCTTCCCACACCCATTCACACACCAAAATGATTCCAATACTAGTAGCAATCCTGGGGCTGGAGGACATGCTTGCATTGCAACTGCAACAACACCAACAACAACAGGCAGCACAGAGGAGACACAGGAGGAGAAGGAGGGTGAGACAGGCACAGCATGCCCCACCAGTTCAGGCAGTTGTACCACACAGGCAGCCCCCAATCCCTAGAATCAGAGCCAGTCCATTCAACCTAACCCCTGAGCAGATCCACACCCTGTACCATCTGGACCGGGATACCATCACCACCATTGTGGACATGATACACAGCGACATCGTCAGCCTCATAGACATCCGTACCGCCATCCCCCCTCTACTGAAGGTGGTGTCAGTGCTCCACTTCCTGGCCACAGGCACCTACCAGCACACGGCAGGGCAGATGCACGGCATTTCACAACCATTATTTTCACGCACGCTAAACCAAGTGCTCGATGCCCTCCTGAAGCACACAAGTGAACACATATCCCTATCACAGACTGCCCAGGAGATCTCCAACACCAAAGTTGGCTTCCATTCACTGGCAGGCATCCCAAGTTGCATCAGTGCCCTCGACTGCACCCATGTGGAATTGGTGGTCCCACATGCCATGGAGGTAGTGTACCAAAACCGAAATCAATACCACTCCATCAACGTGCAAATGGTATGTGACTAAAACAAGATCATCACACATTGTTGTGCCCGATATCCCGGATCAACCCATGAATGGTCCTGCGGAACTCAACGATACCATGCTACATGGAGGGACATGCCAGACAACGTTCCTGGTACTCGGTGAGTTGCATGGCAAGCACATGGCAGTGTGATGTGGGGAGTAGATTGGGGGGGAGAGATGCACACTCCAACTGGGTGAGATTGGGGGGGTGAGAGATGCATACTCCAACTGGGTGAGATTGGGGGGGAAGAGATGCATACTCTAACTGGGTGAGATTGGGGGGGGTGAGAGATGCATACTCCAACTGGGTGAGATTAGTTGAGAGACTGAACAATGCCCATACTGCAATACACCGCCCCCCAAAGCAGGCCAGACTGAACCTGACCCATGAAAACCATACGTAAGACGTAAGCTGCACAACAATGACAACAAGCCATTACTGCAACCATGCCATATCCATCCACATGTACACTGCAAATCATCAGACCGTACCCTCTACAACACAATGCAGTGACATGCTGCCAATTTGGCCAATGCAAATGACCGCTGAACAGCATCCCAACGGATGCGTCTGTGAGTGGCTACTAAGGATTCACATTAAGCTAATATACGGATTCTCACTCGTACACCACCACAGAAGTGCAGCATGCCAACATGGGGACATCAAGCGTTGAATGGCAGATCACTAAGAGCCTGGTTCCAATGGTGACAGGAGTAAAGGATACGAATGACCACACAACACCTACATCATGGCAACAACTGCCGTAGCCATGCACAGTGCATGAACACTCGCAAGGAATAGGACACCTTCACACATTGCAGTTATTCTGATTACCTCCATGCATGTAGGGATATGTGGATGTGATCAAGGAAACAATACTGGCTTGTGTGTGATAGGTTCCATTTGATTAAATCACTTACACAAAACCATTGTTGAACCCATGCAGGTGATGCTGGCTATCCCTTGAAGAGGTGGCTCCTTACCACTGTCCGGAACCCACAGAACAGGCACGAAGAGGACTACAATCGCGTACATACCCGTACCCGTGTGGTGATCGAGCAGACATTTGGCCTTTTGAAGACACGGTTTCGCTGCTTCAGCAGGTCAGGTGGGGCACTCCTGTACGGGCATGAGAAGGTGGCCGAGGTCATCAGTGCATCAGACGGAACGTGCCTATGCCCCCTGACATTGGACTGCAACCACCTGGTGAGGAGGAGGAGGAGGAGGAGGAGGAGGGAGAAGATGGGGCAGCACGTCATGCCGCTGGCGATGCACAGGAGGGACGTGCTGTGCGCCAGCATCTGATAGACCATTGTTTCTAATACACATGAATGAAGAGGGTGCAATGGATGTGGGACTCATGGTACTGGGTGTTGTGGGTAAATGAACACTGTGCACTGTTCAACAATAAAGCATACATACACAATAAATAATGTCCACTCATGTGATTGTTCTTGACACAACGGGTGTATTAAGCATAATGTGATTTTGAAGTGCACGGACCCTTCACCCTATCCCCCCTCCCCCCACAAATGCCCCAAACACCCTATCCCCCCTCCCCCCACAAATGCCCCAAACACCGTATCCACCCTCCCCCCACAAATGTCCCAAACACCCTTTCCCCCTCCCCCCACAAATGCCCCAAACATGGCATGCACTTCAGTGCAGCATTAGTGTTCAAGAGTCACCAACATCAGGCTGCCCCTACTTCACACCTCCTCTACCAGCATTGGGTGGTTGCAAGTCTGGGTGCCGCATGGACCGCGCAGACCTGCGCAAGGGGCTGGTCTGTGTAAGAGGATTCAGTTCAGCACTACAGCTAAGTCAACGCCTAGTCTATAATACTGAATGAAAACCCTTATTGATATATCTTTAGGTCCAGTTCATGCGTTCTGGATGACTACCCCTATATAACACCCCTCTCTTGGAATCCCCCTGACCCCACTGAGCCAAGAAGTAGTTCTGTTTTACAAGTTAAAAGGTTTATTTGATAATTTAAACAATAGATATATATATGACACTTTATAATAAATTAATAATTGAATAACACACTTAATCTGATATGATAAAGATCAACAACAGAGAATCTGGCACTAGCACACTTCTTTATAATTACTAAGGAGTTGAGATGAAATGGATAAGGTAGCACACTGGTAAATAGGTACAAAAGAAGAAGGTGGTACAGAATGCTTTATGTAAGCTCAGGTGGATGCAAGGTTGAATGAATGAAATGCAGTATAGAAATACTCAATATGATTTCAACAGAACAATGTAATCACTTTTCTCTGGCTATTCACTCCCCCCCTCTTTATGCAAGGCAAGGAAATGGAAGGAAATCACACAGTTCTCAGAAATGCAATCAATGTAAATCAGTTCACCCCAGCAAGCTTAGACTACAGAAGTTTAAAACACAGATAGGAGTTTTGAAAACACAGGCCCAAATGCTTTGATATGTGCTAGCAATGGATGAGAAATATGCTGGAAATGCTTTTTATTCCCTTTCAGAGGTTCAGGGTGAGTGGTATCTAGTTAATATTAGTCCAGGCTCACACTAGCAATGAGGCAGGGATAGTTAGCAGGTTAAACGAATTTCTGGCAAATGGAAAAGCAAAACTGCTGTCTTTTTACACGTGAAGAAATTGCAAATCGCGGTAAAATTCGCGGATGCGTGTTCCGCGATTGCGGTAAAACTATAAGGGGTAGGAATGCGGTTCTAGGTGCGATTCAAAGCTAAGATTCTAAGCTTTCAAATAAAAGTTATTGCAAGTCTCTAGCACAAACGGTTGCGGAGATATGAGTGATTTTGTGAAGGTCGTTTTTCAGATTTGAAATTTTAAAGTTCAAAAAGACAAGTGCAGCTTGCGACTAGAAAATGACAAGTGACAGCTTTACAAATGACAGGTGACAGTTAGGAGGCAGTTCTACTTAGATCAAATAGATTGAATTATATTATTTTAACTAGGAGATTGGTTCTGCACAGTTTCTAGGTACTCACACTATATTCTTGAGTGAAATGTGCCTCGCCACGGATCTGGTCAGGGTTTTAGACTGGACTCTGGTCTGGTCTGGTCTGGCCTCTGCACTTCACAGTGATCTGGGTCAGCTCTCTCTGCTGGTCTGGGTCTCTCTGGGTACAGCACTGCTTTCTCTCTGGTCTGGTCTCTTAGTTCTGGATAGATTGAAGTCTCTAGTTTGGCTTTCTGGAGGTTTGATGGAGGTAAAGTATGGATTTTTCCGGCAGAGCGTCCCGCTGCAGATGGAATTTGAAGGTCCCTATCTGTCCTGCCTGTCTGCTTTTATGTGTTTAGAATGTGGGTGTGTTCTAGCATCACTGACCCTACCTCTCTCTCAGCTTCTAATTGGTCAAACTTCCATTTATCATTTGATTGGGGAATGAACTGTGAGTCAGAGGGATGTCATTTTATGGCTTGCAGATAGGACACTCCTCTGTCAGATTGCACACATTCTATATTTGATAATAAAAGACATATTTCACAGTTACACCGTTGCTTGAAATTACATATACATGGTGTGGCTGAATTTAGCCATGTCTCTGTCCAAATCTGCTGTTTCTAGGAGCTTGCATTCAAAAATGGCAACTTCTAGCACTTTTTCATGTGCTGAACAACATTGGATCTTCATTAAATTTTATACAACTGTTCCTCACATATCTACCCACATACCAATGCATTTTCGTTTGTCTAGCTGAAACAGGGAGTCTGTAATATTAATAAACAATGGGGTTTTGCCCCAGAACATCACACAAATTCGAGTTTGGGCTTGAATGAAAGGTACATTTTTTAAAGTAAGGCTCTCAAAGTTATACATTTCTGTCATTTGATTACAAAGAGTTCTCAGTGTTTTTGTAAACTATATATTTTACTTTCAATTCAGTCCTCAGAGTGTTGAGGTCCGCCTCCAAGACTTGGGTGGGTCAGTCACAGATCTCTGCTGGCTGGCAGGGCTTTGTTGACATTAAACATTCAGAATTAACATATTCCTTTCAGAGGAAAGGGTCCTTTGTGTGGTCTCTGGGAAGCTCCCAGCCAGTCTGCCTTCTATCAATCAAGAGGTCATGTGAAATTCTAACTCCTGGTGTAAAGCTCTGGAGGTGAGAGGGTTTCCCAGGCTTCAGGCCTCTGGGAACAGCATGTGGCTAATTTTTAATTAAAATGCAGCCTTTGAAGTCAGCTAAGTCAAATCCCTTTGTCAGCTACTGCACTCAGTTCTCCTGTCAGAGTTTAGACCGCCAGCGCCCCCTTGAGGATTTTGTTGGTACTGCATGCAATTTTGGGATTTTCTTGGATTAATGCATTCTAAACAGGAATGGTTCTTACATGGTAGTAAATCCTTGCTTAACATTGTTTTGATGGGGCTCCTTACAGTAAAATGGTTATGTGGAACCCCACAAAAGGGTTGAATCTTTAAAGTGGTCCAATGAGTCACGATTTCAGCAACTTTTTGACATCAGTAACAGTGGATTTTGTTAACAAAGACCTTTCTTTACACTGGTGGGTGGCAAGTTAGGTAACCATTTTGGTGTGCGCACAACTGCGCAGCTCTCCTGGATTCTGGGATGAAATGATGGGCGGCGACAGCGCATCCCCATCTTTACGCACTCCAATGATTTATTTTTGTTCTGGGGTAAAATGATGGGCAGCGACAGCTTAATCCCCATATTTACCCCGTCTAATGATTCCACATGGGTCAAAACCCTCCACAAACCCCCCCCGCCCGACTGCGCTTTGACTTGAGTCGAGGGGGAGTCGGTTGCAAGGGAGGTTTTGAACCCTGGCGCTGGTATGTCCACATTATCTTCTTCCAATTCTGTAGATGGCACAGTTCAGCATCTTTTCCTCCATCTGGTACTGATCGATCAGTTCTCCTCGCCGGTCCTGATGGGAATATTGGGCGGTACCCCGGGCCCGTTGCGTCTCTGCTCCCGGTCTCCGGATCGTCCTCCTTGGCCCGTCTCCCGGTTTTCTTTCTCCTAGGACGACAAAGGAAGAGCGGCAATACCTACTCATAGACGTCTTTCCACCACTGTTGAGATAGTGGGGCGGCATATGCATTTCATCATAACGAAACATTACATTCTTATTTTGATAAAAAACAGTATAACTAAGAGACAGTTTCATGCAAATCACAATATTTTAGAGACTAGATGTGGTATGTTTTATGAATGGAACTGAATTAGTCTGAGACAGTACCCGCTAGGATTCCAGAGGATTCCTCCAGTTGTTGCAGAGTGTGCCTGGGATGGCAACATTTCAACTGGTTTATGTGGACCCACTTGTCTTCCCCCTCTGCCGAACCGCCTTTGGGGATGCGGATCTTGTAGGCCACAGGGGAGATCTTGTCGATGATCTCAAAGGGTCCCTTCCATGTAGGCAAAAATTTGCGCTGCTTGGCCTGGTTCCTCTGGAAGTTGTATAGATAGACCCGGTCTCCCACCTGATATTCCTTCCTGGAAGTTTTCAGGTCATAGTGGGTCTTCATGCTATCAGCTGATCTTTCTAGATTCCGCTGAGCATAAGCAAAAGCATGTTGAAGGTGTTTCCTTAAATTCTCTACATACTCATGAGTAGTGGAGGCATTTATCAGTGTCTGCTCTTGGGTCCTGTAGAGCAAATGCTGCGGAAGCACCATCTTGCGCCCAGTCATCAACTCAAATGGTGACATTTTGGTTGCAGATGAAGGGGTAGATCTGATAGCCATTAGGACCAGAGGTAATCGGATATCCCAACTTTGCCCAGAATCTGCCACAAACTTCTTTAATATGCTCACAATTGTCCGGTTATATCTCTCTACTGCCCCAGAAGAAGCTGGTCTATAAGCAATATGCAGCTTTCTCTTGACCCCCAGTATCTCCCACATCTCTGTCATTACTTCACTGGTGAAGTGGCTACCTCTGTCTGACTCAATCCTTTGAGGTAGACCAAAACGGGAAAAGATGTGGTTAATCATCAAGGCAGCTGCAGTTTCTGCCTTGCAATTTGGGGCTGGGAGACATTCCACCCACTTGGTAAACAAGCATGTCACAGTCAACATGTACTTATTCCCCCTAGCCGAGCGAATCACAGGGCCTACAAAGTCGATTTGTAAATCTGACCATGGCAGTGTCATCCCCCGCTTTTGTAAAGGTGCCCGGTGTGTGAGGGATGTCGGCTGAAATTGTGCACACACAAGACAACCCTTCAAATATTGGTTGAGGTCCTGGCCCATGTGTGGCCAGTATGCAACCTCTCTTAAGATTTCCAATGTTGTGTGAAACCCCCTATGACCGGCGGTGGCCGCATCATGGGCGTGACTTAACATCAGGCTTCGGAATGAGGTAGGAACCACCCACTGATCGTGGCCAGCTTTGGATTTCCTTACCAACAAACCATCTTGGATTCGGAACATTTTTGGACATTTCATCAACACTCTTAGGTCCTCTTTCCCAATGTAATCGGTATCCGTCAGGGGAAAGTTCTCAGGGTCCTCAAGGTGCTGGTAAAATTTACCAATTATTGGATCCCCCTTCTGAGCGGTAATCAAATCAGCATCAGGGGTCTCCTTACTCCATTGTGCAATTGAAAGGTCGTTGTGAGCATTTGTCTGGGACCTAGTGATGGCAGTGACCTGGATTTCCCCCAACAGGGACTCAATCTCAATTAGATCCCCTTGGATGGCCCCGGTTTTGGCCAGCTGATCAGCTAAGTCATTTCCAGTTTTGTCTGGTCCCTCTACTTTGGAATGACCCTTGATCTTTTTCCAGTAGATGGTCATCCCATTCGAGGTGACCAGATCATCAATGTTTTGGATCAACTTCCCATGTTTCAAGGGTTTGTTATTAGCACATAACATGCCTCTGGTTTTCCAATTAACCAGGTGCTCCACGAACCCGTTCCGTACATAATCCGAATCTGTGATTATGACCAGTTCGTGGAGTTGATGCTGGACAGCAGTGAGGATGGCCTGATGC
Organism: Ambystoma mexicanum; assembly: GCF_040938575.1. NCBI lineage: Eukaryota > Metazoa > Chordata > Amphibia > Caudata > Ambystomatidae > Ambystoma > Ambystoma mexicanum. The sequence continues at coordinate 1,251,936,905 of NC_090928.1, forward strand.
ACAGCCATCAATTCTGCCACCTGACTACTTCGGGGACCAATTTTGTATCCAGCGGAGGGTTCTGGGGACTCATTCACCCATGCATTCCCTACGCCGGCCACCAGTTCTTTCTCCCCGTTGTTGTCCACATGGTAAGAGCATCCATCCACATACACAGTGGGCATTCCCTCACACTTGTCTTCTTCAAAGACTTTGTGGGGGGAATTAAGGTATGCCTCCATGTTGTCCTTTATTTTTAGACTTTCGTCCTCGAGACAGTTTTCTCTGGCACAATCATGCAAGTCAGCCAGACCTTGCGCGAGGGGACTCTTCTTGTTTTGGCCATATCTGACCTCCACAGGAAAGCCTTGCATTGACAGAATCCAGGAAGTAATTCGGGAGTTACTCACATTTCCGGCCCGGATTCTGTCACTTTGGAGATATTGCAGAGGCTGGTGTGGAGTCTCCACTATGATGTGTTCCCCCTGGATAAACGGGCGGTAATTCTTCAATGCCCACACCGTTGCCAGGAGTGCCTTCTCACAATCGTTGAATTTTTCCTCCACAGAGGATAAAGTTTTGCTCGCATAGGAGATTACTTTATTGACCTTGTCATGCTTTTGGTGTAATACTGCCGTCAAGCACGTATTAGAGAACCCCGTCTCCAGGAAGAACTCCTTGTTTCTGACAGGGTAAGCTAGGCAAGGCGCTTGTGAGAGGCTTCTTTTGAGTTGTCTTACTGCCTCGGTTTGTTCTGGACCCCATTCCCACTTGACCGCCCCCTTCAGGAGATGAATCAGGGGTCTGGTGATCTCTGCGTAGCCCTCAATGAACTTTCTGCTGTAATTAGTCAGTCCAATGAGGCTCCTTAGTTCCTGCAGAGTTGTGGGGTCTTTCAGTTTCTGAAGTGCTTCCACTTTCTTTTCCTGGGGACAAAGACCCTGAGGAGTAATCTCATACCCCAAGAAATTAACACGGGTTCTACACCACTGTGCTTTCTGAAAGGAAAGTTTTGCTCCGGCGGCCCTCAACTGTGTCAGAACATAACGGATCTCCGCTATGTGTTCCTCCACAGATGAACTTTTAATGAGGACATCATCTACATAAGCCAGGTTACCCCTCGCACCCAGGTCGGGCATGGCCTTATGTAGGAAAATATTGAACTCATTACCGGAGTTGAGGTATCCGAAGGGAGTCCGGGTCCATGTGTATTGCTGGCCCCCAAAGGTAAAAGCCAGTTTGTATTGGTCCTCCCTGCTGACAGGCACGGTCCAGTATCCATTGGTCAGGTCTATTGCAGTGAATACCTGTGACCCCTGGATCTGGGCCAGCCCTTGGTCAATGTAGGGCAGAGGCCATCGGGAAGTATGGACCCGTTTGTTGAGCTCCCTGAGGTCGGCGCAGAGTCTCCACTGGCCGTTTGGCTTTAATATCCCCAGCACCGGATTATTGAAGGTGCTGTGGACTGGACGGATTATTCCCCGGGACTCAAGGTTCTTAATTATTTCAGTAAGGGACTCCATTGATGCGAGAGGCAAGCGATATTGCTTCACAAACACAGGAGTCATGCCAGGGTCCGTGGGGATTGTTGTTGTGTGGATGTCAGTGCGACCACAGTCATATGAGTCTACCGCAAAGAGATCTTGGAAATCCAAGAAAACTTGTTTCAACTTTTGCTTTTGTTCCAGAGTCACACAGGCATCAGCTAGATTGACTCTCTCTTCCACCATCTGCCTGAAGCCTGGAAAGACTTCTGGTTTGGCTATCTCCGCGGCCTCCTCCAGCTGGGTGGAGAAGTCCCTGGTCAGAGTGCTGATTTGGACCGGAGGCTTCAGGTGGGCAAGGCAGCCTTCATGAACCTGGAAAATCACCTCATCCCTCCTGAAGTCACACGTCACATCTTCCTTACCATACGGGCAGGAAGTGTACACCAGGAAGTTCCCCCCATGCCGGGTAAAAATCCTGTCTGGTGTTGCGTTGTCATCACTGTCACTGTCAAAACAGTCCTTGGGGATTGGTCCTAACAGTTCATTACCTAAATCAATGGAAAAATGTCGGTCATCAACCGCCATTCCAATAATGGTGCCTGCGGCTAGAGTAATACTCTTTAAGTCGCTGTTATCCACCTCTATTGGAATGGTGTCATGTTCTATGTTGACTAATGGAGTTGGGTTTACCCCCAACCCTTGCTGTTGGAGAGAAGCGTTTAGATGTATGTAAGCATCAGGGTTTTTCAACTCTTGTCCCCTTTTAACTTTCACTTCCAGGGAGAATTGTCGGGTCCTTTCTGGGATGGTGACTTCCTCTTTAACCTGAATTTCAACTGCATACGGTAGCAATTGAGCTGACCTAAATGCTTTTTCTAGATCATCAAAGCCCATGGGATTATCCGCTAATCGGGACCAAGCTTTGAAGTTTATTAGGTCCAAACTAATGGCAAAGCGATTGAGAATGTCACTGCCTAAGTAAAAGGCGGCAGTGACGTCTCGCACGACCCAACAATTGTGGACTATGCTCTTGTTGCCAATGGAGATTTTGAGCATACACCTGCTTGGCAGGAGATGTTTGGAATTAGGTGCTTCCAGGTCCATTTCCCATTTGTCTATCAGTTTGAAGGTGGGAATGGCTGGATCTTTTGGGAGTTGGCGAAACATGGCTTCGCTGATGAAGCTCTTACCGTTGTTCACACACACTCGAGCGAGAACAGAGTCCTTCCCATCATTTAACTGAACAGGGATGAACAACTGCTCTCCAATTTGCTGAATATCAGCCAGGCTTTGAGCTGATTTCACATCTTTCTGGACTATAGGAGTGGGAGTTTCTGATTGTGGATTAGTATAGAATTTCAGAGTGTTTCCTTCCAGCGTGGAATACCACTTTAGACTGGAAGGAAGGTTGATTTTCAGAAATAGAGAGGACCCCCCATCACTAGTCTGTTGTCCTACTGCTATTACTGTCACGTCTGGAATCTGGTTGTTCTGGAAGTGAAATTCTACTTGGTCAGATTTTTGTTCAACCATGTGGCATGTGCCGTTTAAACTAACATGGTTGACACTCTGTTTTAATTTTATTGGTCGGCTAGTCTGGGTCCAGAGGACCTTGTTTACACAATCTATTAGGGGTGACAACCTTCTCAGGAGGTCATTCCCTAGTAAACAAGGGGTGCCCTCCGGGGTCACAACTATGACCGGGTGTTTCAACTTATGTCGCCCAATTTTAATGTCCAAGTCTGCAGTCCCCTCAACGGGAATTTCCTTCCCGTCAAAGTTCTGCAGTTGTCCAGGAAGAGAGGTGAGAGGAATTTGGTAATCCTCTCCCCTTCCTGCATTCAGTTCATCAAAGGCCCTTCTGGACAGAAGGGTAGCTTGAGATCCAGTGTCCACCAGTGCCGAGATTGTACCCTGCCCCTGTACTTGTACCGGGGCATAATATCTTCCCTCCTTCTCCTCAAGGGGGCACAGGTAATGTACATTTTTGGACAACTGGTGGGCTAACTTTCTGGTTTTGGACATCGCGAGAGAAGAGATTTGGGCAGAATTCTGTGGAGAGTCTTGGGAATCTGAAAGAAAAAGTTGGCAACTGGAGATCAGAGCCATTGTGGGTTCCCCTGGTTCCGGTTCTGGGTTGCCCCCCCCTTTTTGGAGGCAGTCCCCAGGATGGGTTTGAACCAGGGGATTTCCTTGCTGTTGGTTCTGGGATGAGATGGTGGGCGGCGGTAGCTCAGTCTCCACATCTCCCCAGTCTGGATTTGCATCCCTAGGGACCCATTTTTCTTTGGGGGGAGTTCCCCCCTCTCTGAAGGAGAAGATCCTTTTCTCAGGATCCTCTGAGGATCCCTCTCCCTCAAATTGGAAGATCTGTACCTCCTCCTCAAACTGAGTCTGTTTGGGTCTTTTGTTTCTCCTACCCCCCCTCTGCTCCTTAGGAGGCAGACTTTCAGGGGCAAGAGATTTTGTTTCCGGTTCCTGGGTTTCCAGGGGCTGTTTACAAGTGAGGAAGGAAGCTTCCTCCAAGGCTTTACACCCCCCTTCCCCTTGTGCCTCCTCCCTGGGAACCGGTGAGTTATCGGGGTGCTGCCCCCGTCATTGTTCTGGAGCACCAGGTCCAGAGTTGGGTGCGTTCTGCGCCGGCACGCCCATCTGAGGGTTCTGCTGAGCCCTCAGTATGTGACCCAGATCCCGCGCCATGTTTTGAACCTGGCGCTCTAACTGGGAAACCCGCTCAGGCTGATACGGGGCCCTGTTTTCTCCCCTGGGTTGATCCCGGGAAGGGTAGCTGTCCCTCCTCTGGTAATACCCCGGGTTGGGAAGATTTGGGTACCCCTCCACCCTTGGCCTCCCCTCTCCCGGATTCAGTGGTCTGGGCTCGGGGAATTGGGGAAAGAAGGATGGATGATTTTGGGGTTGGAAGTCGGGTGGATATCTGGGGAAAAAGTTCTGCCCAGGGTTTGGTAAATTTCTGCCCTCCTGTGGGAAGTTTGGAGGGAAGTTCCCTGGGTTAGGTGCTTGGCTGGATCCCCCCCCCTGGGCTGGAGGAGTCCACACATAACCCAGGATGGGTCGATTTCCCTTGTAGCGAGGACTTACATAGTCAGGAGAGCGAGGGACCCCATTTGTGGGGCTGCCTCCCTGGCTCCCTGTCTGTGACTGGCCCGAGGACCTTCTGGGCCTAGCATTATTAGGTGCAGGTAGGTTTTTAGGCCCCCCCATCTCCAAATCCAAAACGGGGGTGACCTTTACCTCTGCCACCTTGGCAGCAGCAGGGGTGCTGTTGGCTTTGGGGTTTTTCTGGGCATTGCTTTTATTTTCTATGGGCTTCTGCACCTCATAGATCCGGGTAGCCTGTTCAATGACCCAGTCTAAAGATCTTTTCTCATGAAAATCCCTCACGAGCTGGGTCATGATATATTTGGGCAAGGCATGGAAAAACGTATTTATAAACTCTCTACTATCTGTGCGCACCCTTCTTGTGGTCTGTGCAAAAGCACGCTTTAACTCCTGCACAAATTCTTGTGGGGCCTGATCCTCCCCACATTGCAAATTGTAGGCTGCCTTGCGAGCCTCTTGAGGATTTCTGTGAACAGAAAATTTTTTCAAGATGGCCGCCTTATAGGTGGACCATCTTAAATGATTTTGGTCCTCCAGCCCTGCAAAGAAACTGGAGTATTCCGGGGAGAAGGTCCACTTTACATATTGAATGCAGCTTTGGCTGTCCTTCAAATGGAAAGTCTCCATCATTTGTTCAAACAACTCTAAGTGCTCCCAAACAGAATACTTAGCGTTCTTATGGTAAGGCGTGATGACGCTCCTGATCGCCTTAATCTGCTTTAAAGGGTCCTTAAGCAAGGCCCTTTTTGTCTTATTGGCCCTTTTGGTCCGGGTAACCCTGGTCCAATCGTCCTCGGACTCAGAGGCACTGCTCCCAGAGGTTCCCGTCTGTTCTTCCAGGTTTTCCCGGATTCTGCGAGCCTGGGAATGGCTGGCAGAATGTGGGGACCTGGTCTCCTGTGCCCTGCGCAGTTCAGAGGAGTCTTCAGATTCCTCCTTGCGGCCAGGATTTGATGGGTACCCCCTCCACTGACCTAACTGGGCAGAGGTTTTCAGGATGCCCTTAATGGGCCTACTCTCCTGGGGTTCCCCATTGAACTGTACTGTACTTGGGTGCCCATACCCGGATGCCCGCCCCTCTATTCCTGGATGGTACTGGCCTATGAGCCCCATGCTTCTGGCTGGATAGTAATCTGCCATCCCTGTGGCCCTGTGCTCATGTGCGCCAGGGAACATGGGGGTGGCAGAGTCCAGGGACTGAGAGGTATGAGGGCCTCTGGTACTAGGGCTCCTGAGGTTATGCTCCGGAGTTTCCCTTTCCCAGCGAACCTCATCTCTATCCGCCCCTGCTCCCTGTTGCAATGCAAGAGCCTGCATTTGTGCCTTCAGTTCTTCAGTTAAGGCCTTACTGGACTCTATCAGTCTCTCCTGCATCGCTACCTGTTGTTGGAGCCTATCATTGTGTTCACAGAGGGCCTCGTTTTCCCTCTGTGTTTCCTGGTTGGTCCTGGAGAACTGGGCCAGTCTTTGCTGCAGGAGGGTTACCTCCTGAGCTGTGTCCCTATTGGCCTGCTCCTTTCTTGCTAGAGCATCCTCCACCCTCCTGGTGTGCTCTAACAAGTTCTGGTGTTCTTTTTGGAGATCACCCAGTCCCTGGTGGGCCAGGTGATTTTCTTCCATTTTTCTTTTTAAATGGCAGACTTCCTGGCCTAAGGCGTCTCTTTCCTGACTAAGAGCCTGCATTTGTGCCGCCAGGTCGTCCCTTTGCCGTTGAAGGGCACCAGTTTTTTGGCGCTCCTCATCAAACTCTGCCTGGGTATCCAGGTCTTTCAAGATCAGCTTGTTGCTCTCTACCTTCACTCTATCTAGATGACTTTGCAGGGTGGCTACCTGCTCCGTGCATGCCCTGGTAAAGTCTAATTGTTGCTCCAGCTTTTTCTGGCTCTGCAGTAAGGAGTCCAAACTGTCTTGGTGCTCCTTCTGCAGGGCCAGAAATCTGGTATCCTGTTCTGACTTTTCCTTTTGCAGCACATCCATATCCTCCTTCATTTTAGTGATGTACAGTCTGCTGTCATTTTCTGACTCCTGGCTCCTCTGCAGCCTCTGCTCAGAAGAGACCAGGTCAGATTGGACCTTCTCTAACACCATCTGTTGCCTATTTGCCAGATTTTGGCTTTCAGCACATCTATCCTGCATGTCTCCCATATATAGGTACAGGTATGCTGCTATCCTGGCAATCTTATTGTGTTCCTCTTTGGCTTTAGGAGCCATATATAGTTCGCTCAGGGTCACATGTAATGGACCCTGATCTCTATATATATCTGACCCTGTTTCAGTGACCTGTTGTGTGATTGCCTGCAACCACGCATCCTGGCCCTGTTCGGTCCATTCACCTCTCACAAATAGCTTATGCAAGAGGTGCTCTCTGGCCATTTTCATGTCTACTAAGGTCGTCATTCTAGAGATTGGTCTCTGTCCTGACTTACAGAAGTTTGTATTTTATTTTTGCAGAACAGAACTTTTCTTGGAGTGTCCCTTTTGAGGAATGCTTCACAGCGTAATGCAGCGTGGTGATCCGACCGGATGTATGTATCCCGTCAGTTAGCACACTGTATTAAGCTGCACAAGTGGTAAATCTAACCCAACATCCCGGACGAGCCCCCAATTTGTAAGAGGATTCAGTTCAGCACTACAGCTAAGTCAACGCCTAGTCTATAATACTGAATGAAAACCCTTATTGATATATCTTTAGGTCCAGTTCATGCGTTCTGGATGACTACCCCTATATAACACCCCTCTCTTGGAATCCCCCTGACCCCACTGAGCCAAGAAGTAGTTCTGTTTTACAAGTTAAAAGGTTTATTTGATAATTTAAACAATAGATATATATATGACACTTTATAATAAATTAATAATTGAATAACACACTTAATCTGATATGATAAAGATCAACAACAGAGAATCTGGCACTAGCACACTTCTTTATAATTACTAAGGAGTTGAGATGAAATGGATAAGGTAGCACACTGGTAAATAGGTACAAAAGAAGAAGGTGGTACAGAATGCTTTATGTAAGCTCAGGTGGATGCAAGGTTGAATGAATGAAATGCAGTATAGAAATACTCAATATGATTTCAACAGAGCAATGTAATCACTTTTCTCTGGCTATTCACTCCCCCCCTCTTTATGCAAGGCAAGGAAATGGAAGGAAAACACACAGTTCTCAGAAATGCAATCAATGTAAATCAGTTCACCCCAGCAAGCTTAGACTACAGAAGTTTAAAACACAGATAGGAGTTTTGAAAACACAGGCCCAAATGCTTTGATATGTGCTAGCAATGGATGAGAAATATGCTGGAAATGCTTTTTATTCCCTTTCAGAGGTTCAGGGTGAGTGGTATCTAGTTAATATTAGTCCAGGCTCACACTAGCAATGAGGCAGGGATAGTTAGCAGGTTAAACGAATTTCTGGCAAATGGAAAAGCAAAACTGCTGTCTTTTTACACGTGAAGAAATTGCAAATCGCGGTAAAATTCGCGGATGCGTGTTCCGCGATTGCGGTAAAACTATAAGGGGTAGGAATGCGATTCTAGGTGCGATTCAAAGCTAAGATTCTAAGCTTTCAAATAAAAGTTATTGCAAGTCTCTAGCACAAACGGTTGCGGAGATATGAGTGATTTTGTGAAGGTCGTTTTTCAGATTTGAAATTTTAAAGTTCAAAAAGACAAGTGCAGCTTGCGACTAGAAAATGACAAGTGACAGCTTTACAAATGACAGGTGACAGTTAGGAGGCAGTTCTACTTAGATCAAATAGATTGAATTATATTATTTTAACTAGGAGATTGGTTCTGCACAGTTTCTAGGTACTCACACTATATTCTTGAGTGAAATGTGCCTCGCCACGGATCTGGTCAGGGTTTTAGACTGGACTCTGGTCTGGTCTGGCCTCTGCACTTCACAGTGATCTGGGTCAGCTCTCTCTGCTGGTCTGGGTCTCTCTGGGTACAGCACTGCTTTCTCTCTGGTCTGGTCTCTTAGTTCTGGATAGATTGAAGTCTCTAGTTTGGCTTTCTGGAGGTTTGATGGAGGTAAAGTATGGATTTTTCCGGCAGAGCGTCCCGCTGCAGATGGAATTTGAAGGTCCCTATCTGTCCTGCCTGTCTGCTTTTATGTGTTTAGAATGTGGGTGTGTTCTAGCATCACTGACCCTACCTCTCTCTCAGCTTCTAATTGGTCAAACTTCCATTTATCATTTGATTGGGGAATGAACTGTGAGTCAGAGGGATGTCATTTTATGGCTTGCAGATAGGACACTCCTCTGTCAGATTGCACACATTCTATATTTGATAATAAAAGACATATTTCACAGTTACACAGTTGCTTGAAATTACATATACATGGTGTGGCTGAATTTAGCCATGTCTCTGTCCAAATCTGCTGTTTCTAGGAGCTTGCATTCAAAAATGGCAACTTCTAGCACTTTTTCATGTGCTGAACAACATTGGATCTTCATTAAATTTTATACAACTGTTCCTCACATATCTACCCACATACCAATGCATTTTCGTTTGTCTAGCTGAAACAGGGAGTCTGTAATATTAATAAACAATGGGGTTTTGCCCCAGAACATCACACAAATTCGAGTTTGGGCTTGAATGAAAGGTACATTTTTTAAAGTAAGGCTCTCAAAGTTATACATTTCTGTCATTTGATTACAAAGAGTTCTCAGTGTTTTTGTAAACTATATATTTTACTTTCAATTCAGTCCTCAGAGTGTTGAGGTCCGCCTCCAAGACTTGGGTGGGTCAGTCACAGATCTCTGCTGGCTGGCAGGGCTTTGTTGACATTAAACATTCAGAATTAACATATTCCTTTCAGAGGAAAGGGTCCTTTGTGTGGTCTCTGGGAAGCTCCCAGCCAGTCTGCCTTCTATCAATCAAGAGGTCATGTGAAATTCTAACTCCTGGTGTAAAGCTCTGGAGGTGAGAGGGTTTCCCAGGCTTCAGGCCTCTGGGAACAGCATGTGGCTAATTTTTAATTAAAATGCAGCCTTTGAAGTCAGCTAAGTCAAATCCCTTTGTCAGCTACTGCACTCAGTTCTCCTGTCAGAGTTTAGACCGCCAGCGCCCCCTTGAGGATTTTGTTGGTACTGCATGCAATTTTGGGATTTTCTTGGATTAATGCATTCTAAACAGGAATGGTTCTTACATGGTAGTAAATCCTTGCTTAACATTGTTTTGATGGGGCTCCTTACAGTAAAATGGTTATGTGGAACCCCACAAAAGGGTTGAATCTTTAAAGTGGTCCAATGAGTCACGATTTCAGCAACTTTTTGACATCAGTAACAGTGGATTTTGTTAACAAAGACCTTTCTTTACACTGGTGGGTGGCAAGTTAGGTAACCATTTTGGTGTGCGCACAACTGCGCAGCTCTCCTGGATTCTGGGATGAAATGATGGGCGGCGACAGCGCATCCCCATCTTTACGCACTCCAATGATTTATTTTTGTTCTGGGGTAAAATGATGGGCAGCGACAGCTTAATCCCCATATTTACCCCGTCTAATGATTCCACATGGGTCAAAACCCTCCACATCTGCCTGGAGCTGGCAGAGGAGGAGGTGCTTGGTTGGTCCTGTCCCTGTGCGGGACACTGGCTCTCCATTGCATCCGCGATGCGGGTGAGGACCTGCCTCACAGCTGCCAGCTCGTTGCAAATGCGTGTAGTGCTGGATTCTATAGCTTGTTTTATTCCCTTGGCATATCCCAGCACTCCTCGCTCACCAGGGCACCCTCGCTCACGTGCCGGCCAACCAGTAGAGTGAGCTCCTCCTGGCGCTGTTGTATGATGTTGATTCTCTGGTCTCTGGGCCTGCGTTTGGTGGTTTTTGACGCAGCTTGCGGCATGTGTCCGCCATCAGGTGACAACTCCATGGTACTCCATCTCCCTGCCAAGGAGTCACCACCAGACAGCTCATGGCTGCTGGCATTGGATGTGGGCGTGGGCTGTGCAGGGCTGACAGCTGCGGGCTGGGTGTGCGGTGTCCTACGGCTGTTATGCATGGTTCCTCAACATCAGACAGGGGGTCCGACGCAGCTGCTTCGCCAATCGAGCTGTTGGCGGCAGACAATGAGCCTTCTGCCACTGGCTCCTGTGTGGTGGGAGTGGCAGGTGTGGGTGGCCGACAATGTCGCAGCACCCACACCTGGTGAAGTGGCTGCATGTGTGGCTTTGGCCCTCTGCGGCAGTCCAGGTTTCCCTGTGCCCCTCGATGTGGTAGGCCTGGTGCCTTCCTCCATGCCCTTGGCCTTCTTCTTTGGTGTTGGGGCCTGCGCCGCGGAGTCCTGCTCCTCACTGTCAGATTGTGAGCCTGTGGGGGACCAAGAGAGGGATAGCATTGGTGCTGGGTCAACGTGCATCATGCATGGGTTGTTATTGCTGCAGTTCTGTGCATTTTGACTTCGATATCGGACATGCAGGTTGCTTGGCATATGGGTGGGTCATATAGGCATGAGTCTGGGTGACACTTGTCTGAGGTGCTGCATGCATGGGGTTGTGTGGGGATGTGCACAGCATATGGGCATGGTTGTGTAAATGTGTGTGTGATGGCCCATGCATTAGCTAGTTACAAGGTCACATTTGGGGGAGAACTTCATGCTTTGCATTGCAGTGTTTTGTGTGGACACTCACCTCCATCTGCCGATGACGGTACACCGCGCTCCATTTCCCCCACTCCCTCGATTGATTCTATGCCAATGGTGCTGGCACATATTTCCTCCCACTCTTGCATCTTGATTGGGGATCCTCCTCCGCCTCCTGTACCCATGGCCAGGCTCCTGTTGGCAGCAAGTATGCTCCGCACACGGAGGCGCAGGTCGTCCCAGCGCTTGCAGACATCCTTTACAGTGCAGGGGGTGGAGCCCACCGCACTGAGTTTCCGTGCCACCTCGGCCCATATCTACTTTTTTTTTAATCTGGTCGGGACGCCGCATGTCCAGCGCAAACACAACTTCTGCATTTGCAGCTAGTGTGTATGCAAGCATGGATAGTTCCTCATTAGAGAAACGTTCCTTGCGCTGGCGCGCTGCACCTTTCTTTAGGGCCTTGGGCATTGTCAAGTGTTGTTAGATGAGGTTTGGACAGTTGTGGTGTTGCTGCAGGTCCTGGGGGATGAGGATAGCAATGGATTGCGTTTTTAATGATGTCCGCCGTGCTCTTTCCCGTTCCTGTGTGATGACGCTACCATCAGTTCCGCTTATTTACGGTCACCGCTATTAGCGGTCACCGTTTATAGAGGTCACTGCTTTTAGCAGTTCCCGCTAATGGCGGTATCAAGGAAGGTGCTGGTGCCATCAGCGCTTTACTTGATGCCGTTAAGGGACTTTATGGGGTCTTTAACGGCATGGCGGTAGTGTCCTTACCGGCATGGCGTAAAGCTCGTGCCCGCATACTCGTAATGGCACGCAATTAGCGGGCTGGTTACTACACTGACAGTTATTTGCTCCATGCCGGTAAGGACCGTTACTTACTGCATACCGCGCAATGAGGCCCAGTGTCTTCCAGATCTGATACTTCAGAAACTGGCTCAACCACACAAGGTTGCACCTCACACTCTGCCTCAGCAGGTGGAGGAGTCACAGGTGTGACTTTGGACAATCTTGGGGATGTCCTGGTTGGTAGAACAGGGGTGCTGTCTGATTTTTTCCTGGAGGTCTTGGGTTTCCCCTTTGCCTCTGTTTTCCTGGAAATAGCAGTGAACAACTCCTGTGGAGTGGGAGTGATAGTTTCCTCTATCAACTCCTCTGGAGAGCCTCTCACGGTTCTCTCCCTTGCAGACCTTTTGAGCTCTGGTTTCCTTTTACTGGGAGGCCTGGGGGTGCTTGACACAACTCCAAGAGTTTTCAGGTCATTACCCAACAGGACTCTCCCAGGCACTTCACTCTGCACGCTAACAGGTATTTTGACATTCATATCATTACACTGGATGAGAGTTGGTAACTGGGGAAGCATTTGCACAGGGCCTCCAGCTAACTTGATGAGGCGTTTGGGTGCCTCAGCAACATCCTCCACCTTGAAAAATATTCATCCACCACAGATATGCTGGCTCCAGTGTCTCTGATGGCAGGGGTTCTCTGACCATTCACAAGAACACTATCTTTATAATACTCTTTAGTATTATCTGGGATGGAATTATAGACATCTAACTCCTGTTGTTCCCACAAGCACAGGGACACTAAAGAAACACTAGCTGAGACTCTCATGGGTTCATCAGCCAGTAGGTTAAAGTTTCCACTTGCCATAGGGACGTCTTCCTCTGGGGAGAAGGCTAAGGAGACAGTGTGGACCCCTGAAGGTTTACCCTTGCATCTGGAATTCCTTTCACATGGTCAGTTGACCCAAAAGCATAACATTTCCCAAATGTCTTTATGAATGGGGGGTTGTTCTGACCTCCATCTGGTTTGGGTCCAGATGGTGCACTAGACTGATTTGGTTTCCCTTGTAGTTTACCCTTATGTTGTTGTTTTTCGCCCTCTTTTAGATGGGAGGTATTAGAATCTCCTTGTTATCTTTCTTTGGCTGTTTTCCCTCATCCTTCTTCTGAGTAGCCCCAGAATCCTTGTGAGTAGCCCTGTTGGCAACACACAAGTCAGCAGCCTTAGCTAGCTTCTTTGGATCTATCTCCTTAGAATCAGCCAAGTGCTGTCTGAGCTCAGGAGAGCAGACATCAAAAATAGACTCCAACATAACAAGATTTCTCATTCCTTCATAGGTGTTTACTCTGTAACCCTTAATCCAACCATCTAGGTTTTTCAAACATTCACATACCCAGGTAGCCCAAGGGGTACCATCATGCTTTTTGAGGGTCCTAAACCTCTTAAGGTACGGGGAAGGGGTCTTCCCAAGTCTAGCAATTAAAGCTAGCTTCACACACTCATTATCCATCCTATCCACCTCCCCCAACTCCATTACATCATCAGATGCAACAGTGGGTAGCCTAGAGAAGAGCCAGGGAAGCAATTGATTCCCTGTGAAACCTTGAATACCATGGTTAAATTCAAACATTGCCAACCAATATAAAATATCAAGCTTAACCTCATACATACCCAACATTTCTTTAGGCATACAAGGTCTCTTAGGACTGGAAGACGTAGAAGACTCTGGGAGAGAAGCATTTTCAAGAGATAATCTTTTCATTTTTAGTTCATGATTCAACTCCATTTCTCTGAGCTTAGGTTCTTGGTGTTTTTGTTCAGTTTGAGCATTTAAACGTTTGAATTCCAGTTCAAGCCTCATTTTGTCTACAACAATGACTTCAGGACTGAGTGTAGGACCTGTAGGGGTCCCAGTGGACAAGGGTTGAGGTTGCTGAGCAGGCAAGGGAGCAGAGAGGCCTACATTAGGAGGCACATCTGCCTCTTCCAACTCATCATTAACAGACATAGCATCATCCTCAATACTTTCCACATTTGCTAGAGCGTCAGGTATTTCAGACCCACTCCCCAGACTTTGGTTCTTTATCAACTTTTCAATCAATCAGACTTTTTGGCTTTGGCAGAGAGTTTCCTTTCTTTATACAGATTTCTTAGATAATCTGCAGTGTAACTCAGGAGGGTCTCCTGACTGTGGCTATCCATATCAGACATGATTAATATTGCTTTTTAGTGATGTTAGCCTTGTGGTTAGTTGATCCAAGGTAATAGCAGCACTCTAAGTGTAATTGCTATACTTTGATCCTCACCCCTGTACACCAGTGTTAGGCAGAATTATATGCAGTACCCTTTGGGAGCACCACACACAATTAAGACTACAAGTGACAGTACAAATTCACCTTTGGTACAAGCCTGTACTACACAGTAAAAGTGGTAGCGATGGCTGAGCAGCCAGACTCATCTCAAGAGCAAATGAGCAGTATCAATAGTTACACAAAGGACATCAATTACTATGATTCAAACAAACACTGACTCAAGGTTTTCAAGTAAAAGAATATACATTTAATTACTCTTCAGTATAACGTTTCACTAAAGTAAAGCAGTTTAAAAATCACACTCTTAATACACCACACCACTCCCAATAAGTTCCAGACAGGTTAAGCTCACAAAATGAATTGGGAGCAAAATGGCACTCCAGCAATTTAAAAGGGAGGGAAAGACAAAGTTAATAGAAATTGAACCACACCAACAGGTAAGTACTCAGGGGAATTGAGCAAGAGGAACTACAATGATAGAATCAGGTAAAAAAGGCTTAGGGCCAAAGTCACTAGGTCGAAAATCTTTCGCTCAAGATCACATGGTTCAGGGTAGTTCACGGTAAGGTTTGTGCCACGAGTTCCGGATGAAGTTGGTCAGCATTAAAGTTAGTTCAAAGAGAAGAGAAGGACAAGCCCTCGGATTGGAAAACGATTTCATACACTTTCACTGTGGCTGAACGAAACGAACAACCGGATTTGCACAGTACCTTAAAACGGAGAGGGAGCTGTAGCTGAGGCGGACGTTCCTGGTAGTTAATGCAGGGTCACGGTTCCTGAAGCGACTGTCAGACTGACAAGAAGAACGAAGACTGGAGGGTCCTGCACTGCCCAGGGACGAAACCAGCACCAGATCAAAGCAACGAATAAAAGGTGCGCTCCTTAAAACCAAAGCAGGGTCCGACCTTCCTGGCTATCCGGCCCACTGTAGCTCTGTACAGCAAATTCAACCAGAGGAGGGGTCCTGTCTTGATGTTTGGGCGAACTGGTTGGTCCCACCAGCTCAAGTGAAGAAGATTCCTGGAGGTTCCTCTCTGTCGTCGGATTCTGAAGATTCGGACCTACAGCAGGGCTTCACCGGGCGGTTCAGTCGTTGTAGGGGTCCTCTTCTGTCAGCTCCTCGTCGGTTCTTTCGTTCCAGTGGCGACTTTGCCTTTCCAGTCCCAGAGACCTGCTTTTTATGCAGTTTTCCCCCATTCACATAGTCTGGCTGTCAATCACACAGCAGGGTGGCTGTCCTGGCAAGCACAGTCACCCACCCAATCAAACAGTAGTGCGACTTGGGTTACCAAGGGAACCCATGGCAGGGGTCCTAAAACCCCTCCCTCACATCCTGCCTACACAGACTTTCAGGCGCCTTAAGGAGGGCTTCTGTGCAGAAGCCCGCGAAAAGACGGCGAACAAAGGAACCAAACCTGGTTTGGCACGCAGAGTAAAACACGAGAAAGACTTTTACAAAAAGAAATGGCGAATAAACCCTGCCAGAGCCGAAATAAAATATATTTGATCAAGCGCATCTATGTTCGAGGCTACTAAAATAGCCTAAAACAATACCATGGTTATTTAAGATAACCGCGGTATGAAAAATAGGGTAGTTACCACTGCCACCAGCCAAGTCTTGATCAAAAGGGAGCAAAACGGTGCTCCAAGAGAAACAGACAAAAAGGGATAAGAATTAACCCTTTGCAATACTCCATGTAAGATGGGGTGTACTGGGTCTGTGGTTTAAAGAGACTACATAAAGTTAATGGCAACTTTACATGTTTCTAGGAGACAGTAGTTAGTCCCAGAAAAATGGAGTCAGTGGGAAGTCTGAGAGACAACCCTGTCTCACTGCACTAAAGGTGCTGTGTAACACACAAAAAAATGATGCCCATGGAGTAGGTGAGGCTCCAGAGCCCAAGATCACACAATAGGTAAAAACACACAGAACAAAATCCATGTAAAAGTGGGAAAAAGGCTCACACTCATACCAGGTGAAAAAAACAGGGGTCCTTTGGGGTGAGCCCGACCCTGGCGGTTGTATCCCCGGTTTCGGGTCTGGAGGAGATTTGCCTTCCTGGGTTCACCTTCACATAGGGTGTCAGAATCCGAGTCCTCGGATTCGTGACTCACCTGTTTGATTCTTGTGGTTTTCTTCTTTGAGTGCGCAGGTTTCTTTTTCCTGGAAGAGCGTGCCTTGTAAAGGTAGGCTCTGGAGTCTTCTGAACCCAGTCTGCTGGACTTTGGAGAGATGCTGAGGTTTGCGGCTCCTGGGCGCGGAGACGGTGAGGCTCGGGTACGTTCAGTTGTTCCAGGAAGAGTCCAGGAAGAAACAAGGATGGAATCAGGATAAGAATACAGGGAAAATGGTTTCTGAGAGAGCACTGGGGAAAGGGGTAACCAGGAATGTAAGGAATTGGAAACCAGGGCTTACGAAGGGAAAGGGCTAACGCGAGTACACAACTTGCCGGGCGAAGGGCAGGCAAGCAGAGCGTTGAGACGCACGGAAGTGCAGGGGCGTGACTGTTTTCAAGGAAGCATGAGGTCCGCACGGACAACTAGACCACTCCTGAACATAGCGTCGGCCATGTTGAATGTGACTGCAATAAAGTCTATTGACTGAGGGACCAGGCAGACCAGAAGGGTCGATATTGTCGATACATGACATAGGGTGCCATCCTGTTCTGTGCGGGCTGGTGCGCATGTACCGACAGCATGGGTCGTTGGGGAACAAGCTTGCGTCCCAAGCCTCGTTCCCGCGGCGGCTCTGCCTCTGGGCATGCGCCGGACTGGTTTGCGCGTCAAGCCTCGCTTCCATGCCGGGTTCCTATTTAAGCGATCTGGACTGGAACTCGGTGTGTCTCAACGCTGTTCGGGTTTTGACCTTTTGCTTCGCTCGTGAACTTCTGTTCACTTATCTTCCTTGCTACTTGTTTCTGTGCTGGGTTCTTCCTTGGTTGTGGTTTTTTCTTGCCCTTGTTGCCTTGGGTCCCTTTTTCCTGGTACTTGGTTCCCGGTCCTGGCCCTGGGGGTAGTCTCCAGTTCTGACCCTTCTTGTTCTCTCCTTCCTGTCCTGTCATTTTGCCTGCTCCTTCCAGTTACCTTTCCCTGGCCTCTTGCCTTCTTCCCAAAGTTCCTTCTCTCTGTTTTGCTTTGCTGCTGCCTGCCTTGCTTGGGTACCGTGGATCTTCTGCAATCCAGCAGCATTGGAACACTGTGCCCTCAGTCCAGCAAATCCAGCAGCATTGTAACACTACGCCCTCAGTCCAACAAATCCAGCAGCATTGGACCACTACGCACTCTATCCGGCAGATTTACATCAACAGACCTTCCTGCCAGTGCTTGCACTGTTCTGGCGTCACGTTAAAAACAGGGAAGAATCCATCCGTGGCATCAGGAGCTGGACCTTTTTCAATCCTGTGTTATCAGGGTGGAACTGGGGCCGGTTCTTTGCGCTGCCTTCCATCTTCCAGCCTACAACTTCAATGATCTGGCTACTCCAGTACGCAAGTCTCTTGGAAACTCAGGTACGCAACGTCCACTGGACGCAAAACTTAACACTAAGTTGCTCTTTTGAAGTGTCCGAGGACTTGCGCAGCTCCTCCATGCCTGCGGCGGCAGTCGCGCCTGGCAATGCCTCTTTTTGATCCCTCCGCCAGATCGCTTCCAATGGCATGGCCCAAAAATACCAGCAAGGACTGAGTATGGAGGTTTAGTTTACAATACTACTACCACCGCCTTGGTTGAATCAAACTTTGAGTTAACGGTCATTCACAATGAAGCAAACACTACCCAGCCATCTTTCTTTTTCTTACCTACGCCCAATAGGTCTGCCCCTCTCCCACCGCTCCTGAAGCCCCCACATCCACTTCTTTTTCCTCCATAGACTAATTTCCGAAACCTCCAATCATTGGCACAATACATTCCCACTATGGTGGTAACTGCTTGAGTACAAATACATGGTGCTGTGAGAAACCAGAAGGTGTCTCACTGACTAGTGCACAAGGATCTGTCTTCTAGGTGGCCTGGACACAGCCATCGCTTTTGGATACAGTTCCTTGGGTGTGGGGTCTTCGGAGAGTGGGAGTGGACACCTGATTGCGAGATATGGGGCCTCATTACACGGAAGGCGGTAAGCCATGGCGCTATTAGCGCCATGGCTGCCGCCGGTACCTTACCGGGTCCGCCTTGGTGGATGGCGGAATTAGCACCATATTCCAAGGTGTGTGGGGGCGCTAATTCCGCCATCCACCATTGCCCCTTCACCATTGCCAGTCAGCCCCATAGGGCTCCATGTTAATTGTGAAGGTGCTAATTACGGTACCGCAAATTGCGGTACCGTAATTAGCACCAAGGTCCCTTTGCGGGTTCCGTACTTAACGCCTGTAAAAACCAGGCGTTAAGGGAGGACCCGCAAAGGGACCTCGTAGTAAGGCGCTAAGGGTTTACCTGTACCGGTCCCCTTACCGGTACCGGTAAACCCTTACCGCCTTCCGTGTAATGAGGCCCATGGTCTCCCCCTCCCTATAACACCTTTCCTCCATCCTACAGGTAGGATACCTGAGAACTGTAACCCCCCTTCCCTACACAAACACTTTCTCGCAGACAGCTCACTCTAGGAGAAAACAGACTCATACCCAAGCATTGTACCTGACATGTGCCACTACTATGGTCAGGCAAAGTCAGTCAATTACTGTTAACAACTCACACCTGACTTCCATTAAGCTTCCCCACACGGATAAAAGACGGAGAACAAAGGAAACACTCTGAGTGAGGCAAAGCACATGAAGGAACAGCATTTTCTAGATGGCAGCTGAACGAGGGGAGAAAAATGGCAAATCGAGAAGGGAAAGCAAGGAGGGAGATACCCTTGACCGTGCCTGTGAGAAACCAGAAACCTTCAGATTTAAAGGCATAAGGCCAGGAAAGCAGACTGAAGAATCCTACATTGTGTGTCAGAGATACCTGTGGCCCTCCTGCACAACTGGCCAAGTCGGGGAGGAGCAGCAGCCACCGTGGTACCATCCTTGGCTCCAGGATCAAAGCAATGCCAGAGAAATCAATGCAGCCGTTTAGTTGGGGATACTGATGCAAGACCTGTCTGTGGTGAAGTCAAGATTACAAGCGGCAACATCGTATGAAGAGCGCAAGAGCAAAGAATATTAATGCGTTTGATGAAAGTTGCGAGTAAAGCTCAATTGATGATGAATGTTTGAACCTTAATATGAATCGGAGAAGGTTCGAGCCAAAGTAACAGCGTAGTCTGGCGCTGCGGATGTGCTCAATCGAAGGTCTCTGTGTGATGTACCCAGCCAAGAAGTGGCAGAAACAAAAGCAATAAAATGAAACTTATGGATGAAGTGAATGAAACAAAGTGGTCCTGCGATGGTTTAAGAAAAATCCATCGCACATTCGAAAGTCTTAGAATTCTGATATCAAAAGGAAAGCAAAGAAAGTGAGATTATAAGGTCCGAGACCGACTGAGGGAGACCCGTGGTCCGGGCACGATCAAGGGAGACCAATTGTGAACTTGTATTTAAGGGGGTCCGAGCCTGACTGAGGTAGACCTGTGGTGAACAGAAAACCCGAGACCTTGTGAATGTGAAAATCCTGATGAGAAAGAAACTTTGCTACTTGTTTCTTAAGCCAGGCACTCTGCAATAAGAGACTATTATTGGGAAAGAGACTTTGGCATAGAAGGTCAAATACATATGTTTTGTACTGCATCCTCGTGGCAGAGAAGCCAGAATGTGTGTTTAAGCTCGAGTGTGCCACCTTGTGCCGTGCTGAAAACGTGAGCAAAGGAAGCTAACTGCTCAACTATCCTGACATATTGTTTCTTGAACACTTTTCTTTTGCATACATCGTTTTCCGATCGTGTATTTAGAAGCAAGGATTGGCACTAGGTCTATTTGTATAGGCCCTTTTATTTTTACAGAGACTCTGCTAGGACTGCGTAATTATTATTTGATGGTCGTAGCTTGCTCCCATCCTTAGATTTAGGTTAAGATAGACGTTCAATCAACCCATTGAAGTTCAATAAACACCCTTGAACTTTGATCACTTGTGTCTGTCTTCACTGTTTGATACCATGCCTTCCTTACAGTACACTATGTTACTGAGACAGGAATCACAATGCATACACATTGGCCATCTACCACTATCCACACCAATGTAGGTTTTGTTCCTCTATGAGCCAAAACCTCAAAACAGTGTCCGCTGCCCCCTGACAGGCCTGCTCCCTATGGTGAAGCGAAAGGAATGGGAGCACTGTATTCGTGTAGACAAGCGCAAGTCTGCTATAAAATGCTTAAAATACATTGTTTCAATATTGTACAGGGTTATAAATGTGAGGTGGACACAAAGGTATCGTTTTCTCAAAGGTTGCCATTTATAAAAAATAAGGGGTTTGGAAAAATGTGTGACTTTCCCAAACCTAATAGAGAGATCCCTGCCTGGCAAACTAAAACTAAGGAAACTTGATATAATGTCCAAAATATCTCTGACCCTGACACTAGTACATACAACAAAATTAGACAAGGAAAATATGGCTAAAGTTTAGTTCAACAAAATAATCTTGGAATTGAAAATCAAATGTTCTTGAAAGCACTCCTTGTGACCAGGGCTGTATTCCCTTCCTCTTCCCCCGGATCAATTCTGCAATACTCAAAATATAATTCTGTGTTAACAAAGTTCCAGTCAAAGGGCCTCATTATGAGTAGCCTGGTAAAAACGGGTTCATTACCGGCATGCCGGTAAGAGCGGGTCCGTGCTCGTATGAAACCACTAATAGCGGATGATTACGAGTGTGCGAGCACGCACGAACCCCCATGCCGGTAATGGTAATACTGGCATGCCGCTAAAGGCCCTCAAACCCCCCGATAGCGGCATCACGGGACCCGCCGATACCGGCACCGCCTCAGAGCAACTCCTAAATACCGGCACGGTAATACCACCATGCTCATACCGGGTTCGCACAACCGGAACCTGGAAATTACATCATCGCGCAGGAACGGGAAATGGGCCGGCGGCCATCTTTAAAAACACAATCCATTGCCATCCTCCCTAACCACCAGTCTTTTCGTGTCGTGCTGTTTTGAAAAAGCCTGAGGAGGTCCAAGGCCTCCCGGAAGACGACCACCCGGCAGCTGAAGCAGCGTTTTTCAGACGCTGAGCTCAATATGCTTGCTGACACTCTGGCTGCACATGCAGCCATAAGGATAAAGCAATGATATGAAGCAAGAAGCCCAGGTGAGGAGAAAGGAAATCTGGCAGGAGATTGCCCAGAAGGTGTCGGCCGTGGGGACCACATGCACCGTGCGTGACTGCCGCAAGAGGTGGGATGACCTCCGCTTGAGGGTGCGAAACATCCTATCGAGCAACAAGAGGGCGGCCATGGAGACAGGTGGGGGTCCACATTCACCTGCTAAGCTGATGCCCTGGGAGGAGACTGCCAGCACTTTTATTGATCCTGAGTCAATAGAGGGATTCGGAGAGATGCAGATGGGTGCGGCATCATCCACAGAAAGAGGTGAGTGACCCTGCACATCCCTGTAGGGGAATCCATGACTTAGCACTAGTGACGTGGGTGTGAGACTAGGCAAGGCAATGCATGTCCCTACACCCACATCAACATATCCAAGTCAAGATTGTGGCCCAAACCCTGCCACACAAATGCATGCTGAGTGCCAATCCCATAACCTACACACGGCCAACATACCAGGACCATGCCCATGTAACCCAACACACAAACCCCATATCAACGGCATGCCACCTGCCATGCAGTGAATGCTAACATGCCCACTCTGAATACACTGCGTGACACACCTGTAAGACATGAATGCATGATCAAATGAATAATGAACAGCACCATCGTATGCCACTGCCATGTCACACCATCACTGATGCCGTGCATCTCTTCTACCCCCAGGCACCGATGAGGAAGAAGCAACCCAGGAGACCACCGCAAGGGCATCCACCTCACACCCTAAGAAGAAGGCCACCACCACCCATACCTCCACTGGAGGCAAGCAGGCCACAGCCACTGCCAGTGTGCCTGTGCGAGCTGGGACACAGCCAGCAACACCTGCTTCCAGTGTGCCTGACACACTACTGACCCAGTAGGCCACACCAACAACCGTCGAAGGGGAGTCCCTGGAAGTACCTGCCTCCACTGGTGAAGAACTTGATGCCAGTGTGGAGCCGGAGGGAGACACCGAGGTGACATGCCCGGCCACCCCGAGCCCCGTACCCACCCCCTTGCCCCAACACCTGCAGTCACCCACCTGCAGTGAAGCTGATCCCTGCCTCCGTGACTGTGACCTACCCACCTCTGAGGATTACAGTCCTGAAAATGCCGTCCACGTGACTGCACAACCCACCACTCCAGCTCCCTCTAAAACCCTGGAGACACGATTGTCGACGGTGGAGGCCCGACAGGAGGCCATGTTAGACCTACTCCGCCTGTACATAGCGGACGGGGAGGTAATCAGGCGGGGTATTGCCACAGCAATTGCGGGGACCACAGCGGCCATCGCAGCCAACACAGCCGCTGTTAATGCATCAGCTCGGGTAATGAGGGACTGCCTGGGGGTGGTGACACAGGTGCTGACCTCAATGCTGCTCCAGATGCAGCGGCCACGGCATGCAGGAAGTGTGGAACCTGCCAGCGACTCACCTGCCACCTCCACACCAGCTTCATCTGTCCCCACCAGCCCAGTGCGCCAGACATGTAGGAGTGCAAGGCACACTGAAATGCTGCCTCCGGACAGGAAGAAGTCCCGGAAGTAGTGTGGATGGACAATGGGAGCGGGACACACGGTTGGGGGTGAAGGGGTACATCTTGTGGAGTCTATTGGGTGTATTGGTGTTGGTTTGGGGGGTTTGGGAGTTTGTTGGGGGTTCTGGGAGTTTGTTGGGGGGGGTCTGTGAGTTTGTTGGGGGGGTTAGGGAGGGGGGAGTGGGCACATTTTTGCTGTTGTAAATAATACACACGTTGTGATAAGAAAAATCCATGGCTGGACATTGTTATTTTAGTGTGCATCCATTTAATGTGTTACGGTGTTCAGTGCCCAACTCCCAACATTCCCTGTGTGCAAGTCCACATTGGCCCAGTGTCTGATTGACACATGTCTTTCATAGTCCCTGTGGGTCAGGAGTATTCGTGAATCTGTGCTTGGCGTACTGCATGGCCATTCCATGCATCATGTACTAGCAGGGGGGCTACTTCACCTCCGTCTCCATCCTCATCATCCTCACCCGAGGCACGCATGTCAATGTCAGGTGGCAGTGGTACATTTCTCCGGACGCACATGTTGTGCAGCATGACACAGGCCATGGTGATCTTTGCCAACTTCTCAGGCCTATATAGGAGTGCCCCACCAGACCTGATTAGGCAGCGGAAACGCACCTTCAACAGGCCAAAGGTCTGATCTATCACAACACGGGTGCGGGTGTGCACACGAATGTACTCCTCTTCATGGCTGTTCTGCGGGTTCCGCACAGGGGTAAGTTGCCACGCCTCAAGGGATATCCTCTGTCACCTGCAAGCAAATTCAAATAGGTGTGTGTCACTCTGAGCTGGCACCTTCAGGAAGCACAGTCATGGCGGCAGCTATTTGGTGTGGACATGCACATGTCCCTGTACGTATGCAAAATTGTCACCTAGATGCATTCTAAACTGTTATGAGGTGTGGTAGTCTGGATGGCGTTCAATAAATGATGCAGGGTGTAATCATGCATGCTGAGGCGGATGTACTGTGGTAGTACGACAATGTTTAGCCTCCCATTCAAGCAGTTAGTTCTATGCATGGTCACACTAGCCACATTCTCACAGTTGCAATCCTGTTCAGTCATGCATTGCTTGTCATACCCATGGTGGCCTGGTCGTGCCTCTTACTTGTTGTGTTGGATATGCATTGATGGTAAAATGTGTGCCAGTGATGTCTCATGTTCTGTTTGGGAGGTTCAGGTCAGGAGTGTTTAGCTCTGCATGCATTCTACAATCACCGACATGTCCCACCCAGGTGGAGTATGCATCCCCCCCCTTTCCCACCCAGGTGGAGTATGCATCCCCCTCCCTTTCCCACCCAGGTGGAGTATGCATCCCTACACATCAGTGCCCCAATGCACTGCCATGGGCCAGTTGGGCAACTCACCAAGAAGCCAGGCACGTGGTCCAGCATGTCGCTCCAAGTGACAGGGTAGCGTGGAGTTGCGCAGCACCATGGCATCATGTGTTGATCCGGGATATCGGGCACAGCAATGTGTGATGATCTTGCTGCAGTCACATGATATGATATGATATGATATGATATGATATGGCATTTGTAACGCGCCTATACACAAGTGTTTCAAGGCGCGACGAGGCAGGGAGGGGGGAACAAGGGGAAGACAGACAACAAACCTAATAGGCCAGGTGTCATTCAGATCGCGCAAGTGCAGGGGTAGGGGGAAGGGAGAAAGTGCAAGGGGAAGGGGAGGGGGGGAAGTGCAGTACAAGGTAAGAAGAATAAAATAAAATAAATAAATAAAGAGGGCCAGCTGGTGGCAAGTGCAAGGTAAGTGCAGGCAAGTGCTGGGAAGGGGGGGCTGTAGGGATACAGAGACAGTCCCGCAGTGCAGGGGTTGCCAGGGAGGCAGTGCAAGTGGAGAGTGGCTGGGCCCAGGACCGGGGTCGGTGAGAGTGGCCCAGTTGCAGATTCAGTGCAGTTTCAGCGAAGAATTAGCAGGGGAGAGGGAGAGAGAAAGCAGAAGCAAAGAGGAAGGTTTTGAGGTGCTTCCGGAACCGGAGATGGTTCTCCTCAAGTTTCAGGGAGGCAGGAAGGCTGTTCCAGAGGGAGGCCACTGCCGCGGAGAGAGATCTACCCCCAGCTCGTAGCTTCGAGAAGCGGCTGAACCTGAGGGAGTTGGAGACAGATGAGCGAAGGGATCGGGAAGGAAGATATTTAGGAAGAGAGAGTTGAAGGTATTTAGGCCCCAGAAGGCCTTGTGGACAATGCAGTTGTCCACAAGAGTCACATACCATCTGCACATTTATGGAGTGGTATTGCTTGCGATTGCGGTACACCACCTCTATGGCATGGGGGACTACCAATTCAACATGGGTGCAGTCCAGGGCACCAACACAATTGGGCATGCCTGCCAGTGCATGGAAGCCTACTTTGGTGTCGGATATCTCCTGGGCAGTTCGTGGTAGGGATATGTGGGTGCTTGCGCGCTTCAGGAGGGCATCCAGCACTTGGTTCAACATGCGTGAAAAATAGTGGTTGTGAAATGCCATGCAGCTGCCCCACTGCGTGTTGATAGGTGCCTGTGGCCAGGAAGTGGAGCACGGGCACCACCTTTAATAGCAGGGGGATGGCAGTGCGTATTTCTATGAGGCTGGCAATGTCGTTGTGTATCATGTCCACTATGGTGGTGATGGTGTCCCGGTCCAACCGGTACAGGGTGTGGATCTGCTCAGGGGTTAGGTTGAATGGGCTGGGTGTGGTGCGAGGGATTGGTGGATGCCTACGAGGCACTGCTGGCTGCGCTGGTGGTATTCGCTGGGCCTGTCTCACCCTCCTTCTCCTCCTGTGTCTCCTCTGTGCTGCCTGTTGTTGCTGCTGTAGTTGTTGTTGTAGTTGGTGTTGTTGCTGTAGTTGTAGCAGTATTGGCATGTCCTCCAGCGGCATGATTGCAACAGCTAGTGGTAGCATTTTGGTGTTGGAAGGGGTGTGGTGTATGGGTGTGCTCATTTTATACTGGCCCAGCCTCCATTGCCTCCACCTGTGGGGATTGTGTGCACCTGTGGCAGTTGGCTTGTTTCCTGATTGCTGTTTGTGGGTGGTCCGCGATGCCTGTATGGCTGGCATTGTGCAGCCCGTGATTACCGGCTTCGCGATGCTGGTATTTGCATGTCCGCGTGGGTTGGGATGTCCCCCTATTACCGGCATGCCGGTATTTGCTCCCCTAAGGGGCGCGTGTACGCACCCATGCCGCTATTAGCAGCACCGTTATTAAGGGTGCCGCTAATACCGGGTTGCCGGGTTAGAATACACCGGAGCATTAAGCGATGCCGGTAATGGTTTACCGGCATCGTTTTTCGCTTACCTGCAACCTCGTAATGAGGCCCAAAGTCTTTTTCCACTGCAGAGTCTTTCTTAGAGAAAAAATAAATGTCTTTTTCACCATAAATGTCTGCTAATTCAAACAACTCAATATCTCTCTTGCTCTTGGAGAATCAACAAATGTCTTTTTCAACACAGCTGGTTGATTATTCAAATGGTAACGACCAAAAATATCGTAAATAAAAAACCGAACGGTTGAAATGTTCGGATTTCGGTTGTACCAAAATTATGTACAGTCGAAAATGCCGACCATTTCAACCATTCGGTTTCATTATAGCGAACAAGGGAAGCAGGGGTTGCGGGGTTGTCCCCAACACCCTTGTTCACTATAATGGAGTCAGGGGTGCCAGGGGTGTCCCCCGCATCCAAAACAACAAAGTTTTGGAGAAATAACATTTGTAAAAAGAAAAAGGACCCTGCAGCACCGGTTCCCATCGACGGAAGTGAAGGGAACTGACGCTGCAGGGACTCGGTGGCACACAGCGAGGTGTGCTGCCAAAGGGTAAGTAAGGGGGTCGGGGGAGCGTGGTGTGGAAAGGCCATTTAGTAGTGGGGCACTTATGTCGAATACGAACATTAAGAATGCAAGATTTTTGTCTTTGAAATGTTCATATTCTAAATAATCATGTACATCCAATTCAAACAACTCAATGTCTTCCATATTATCAAGAATGATTTACTTTCTCTTCAAAACACAGGTTCCAAAAACCGAATACAATTGTTCTTTTATCATAGAACACGTTCTTCAAAAGAAACGTTTAGTAATAAAACCCTTTTGTCAGGATAGCAACAACAGCTTGCCTCAGTGATGCGACTGCTTGTCACCAAATGATAAAGCACATAAGTTCATTTCATTCAACAAAAGTTCTTCGCACAAATTTTTCTGCTACAAAGATATCAAACCACCATCTTCTTTCCTTGTCCAATCGCCTGCCAGGACTAACCACTATAAGCCTTTCTCCTGGTATACTCGCCTGCCAGGAAGAAAATTCCTACCACTAACTTCAAATTCTATGGTTTGACTTCAGTATTCTCTGCACCAGTCTTTCAATGTGGTTTCACAACTTCTTGGCTGTTGGCATTGTGAGATATAAGCTTTCCCAGAATTATATCTCTGAAAAGGGGTTATATGCTTTGGTTGCTTTGTCAAGGGTTTCTCATAATTTCTTGTTTGATGGTAAAACTGGTTATGAGCTTATCCCAGGGGTTGCCTTGATCTGGTCTGTCTATAGCCTCTTGGCTGTAGGTAGTACTTGATTGTACACTTTTCTCGAAGTTTTCCATAAGTTCTGAGACAGCATCTTGGCTGTGGGTAGTACAAGTGGTACTCCTGCTCCTCTTGGTATTTGCCAAAAGTTCTTGTACAGCCTCTTGGCGGTGGGTAGTACTGATGGTACCCTTGCCCCTCGTAGTGTCCCTTATGAGGGAACCCTCTTCTTAGTCACTTATCTTCGTTTGTTTTAATTATTTGGTATTCATTAAATACATTCTGCTTGGTTTTGTAATTTGTTCGATATTCAAAATGATTAGTCTGGGACAGCTTTCGTTCACAGAGCTCCCCGAGGTTAGCATTCCCTTCCTGCCGACTCACTGAATCCCTGCGGCGACTCCCTCTGACTGTCATGCTCTGCGACAGTGCTTCTCCAGTCAATCTGCCATCCTTCCCGTTTCGGCGAGTTTCCGGTAAGTTGTGTGGCGGCTTCAGGGAGCACCAAAAGCTCGGTGAGGCTTCCCCATTCTGCTTCAAGCTGCTTCGGAAGCATTTCTTTTTCACAGCTGGGCTCTTCACAGCTGGGCTACATCTTAGTACGCCGTCTTCTGCTGTGCATACTCTGTAGTTCTTCCGGATTTCTTCTGTTGGGGTGACTTCTACTGGTGAGCTTCTCTCCGTGGCTGCTACGGCACTTCGGATGACTTGTGCTCCTTCTGCTACGACTCTCACACGGCCGTGAACTGTTTCTTCCTCTGCTTCAGCTCCACAGCATAGCCGAGTCTCATCCTGGGAATTAAATATGCCGCTCATGTGTTCTGATTGTAAATGACTAGACCGCACCTTTGAAGAGTCACTCTTCTGTGTTACCATTGCCTCTGAGTTACTCTTCTTCGTCCCAGTACTTCTACATTATGCGAATCGAAGTCCATAGGAGAGTGTATAATATTAAGTTGCTCCATTTTTGTTTAAATTAATTCAGATTGTCCATAAAACTGAGAGTTCCTAGAGTAAGGGAGCTTATGGAAAGAGTCTGCAATTTTACATTAGGGTGATGATTTCTCCTTAAAAACAGAATCATGATGACTTAAGGTTTTCTTCTTTAATTCTTGAGTCAGTTTAACTGGCTTTTTATAAGAGGTTCTTTGAACACTGAGATTTGAGGACTGGTACATTGATAGTTTGCCATTAAGTATTTGGGAATTATTTAATCTTCATCCTCAGACGATGAATCCCACACCTCTCGTGGTGGAGGCACCACTTTCCCTTGACAGCCGTCACCTCCCATGTGATCCTTCCCCCTGATAACACCTCCAGGGTTAGCATCAAGCAGCGTCTGCCTTTCTCTGGGCACATGGAAGGCGACGTAAGGCTGGGGTTTGGAAACACAATTCTGTTGTATAAAGCACCTTACAAATGCTCAATGTTTTTTTTTTAAATTACTCTACAGGATTCACCACAACAACCACTACAAAAGACAAAGCAAACACAGTCACATTTTTTAATAAAGTAGACAAAAATGATTTTAAAATATAGTTTCAATATTGTAAAGCCAGTAGAATGAGAGAGCAAATATTTATATTTGAAAGAAAAACATACATAAAAATCCTGGACGTTATTAACTGCCTGGGGAGGGGGGAGTGCTTGGGGGTGGGGGTCATAGTTACCTATCAACGTATTTTGCATAGTGGAGAACGTGGCAGACGCAGGGAGGGACAGAGGTGTTGCTGGACATAAGGGCATGGGACGGGTGGGTTTGGGATCGTATGTGCTGCAGCAAGATAGGGGTGGGGCAATGGGGCCAGAGAGGGGCCACTGGGATTTTTAAGAGCAGCCAGTGTGGATGAGAGTGTGATCAACGGAGTGTGTGGTGGTGGCAGTACTCAGACCGGGGTGGATGGGAGTGGGGTCGGTGTGTGGTGATGAGGTGAGGATAGTCAGCCTGGGGTGTATGGGACTGGGGCCAGTGTGGTGATTGGGTGGGGAGGTGGTGGGTAGTCAGCCCGTGGTGGATGGGACTGGAGTCCCTGTGCTGATGGGTGGGAGGGTGAGGTATGGAGTGGTAGTCAGCCATTGGTGAATGGGACTGGGGTAAGTATGTGCCCATCTGGTGGGAGGGTCAGCCCAGGGTGGCTGTGACTGGGGTAAGTATGTGCCCATCTGGAGGGGTGTGTGGTGATTTGGTGGGGGGAAGGGGTAGTCAGCCCACGGTGGATGGGACTGGGCTCACTGTGTGGTGATGGGGTTGGAGGGTGGGGGTAGTTAGCCCAGGGTGGATGGAACTTGGACAGTGTGTGGTGATAAGGTGTGGGGTAGTCAGCCAGGGGTGGGTGGGGCTTCTGTTGGTATGTGTTGATCTGGTGGGGTAATCAGCCTGGGGTGGATGGGACTGGGGTCAGTGTATGTGGTGATGAGGTGGGTGGACAGGGGTAGTTAGCTTAAGCTGGATGGAAATGGGGTCAGCGAGTGGTGATGGTGTGGGGGTGGGGTAATCTGCCCAGGGTGAATGGGACTGGGATCAGCGTGTGGTGATGGGGTGGGGTAGACACCCCTGGGTGGATGTCAATGGGTTCCGTGTGTGTTGATGGGGTGGGGCAGTCAGGCCTTGGTGGATGGGGCTGTGGTCAGTATGTGGCGATCTGGTGGGGGCAGGGGGTGTTGTCAGGCCGGGGTGGATGGGGCTGGGCTCAGTGTGTGGTGATGGGGTGGGGGTAGTCAGTCTGAGATGGGTGGTGCTTGTTTTGATCCAGGGGTGGGGTCAGGGGTGGGGTAGTCAGCCTATGGTGGATTGGGCCGAGGGCATTGTGTGGTGGCGGGGTGGGGCAGGTTGTGGGTAGTTAGCATAGGGATGATGGGATAGTGATAGGGTGTGGTGATGTGGTGGGGGATAGGGGTAGTTAGCCTGGGGTGGATGGGACTGGGGTCCACGTGTGGTGATGGGGTTAGGGGTGGGGGTAATCAGGGGTAGTTAGCCTAGGGTGGATGGGACTGGTGTCAGTGTATAGGATGGAGTCATTTTGTGTGGGGGAGCGGGGGGTAGTTAGCCTAGGGTGGATGGGACTGGGGTCAGTGTATGTGGTGATGAGGTGGGTGGACAGGGGTAGTTAGCCTAGGGATGATGGGCTAACGACAGGGTGTGGTGATGTGGTGAGGGATAGGGGTAGTTAGCCTGGGGTGGATGGGACTGGGGTCCGCGTGTGGTGATGGGGTTGGAGGGTGGGGGTAATCAGGGGTGGTTAGTCTAGGGTGGATGGGACTGGTGTCAGTGTATGTGGTGATGGGGTTGGAGGGTGGGGGTAATCAGGGGTAGTTAGCCTAGGGTGGAGGGTGGGGGTAATCAGGGGTAGTTAGCCTGGGGTGGATGGGACTGGGGTCAGTGTATGTGGTGATGGGGTTGGAGGGTGGAGGTAGTTAGCCTGGGGTGGATGGGACTGAGGTCAGGTTTGGAGGGTGGGGGTAATCAGGGGTAGTTAGCCTGGGGTGGATGGGACTGGGGTCAGTGTATGTGGTGATGGGGTTGGAGGGTGGAGGTAGTTAGCCTGGGGTGGATGGGACTGAGGTCAGGTTTGGAGGGTGGGGGTAATCAGGGGTAGTTAGCCTAGGGTGGATGGGACTGGGTCAGTGTATGTGGTGATGGGGTTGGAGGGTGGGGGTAGTTAGCGTAGGGTGGATGAGATAGAGACAGAGTGTGATGATGTGGTGGGGGATAGGGGTAGTTAGCCTGGGGTGGATGGGACTGGGGTCAGGTTTGGAGGGTGGGGGTAATCAGGGGTAGTTAGCCTAGGGTGGATGGGACTGGTGTCAGTGTATGTGGTGATGGGGTTGGAGGGTGGGGGTAGTTAGCCTGGGGTGGATGGGACTGGGGTCAGGTTTGGAGGGTGGGGGAAATCAGGAGTCGTTAGCCTAGGGTGGATGCTGGGTCACCCTATGCGGATGGCGTGGGGTAGGGGTCGTCAGCCCAGCGTGGATGGGCCTGAGGTGAGCGTGTGGCGAGGGTGGGGGCGTTCATGTAGGCGGCCTAGGAAGGAAAGGTCGGGGATGGATGTCTTTAAGGGCCCGGGTGAGGGGTGAGCTGGAGCTGGCGTGTGACGTCTGCTGTATCGCAACAGAACATAAGGCACAAGCAATGACTGGTGTCTGATGAAATCCTTCCGCAAGGCCTCTCCTTCCGCATTCCTGCCCAGGGCGAGCCACGTCACTGCCGTGCCCTGAGGAGAACTCTCGGCGGCTGTGGGTGAGATCCCCGCCCCCTCCCCCAAAGAGTGACATCCCCTGCTGGGGAAAACACCCAAATGCGTCACAGGTGCGACCTGTTGGAGTTCTTGTTTTTTTCTCTCTACCTTTCTACCAAAACATGTTTACCTCAGTAGAGCCAATGTCTACTTTTCAAACGTGTGGTTCTACAACAATCTATTGGAGGGAGTGTAGGAGGGGACAGGGAGGGTGGGTCAGATGAAGGCACTTTTGTGGAATCACGTGGTCTGCAGTGCTCCGAGGACGTTAAGCAAGGAAATATATCCATTACACGCAGGGTTCCAGAGACATGGGGCCTCATTAGGACCCTGGCGGTGACGGTATGAACAGTGCCGGTAAGGCAGCGGCACCGTTCATACTTACTTGGCGGGCTGTGCGGCACCCACGAGCGGAACTCATGGTTACACCGGTACCGTTATCAACGTGCCGGTGCCACCATGCTCCCCACCCCCATTCTGCCCTATAGGGCACAATGGGGATCGGGAGCCCGGCATTACCGCCACCCGCGAATGGGCAATTACCGGCTCATTCAACTCGGAATGGGCCAGTTATTGCCCAAGCGTGGGTGGCGGGGCCGGTAGCGAGCATGGCGGTCAGGCACAGCTACCGCCATGCTCTTAATGAGGCCCATGGAGACAGTCTCGTATTATCCCTATCTACAAACAAGGTGACTCAAGAAATTACAGACCGATTGCTCTTTTGGACTCATCAAGCAAGATTTTTACGACCTTAGTGCTGAGGGAAGTAAGAGCCAAAAATGCTCCACACGGATATGACACTGAGGGTAAGGTCGAATGGGGAGCGTGCCCTGACGGATTTGATACCCACCTTTGTGGGACTACGACAGGGATGTGTTGCTGCGTCAACCTTATTTAACCTTTATAAAGCGGCTAGAAATCAAATCTGGGAGGGGGTACAACTAACCCTGTAAAATTGGCCACGGTAACACTGCACTGGATCGCCTTTGCAGACAATATAGTATTATTTGATCGTACGCCTATGGATCTTTTTTTTTAACTATGCGCCTAGAGAACAACCTTAAAATAAACGGACAGAAGTCCGTAATTGTTTTCACAACAAAAAAGAGCCAAGAAACTTTTAATTGGAGAGTCAGGGAAAAGCCCTTGGTGAGAGTGGAAACGCTGAGATACACGAGTTATGAGGTTTCCAATGAGTGCTCTAAAGGGGGTTGGAAACTCTCCCTAAAAAAGAAGTTTGTCCCGCTGCTAATCAAAATGAAGTGGATTGATTCGCAGCTGTGTCGCTTCTCCTTGAGCCCCCTCCTGTCCCTTTATATGCTAAAGGTGGAGCCAACCCTGCTCTACTGCGCCTGGATATTTCCCCGGTTGATGCAGACCCTTATCTCAACACCATGCAGGGTGTGTTCTGGAAAAGAACTGTTGGGTTGGCAAAGTCACTCCCAAATGCTATAATGAGACACGAGTTTGGCCTGACCCCCGAGCAGTGAGAGCCTTGTCGAGGAACATGGCACAGTTTGGCCAGCTTTTGAACCCGCCGCCCAACACCCTGTACCAGAGTTGGGTGACAAACCAGACACGGAATTCAGGCTTCACTATTACGAGGTTTAAACAGCAGATGTTGAACATTCTCAATGTATTGGCTCCTCAAGGGAAGAGCTGAGAACTAACATGTCTTTAACCAAAAGAAAACCTTTCAGGTAGGGCGGGGCGGAAACTAGGGATGCATTGCGCACGCATACACTTTACAGAAAATGCGTGAAATTCAACACCAAAAGGGAAGACGTTTCTAAATACGTCTCTGTCTTTCCTGGCCCTATTGTGCGACATGTAAAGCCGCGCTTCGCCTTAACCAGCTCCCAATGCTGGAAGGCACAAGCAAATGGGACTATACTCGGGGAGACTCTAGAACTTGGGGCTGGACTGTTCAGCCCTGGGTGAGGATGGAACTCGCCCAATGGGGACTGTGGTGCTGACAGAGCTTTCTTAGATCCCACTACTGTGGGGCACACAGCAGAGTCTGATTCTATCCTTGTGCCACTTTCTGCAAATCATATTGAAGAAAATGGAAACTTGTGACAACAGAAGACCCTGGAGCAAATGCCAGTGGGCAGGAGGACCATGGAGCAAATGCCAGTGGGCAGGAGGACCCTGGAGCAAATGCCAGTGGGCAGGAGGACCCTGGAGCAAATGCCAGTGGGCAGGAAGACCCTGGAGCAAATGCCAGTGGGCAGAAGGACCCTGGAACAAATGCCAGTGGGCAGGAAGACCCTGGAGCAAATGCCAGTGGGCAGGAAGACCCTGGAGCAAATGCCAGTGGGCAGGAGGACCCTGGAGCAAATGCCAGTGGGCAGGAGGACCATGGAGCAAATGCCAGTGGGCAGGAGGACCCTGGAGCAAATGCCAGTGGGCAGGAAGACCCTGGAGCAAATGCCAGTGGGCAGAAGGACCCTGGAACAAATGCCAGTGGGCAGGAAGACCCTGGAGAAAATGCCAGTGGGCAGGAGGACCCTGGAGCAAATGCCAGTGGACAGGAGGACCCTGGAACAAATGCCAGTGGGCAGGAGGACCCTGGAGCAAATGCCAGTGGGCAGGAAGACCCTGGAACAAGCCCAGACAGAACAAGTGGGCAGACGACAAGATTGGAAACTCCAGTCCCGACACCATCAAAAAACAAGTCACCTGCCGCCCCCCCCCCAAGTTGTAGCGTTTCTCCTTCTCTCCTCCTTGGTCCCCCCTCAAATCCTGAACGTTCGCAGATTCCACACAAAGGTCAAGTCACTTGCATTCCCGCTCTGCAAGAGCAGGGTGTGGAACAGCATCCAATTGTGTATCTGCGATGCAGAAACGAGTGACGCCACCTGATGGAGGGGCAGTCACACTGGCATGAGCTAAGAGGAGTTGTCCGCATGCAGAAACGAGTGACGCCACCTGAGGGAGGGGCAGTCACACTGGCATGAGCTAAGAGGAGTTGTCCGCATGCAGAAACGAGTGACGCCACCCGAGGGAGGGGCAGTCACACTGGCATGAGCTAAGAGGAGTTGTCCGCATGCAGAAACGAGTGACGCCACCCGAGGGAGGGGCAGTCACAGTGGCATGAGCTAAGAGGAGTTGTCCGCATGCAGAAACGAGTGACGCCACCCTAGGGAGGGGCAGTCACACTGGCATGAGCTAAGAGGAGTTGTCCGCATGCAGAAACGAGTGACGCCACCCGAGGGAGGGGCAGTCACACTGGTGTTAGGTGGGACCCTCCCAACTGTATTGCCCCTTTAAGGGGATGTGTCCCTCCCATGTGTATTTCCCCTTTAAGATGGGCCATGATGGTGTCATGGCCCAAGGTAATAAAAGGAGCTCTTGCAGGCACGTGAAACAGAGCGGCTGCAGACTCCCAAAGAGGAACGACTGAGTCCGTGTCTCATTATCCATGTAGGCCACAGGCCTACACGTGGAGGCACAGGCCTGCACGCCCAGACACTGAGGGACCCGTCTGCCAGGATGGCAGCCGAGGTCCACTCAGTCAGAGGCCTGGCAGGCTGTGACCCCACGCCAGGGTGCCAAGGCCCATGGCACCCGGGGTCATGCCGGACATCCACGGCAGGCCCCCACCCCCACACATAGTGGGACTGCACGGCGCTAGCAGAGATAGCGCCCAGGGGCGCCCGCCGGATGACCATGGCCGGCGACCCCCAACAATGGCGAGTGGCAAGTGGTGGAGGGGGAAAGAGGAGCGTCAGACCCCACCGCGGGTCCAGCGTGGCCTGCGCCTCACCGCCACAGCCTCGCGATGTGGGCCCGGGCTGCCCTGCGGTGGGGCACACACACCCCGCGGCGTTCCGCCGCAAAGAGAAGAACGAGAGCGGCGGCTGCCGCGAAGAAAAGGAGGTTCCTGCGGGGAGAGGGTGAGGCCCCCTCCCCCCCAACGACATCCGCCGCGGAGCGCGGGTGCGCTGACCTGGCCTTGCGAGGATGAAGAAGAGGAGGGGCGGTCTCTCTCACGTGAAAGCTGTGGAACACCCGTCCCCACCCCACCAGAGGCGGCGTTGCCTGTGCGGTGTTCCGCACCCTGGGTATGTGACACCCGACGCTAGAAGAGAGGGCGGGGAGTGCCCATCACCCCTGAGTGCCCGATTCCCTTTCCGCGACAGGGAAGAATGTGGTGCAGCCGCAAGAACACATGGAGCGGCCGCAGCCGCGAGAACAAAGGGAAGACCGAACCCTGCTGGCCGACTCTCCCTGGCCGCGGTCCTCTGTGAAGAGATTACTCGGGCGGCCAGGGGAGGGTCGGCCTGAAGTTTTCCCCAGCGGGTTTTTAAAAAAAATAAATAAATAAAAAAAAAAAAAAAAGTGACGCCTCCTGCCGAAAACAGCGATCGGCGCGTGTGCGCACTGGTCCCGCCCAGGAGAGAAAGAGGTGGGTGCTCGCCCCTGCAAGCCCCAAGCCAGAAGCCTGCCAGAAAGTAAATGGGGGAGAGGCCCACAAGAACTGACTGACCTCCCGATGGGGAAGAAGTCGTGCTGCCCCAGGGGAGAGAATTATGTCCTGGGCAGCCGCCAGTGAAAAGAAAAAAAAAAAAAAAAAAGAAAACGGTGCTCCAAACCGGAGTGAAAACAGGGCGATGGATTACCTTTGCATCAAAAGGGAGCCTGTCCAAGAAGAGAGAGGAATACCCAGCTGGGACACCCGGAGGCCGTATTGCCTGCACGGCCCTCTGTGCTCAGCTGTGCAAGGTCCCACCATGCGGGAGAGCTGCGCCGCAGGAAGGTGGTTGGCGCTATGCGAACAGAAGCACATGGCCCTCACAGTTATCCTGAGCCCCACCAGCGCAGAACAATGAAGTGCCATGGGTCACAACAGAGGCAAAGAAGGATCGAAAAGGGCAATCCACCAGCACCAACGCATGTCACATTGCTAGTCAGATGAGTATTCGGATGGTCACTACTAAGAAACAAAACTATCTGCAAGGTCAGTGTAACGCCAGCCCAACAGTGCCTTCGTCATTCGTCTCCTGCTGTGAACTTGGGAGCAAATCTCAAAAGAACAGAAAAACAACTGGCCCCAAGCGTGCACCCTGCGGTGCCGACACTCCCGGTCTACTGGCTGCCTGTGCAGTGAAGTCTTAAAGGACAGTAAGCGGTGTGTGCATCAAACAGAAGGAGCCCCGGCTGTAGCGTAAATAAATAAATAAATAAATAAATGCTGCCAATAGCTGGTCCAGCTGGCACGCTCTGCCGCATCCTGGAGGCGCGCAGCTCTCTACAAACGTGTCAAGGCTCAGAGGGGCTGGAGGAGTCCTAAATGGGC
The DNA here is from genome assembly GCF_040938575.1 of Ambystoma mexicanum. Taxonomy (NCBI): domain Eukaryota; kingdom Metazoa; phylum Chordata; class Amphibia; order Caudata; family Ambystomatidae; genus Ambystoma; species Ambystoma mexicanum. Next base: position 1,251,974,011 of record NC_090928.1, read on the forward strand.
AGTTGGTGCCAGACATCCCACCAAAGCACCCTCCCTTGTGGGCTGGATTGGCAACACTGAGTTCCTGCTGTGGTAGACCGTGGGCCACCCACGTCTGCCAACTGAGCTGAAGCGCTCTCCACTGGGGCTCCCTCAAGCATATCCCACGGCATGAAAGCAGGTCGCTGCATGATGGGACACTTTTCGGTTTGCCACTTCAGGGTTCAGGGACAAAGACTGTGCTTTTGCCCCAGCATATCTATGCCGCAGCTAATAAGAGGTGGTCGTTGAAAGCCCTAGCACATCAGTAAGGGGACTGGTGTCACGAGGACATCTAGGGGGGGCTGGTTCAGTTGTTGCCAGATACTGTGGGTAGCTCCAAAAGCAAAGGAGAAACAACCTTCCGTTGCCAATGCACATGGGCACTCAGATGTTGGTTTCGGAGTGTGAAAACCTAAGTGGTCAGAAGCTATCACGCGCCAATCGACTGTCGACTGCTTCACGTCTGTTGTGACTCCCTATTCCCACATCTACACCGAGGCATGCAGCTTTTCCCCCCTATACTCCCCAAGCATGGGTGGCAGAGAAGGAGCCCTGCCACTCCAACTGAAGAGTGGTCTATGTTAGCACAGGGACATTGAGGAGCCCTGGTCATCTGGACCAGGAAGCAAGACGCTGCCCGTTCCACCGGAACTGAAAGGGACATTGATGTGCCGGGCCTCCGGGTCGGAATAAGGGAAAGGACGGACTCTGCACACTGAAGGCAGCAATGGGTCACCATAAGAGATGCTGCATGCGCAGGACTGGTCAATTGTGAAGGCCCCAAGCACTGGACCACGGGTGCTCTGCACCATCTGGTAACCCGAGGACGCCCCCACTGCTGTGGAGAGACCTAAGCAGCAGGCAACCCCAATACTGGACCGCCACAGCCACCCTGCCTGTCCCACAGGTGGCTTTGGCACCGAGCCACAAAAGGGTCCTCAACTGCCTGCCACGGTTGTCGCCCCACATGCCATGTCGTCACAAGGCTAGTCCAGCGTGGCCTTGGGGGAAGTACTGCCAGCCCCCGATCTCAGCCAACAAATGGTGTCCGACCAAACCACCACCCGGAAGTGGTGCAGCGGACAGGGTATGGGTTGCGGCTCATCCTGAGTGCTCGTGCGCCCTCCTGCGGCCCTGGAGGAAAGAGACACTCCTGACTGGGGGAGCATCACACAGAAGGGGTGAGTGATGTCCTGTCACCCGTGCCCGACCCACAGCACAGGGAGTAGCCTAGACGCCCTGACACCTGCGTCTCGCTGCCCGGCTCTGAACATCAGGAGACGATGCCGATGTGGCCCCTGGTACCCGCCAGGTGTGGCCTTGCCGGCCGTGAACTGTACCATCCATGGGCCTGGACTCGGGGAGTGACCCCTAAACGGGCGCTGATGGAAGATGAACTGGTCTCCTGCTGCCCTGCAGTTGTTTAAAGAGGACTCAGTAATCCGGTGTGTTTTGATGCTGTGAACCTGCATAGTAACCACATGTGTTAAGTGGTCTGAGTAAAGAATAATAAGGTGAGACTGTGATCCCGCAGTCATGAGGTGTTTGTGTAGTGGCCGTACCGAACCCCAGGTTAATAAAGGGTTTTGCAAACTGTGGGAGAGCTGCCTATATTCCTCTGGCAGCTCACTGCCCATGACGGTCATCTATTGAGTGTGTTTAGAAATGGGTTAGTATATGTTATGTTTGTAACTGTTGGAGTTAGCTATCTATGGGTCCGTGGCATATCTCGTGGTTGGTCTATCCTGTAAGTTTGTAGTGATAAGTAGTTTGTTGTTCTGAAACGGGTGGGACGCATGTGTGGTATAGCAACGTTTGTTTGTTCGTTATGAAAAAGGAGGAGTGTTAGGTGGGACCCTCCCAACTGTATTGCCCCTTTAAGGGGATGTGTCCCTCCCATGTGTATTTCCCCTTTAAGATGGGCCATGACGGTGTCATGGCCCAAGGTAATAAAAGGAGCTCTTGCAGGCACGTGAAACAGAGCGGCTGCAGACTCCCAAAGAGGAACGACTGAGTCCGTGTCTCATTATCCATGTAGGCCACAGGCCTACACGTGGAGGCACAGGCCTGCACGCCCAGACACTGAGGGACCCGTCTGCCAGGATGGCAGCCGAGGTCCACTCAGTCAGAGGCCTGGCAGGCTGTGACCCCACGCCAGGGTGCCGAGGCCCATGGCACCCGGGGCCATGCCGGACATCCACGGCAGGCCCCCACCCCCACACATAGTGGGACTGCACGGCGCTAGCAGAGATAGCGCCCAGGGGCGCCCGCCGGATGACCATGGCCGGCGACCCCCAACAACTGGCATGAGCTAAGAGGAGTTGTCCGCACCCACCATTGTGAGGCCCAGCAGTGAATCCTGGCGAAATATTTGCCCATCTAGCAGTTCTTGCGCCATGCCTGTTTTCTGTGGCGCTGCGTTGAAATCTATTGATCGGAGCATGTCCTTGCACCCCCTGAGCCTTTCTTGTACATGGTTTGGTGGATCCACAAACAGTATTCTCACACACGCAGCAACACTTTCACACTGCTGGTTTCAAGAAAGGCTTCCCTCACCTCATTGGCTAACACGCTCTTCCACATCTGAGGGGCAGGGGCTGATGTGTGCGTTTGATTTTTGTTAGCCAATGAGGTGAGGGAAGCCTTTTGTGGAAGTAGCAGTCTTAAAGGGTGCCGTGTTTGATCTCATAATGAGTGTGTGTGAATGAGTGTATGATGTATGGGAGGCTGGGCGCGCCTGTAAATGAGTGAGTGTATAGTGAATGGGATGTTTAAGTGAATGAATGTGTAATTGCGTGTGCGCCTGTGTGTAATGTGAATATTACGAAAACGTTGCTGCAAACATTGCGACATGGTAATTACCACGCCTTTGCACAATAATAACATGCCGACCCCCACTACACCGACTATTGGGAGCAGGGGTTGAGTGAGTGTCCCCCACTCTGCTTTGTCGGTGTAGTGGGGGGGTCGGGGTTTGTGGGGGGGTCCCCCGCTTCAAATAGATGATAGCGGGGACAATTAAAAAAAAGAAAAAGATAAAAGGACCCTGCGACGCCAGTTCAGACCCACGCTAGTGGGCGAGAACTGACGCCGCAGGGTCGGGGGATACACAGCGGCACACTTCACGGTGTGCCGGCAATCAGGTAAGTGTGTAATGGGGGCGGCGGTTATGGGGATGCAGGGCACAGTGATCGATGCGATCACCGCTCCATAATGGGAGTCAGCAATTTAATCGTCGACATTATAGGTGGCGCGGTGATCACATAGATGCCGTATAATGCTGGTCTGCTACCATTTCATACGCGGGCCCCATGCCAGACACCCCTTGGGGTTGAACAGAGGGAGTGGAGCCTCCATGTTTGCCATGCTCAGTTTAGAAAGTGGCCCCTCCCATCACTAGTTAGGCCCCCAAAACGTAGGTTTCGTTGCACCCCCGATGAACACTACAGAAGATGATTGATCACCTGATCTAGGGGGTGGGGGGGTTCTATCTTTGAAATTGAAGTGCCTGGAAATACAAAATCATACACATTCACAAAGGTAGTGCAAAAAAAGGCACAACCTGTTGAGATGGCGGACTAAAAGATGACTACACTGACAACAGTGTGACATGACTTTCAATGATTCCTTGCCGACCTTAGCCTAACCTTCACCTGAGCAGCAGTTTCCCATTTACCTTGAAGTCGCGGCAGAGAAATAGCACCCCTACCAGAGATAAGGCTCCCGGTGCTCATAGCAGGAGAACCCTCTTTCCATGATTGCTTGGCAAGCTCGACTAGAAGTCCACAATATCTTCATGGCTCTCTTTATTAGAACTGTTAGAAATACTGTTTTGTTTTTTACAGGCCGCCTAAAATCGGCGATAAAAATTGGTCTTTTTGTTAGGTGACCTACAAAAAGCGAACAATGTATTGACTGACCTGTCCATCATCGCCAATGCTGATGTTTTTTTAGTTACTGAACAGCAAGCTTTGCGTTTGCTGTATAGTTTTCCATATTTTCATTTATGTTAATGAATGGATTTGGATAACGAATTTAATCAGTTTCATGTGTGTTGTAGCATATTAAGGGTACTATATCATAATAGGACCAAGACCTTGTCAAACATCAACACTTGCTACGTTATATGACATAAACGTACATACACTTTGTGTGGGTTTGCAATTTATTATATGTGCAGTTATGGCTTCAGTAAAAACAGTAAGAAAAACACATGTAGCATCTGTTTCTTGGTGACAATCAAGCGTCAGGCTTAATGCCTTACTCATTCTTGACATCAATTCCCATTTCTGGGGCGCTGAGTAAACTGGCACTATTTATGATAATGAAAATATATATTGCTTAAGAATATTGTACAGGTGTCGAAGGAGGAGGCTGGCGCACAGGTGGCATGGTTGTTGGCATACATGTTTATTTGCAATGAAAATAAAGAGAACACTTTACTTTAACTCTGAGAGTGGTTTCCCTACCTCAACTAAAAGTGCTAATGGATTTGCCAGGATGTCCGTGTAAATTAAGAGTCCACTGTCCTGTGTCAAAGAACCTACTTATGTCCCTTACACTTATAACTAAATTAAGGAGGCAGTGGATCTTCTTAGTCCAGAAGAAAGGCTCCCTTCTTCTCGGCAGCGGATCACAGTTCCAGTTTTTAGGTGGGATCTTTACTTGAAGGAATGACTCCCTTCCCGAGGTCTCAATCTCTTTCCAAGGTACAAAACAAAATTCCTGGTTGTAATGCCAAAAATGCAGTAAAGTTCTCAATTCACTCTCAAAAGGTAAAGTTCCAGTTCAAGCATCAACTTTCCTTATTGCCCATAGTTGCTTCTTCACTATTGGGTTCCTGGAGAAGGCCTCCCTTCGCCAGGTGTCGGGCTCTCAGTGTTTTTCCTCATACAAAGCCAGGGGGAATGACTCCCTTCACGTGGAATCTCGCTTCACCTGGTTTTCCGATTTCACAATGCCAGGGGAATGACTCCCTTCCTCTGACCCTCTTTGGCTTTCTTCTCGCACTCTCTTGGTTTCTACTTTCACAGTTCACAACACCAGGGGGAATGAGTCCCTTCCCCTGGCCTTTCTTGGCTTTACTTTCACGGTTCACAATGGTTCACAACACCAGGGGGAATGAGTCCCTTCCCCTGGCCTTTCTTGGCTTTACTTTCACGGTTCACAATGCCAGGGGGAATGACTTCCTTCCCTTGGCCTTTCTTGGCTTTAGTTTCACAGTTCACAACACCAGGGAGAATGAGTCTCTTCCCCTGGCCTTTCTTGGCTTTAGTCTCACGGTTCACAATGCCAGGGGGAATGACTTCCTTCCCTTGGCCTTTCTTCGCTTTAGTTTCACAGTTCACAACACCAGGGAGAATGAGTCCCTTCCCCTGGCCTTTCTTGGTTTTACTTTCACGGTTCACAATGCCAGGGGGAATGACTTCCTTCCCTTGGCCTTTCTTGGCTTTAGTTTCACAGTTCACAACACCAGGGGGAATGAGTCCCTTTCCCTGGCCTTTCTTGGCTTTAGTTTCACGGTTCACAATGCCAGGGGGAATGACTTCCTTCCCTTGGCCTTTCTTGGCTTTAGTTTCACAGTTCACAACACCAGGGGGAATGAGTCTCTTCCCCTGGCCTTTCTTGGCTTTACTTTCACGGTTCACAATGCCAGGGGGAATGACTTCCTTCCCTTGGCCTTTCTTGGCTTTAGTTTCACAGTTCACAATACCAGGGAGAATGAGTCTCTTCCCCTGGCCTTTCTTGGTTTTACTTTCACGGTTCACAATGCCAGGGGGAATGACTTCCTTCCCTTGGCCTTTCTTGGCTTTAGTTTCACAGTTCACAACACCAGGGAGAATGAGTCTCTTCCCCTGGCCTTTCTTGGTTTTACTTTCACGGTTCACAATGCCAGGGGGAATGACTTCCTTCCCTTGGCCTTTCTTGGCTTTAGTTTCACAGTTCACAACACCAGGGGGAATGAGTCTCTTCCCCTGGCCTTTCTTGGCTTTACTTTCACGGTTCACAATGCCAGGGGGAATGACTTCCTTCCCTTGGCCTTTCTTGGCTTTAGTTTCACAGTTCACAACACCAGGGGGAATGAGTCCCTTTCCCTGGCCTTTCTTGGCTTTAGTTTCACGGTTCACAATGCCAGGGGGAATGACTTCCTTCCTTTGGCCTTTCTTGGCTTTAGTTTCACAGTTCACAACACCAGGGGGAATGAGTCTCTTCCCCTGGCCTTTCTTGGCTTTACTTTCACGGTTCACAATGCCAGGGGGAATGACTTCCTTCCCTTGGCCTTTCTTGGCTTTAGTTTCACAGTTCACAATACCGGGGAGAATGAGTCTCTTCCCCTGGCCTTTCTTGGTTTTACTTTCACGGTTCACAATGCCAGGGGGAATGACTTCCTTCCCTTGGCCTTGCTTGGCTTTAGTTTCACAGTTCACAACACCAGGGAGAATGAGTCTCTTCCCCTGGCCTTTCTTGGTTTTACTTTCACGGTTCACAATGCCAGGGGGAATGACTTCCCTCCCTTGGCCTTGCTTGGCTTTAGTTTCACAGTTCACAACACCAGGGAGAATGAGTCTCTTCCCCTGGCCTTTCTTGGTTTTACTTTCACGGTTCACAATGCCAGGGGGAATGACTTCCTTCCATTGGCCTTTCTTGGCTTTAGTTTCACAGTTCACAACACCAGGGAGAATGAGTCTCTTCCCCTGGCCTTTCTTGGTTTTACTTTCACGGTTCACAATGCCAGGGGGAATGACTTCCTTCCCTTGGCCTTTCTTGGCTTTAGTTTCACAGTTCACAACACCAGGGGGAATGAGTCTCTTCCCCTGGCCTTTCTTGGCTTTACTTTCACGGTTCACAATGCCAGGGGGAATGACTTCCTTCCCTTGGTCTTTCTTGGCTTTAGTTTCACAGTTCACAACACCAGGGGGAATGAGTCTCTTCCCCTGGCCTTTCTTGGCTTTACTTTCATGGTTCACAATGCCAGGGGGAATGACTTCCTTCCCTTGGCCTTTCTTGGCTTTAGTTTCACAGTTCACAACACCAGGGAGAATGAGTCCCTTCCCCTGGCCTTTCTTGGCTTTAGTTTCACGGTTCACAATGCCAGGGGGAATGACTTCCTTCCCTTGGCCTTTCTTGGCTTTAGTTTCACAGTTCACAACACCAGGGAGAATGACTTCCTTCCCTTGGTCTTTCTTGGCTGTAGTTTCACGGTTCACAATGCCAGGGGGAATGACTTCCTTCCCCTGGCCTTTCTTGGCTTTAGTTTCACGGTTCACAATGCCAGGGGGAATTACTTTAAGGAATGGGTAGTCATCAGCCTGAAGTTCAAAGTGCCTCCTGAAAGGAGTAACAGTAATTAATGATGTCCATCCTGTAAAGGTTTTTGGAGTCAGGTTTGGGTTCGAGATAAGTGGGACCCCCCTTCGGAGAGTCTTCCCCTTTGGGAACAAGGGCTCCTGTTCCTATGAGGAACTCCCCAGGCCAACTACTGTAGCTGCATACATGGCACTGCTGCTAAAGTAAATAATGTGGCATCTTTATCTTTCGCTGAAGGCGATGCAAGAAGAAACCCAACTGTGTAAGAAAAGGAGAGCCTTGTGTGCAGTGGAGGCCCCCTGACATCATTATGCCTTGTGGAGGTGGAGCAACTGCAAGCCGCAGAGCCTGCAGCTTTCAACGAGGCAGAGAACGCCAATACAAGACGTCAGAGGCCTGGCATATGCAGATGCGAGGAGAGCATTGTGAGGAATGAAGGAGAAACTAACACACCGTGGCGTGACCACAAGAAAAGTGAGCAGGATGCCTGAAGAATGATGCTGAGATAGCAAAGCGTGTGCCACTTCTAATCCCAGTAGCTGTGCGGAACAGGAACCCCACGAGGACCCGAGAATAGGGTCCCAAGAAGCAAGAAGAATAGAAAAACAATCCGAGCAAGAGGTGAGCCCTTCAGCAGAGGTAGAGGCACCGGGGGAACGGGGAAAAGATGGGGCTGCCGGTGCATCATTATAGAAACTCGTCCCAGTTCTGAGGATGAGAAAGTAGAAGTAAAATTGTGTAATTGGAGTTGTAAACAAATAACAAATAACCCTGGCAGGGAAGGGGGCCCTTGTATGAGGAGGGAAATTCATCCAAGACGAGAACATAGAGCCAAGACTGTATAAGTGGAGTTGTAAGCAAGTAGCAAATAACCCGGCCAAGGACGAGGGTTATTATATGAAGGTAAAAACCCGTCACCGTCCACATGACGAGATATTGAGCAGAAAACCAAGTAAATTAAGAAGCGAAACATTCAGATAAGAGGGGGTTAAGCAACCCAAGTGAGGAACAAACAGAGGCTGGAAGCAATTTCCCTGGGAGGAAGGGAAGACACAACCGTCCTTTCAAGTTCAAGACTGGAGGATGTTTACCACAGAATCATATCATGAGAGACAGCATATGAAACCCCTAAATGAATAAGCTAACAAAAGAGACAGAGAAGTTATGAGAAGGGAAGCTTAAAGAGGGGACAAGAGAAACTCAGCTCAGGAAATCCTGGCGAGGAAGACTGAGAAAAATATATAAGAGATAACCACAGTGTGAGGAAATGTCTGAGAGGAATAAACCTTAAACATAGGACCGCAGAGAGTATGAGAGTTTGAAAAATAAGAGTATTTTTGAAGAGCTACAAGATTTGATCTCAGAGACTATCCATGAAGATGATATCAAGAAATATTTGTACCACAGAGAAAACCCATAGATATGAGACTATTAAAGGAACTGGAGAGACCAGGCGAAGACAAGGCATTCCCTTGGTCGATTTAAGTTAGTTAAACATAGTGGTAGGGTCAATTAGGGTTATTTTGGACGCAGGACACAGGACGCAGGACATTTTACTTGGACTTCCTGGCAACTGACGAGCAACTTTAGAATCTTATGATATTTAGGGTGTTCCCTCTAGTAAACGGGAAAGCTAGGCCTTCTACTTAGACGTTTTATTCAATATGTAGAATGATGCCTTCCACATGTACGTCTCCTTCTTCCGACCCACCACAGTATGCATATTCAATGCATGCTCAAAGTGCGCAATACCTACAGGCTGGTCTGATGGGCACCTATTGGAAAAGGAGCGTTTTTAACTCTGCCCTGAAGCTGGACACATAGATGTAGCAAAGAGTGACCATGGAAACATGTGCCAACCTTCTGTTGTTTGGATTCCAAACCTTCTGCCCTTCTTAGTACTCAGTTTTGGGGGTCGAAATAAACAGGCGCCTTTGGCCAGAGCTGCGTAAAGGCAGTAGTGACACATAAGTAGATAATATATCCACTACATGGGAAGAGGCCATGTTGTCTAGACCACAGCAAGGATAGCTTAAAATGAATCCATTCTTTAACCCCCAGCCAATGAAGGGCACTTGTTGGCCTTGATACTTAATCAGAGGCGTAGACAGGGTAAGGCCTGAGCAGGCAAGGCCCACCGAAAATCTATAAATCTCCACTCAGCAGCGCTGTGTGGGCATTTGCGGCGTTCATGTCACTGTGGTGGGCTCAACTACATTAGCTTCAGGCCCCACTTGCAAGACGATCGTGGCTACGCCTCTGTACTTAATCCCCCCAGTTACCTCAAAACGATTTTACAGCTGCATTTTTCACACAGTGGACCCTAGAGGGTGACATACCCTTAGCCATTAACGATCTTTGCTCACTTAGCGCTATATAAACCTAATAAACATACACATAAACATAAACTTACACTGAAGAGAGGATGGAACTGTTGGTAAGGTCCAGAGACACTGTGATGGTGATCTCAACAAAAGAGGAAACCATGGTTTCTGTTACCGGAATGGAATTATCAAAAGGACCCATACCATCTACCTCTGAGTCTTTAAAAGGACGTGAGGAATCATGTGGATGAGAGGGAACACCAAGAGTACGTTCTGAAGAAGACGGATCCCACTCCCCATGCCAAGGGTCTCTCTATCTGGAGCATTGTCTCTTCAGTTGACAGTTGGCACTTGACGACATCACGAGCACCGATGTATATCCCATTTATGAGCAGATTTGCTCAGACAGGATGGGGTCCAGTGAGAGGTGTGCATGAGCATTCTCTTTCCTTGGGTTGGGTGAGGCTGGGGGATGACATTCTGCCCAGAGACAGATGGTTATGCTAAGTCTGGTAATGATTTGCACAGTGACACCTGTGACGATTCACAGGATCTCTTTGCTTCTCCCCAGAGGGGAGCCCTTCCCTGTGAGGCTGGAGAGGTGAGTCCATGACCCAATATGTCCCTTAGGGGTGGCAGAAAGCAGGATCATCTCACAGGGAGAAAATCCCCTAATAGGGATAAGTACTCCCGTTCCATGAAGGCACTCACTGACCTCTTCTACGCTTGAGACCATGCAAACCCTAACGTCCCTAGAGAACCAACATGAGAGCACTACTGTTTGTTACTGTATTGTTCCCTCTTTACCTCGTTTAAGATTTGACTCCACCAAGACGAGGAAGAATGAATGGAACATACAAAGTAATATTGAGTCATCACCCATAAGTACTGAGAAGAGGAAGGTTGAGGGAGTTATGCAAACTACTCATTTTACAGCTCTAGACAGTACTGAGAAGAGGTGGCCCGGGGGAGGCATGAAGAGTACTCCATGGACACAAAGGAAAGACTGTAGTATTCTGCTGGGGAGGACCCAGCTAAAGGATATGAAAAGCAAGGACGGACTCCTTGAAAAAGGAACCTGGCGTGAAGCCTGTCTGCCCCGGGAAGTTCAAACCTGGGAATGAGGAAGTCTGAAGAAGGAGCAAGTCCTTGTTTGAGAAGATGCTGTGGAAAGGCCGGGGGAAACCTCCAGCATCAGTGGAAGGCCAGAGCAGAAGCTGGAGAAAGGCAGATGGTGGCGTGACCTCAGGGAGGTGGACCATATGGTCCTTCAAAACCGCCGATACGTGGTGCCAGTGACTGGAGGAGCCGCAGCAACGCAGCAGGGAGCAGAGAGAGAGAGAGAGAGAGAAAGAGAGAGAACTATGACGAACAGTCGAAGGAAAAAAGCCAACCTGACACTCCAGGAAGAACCAGAAACATAGCCCCAGCAAACAGAAGGCTATAGTAGACCTGGTAGGGGCCTGGGAAAGAGTGAAGAGTGCATCGGGAGTAATCATCCTCATCACAGTAACAGTGTTAAAGACACCACAATTGAAGAGTCCATCAGGGGTAATATCCCTCATTACGGTAAAAGTGTTAAAGGTTCGCTAAAAAATATTACTGTCCCGATCGTTCCGGCATGTACTTTTAAGCATACTGTATTCGGCCTTAAAAAAAAATCCTATGCATCTTGCCTTAGTTTTCCTCACTTTTACACATGCAAAAACAACGGCTTGGGCGAAGCCATCTTGTGCTAATCTTATCAGTTGATACATCACCCTGAGTTCAAGTGCCCTTGCGGCAAGATTACAGATCGCCAGCCCCTCAAACTGACATAAATAGTTGCTTACACCCCTTTTCACAACGCCAATGCACTGTCATGACCCATAGAACTTGCCCCTTCTGGACTTCCTGGTCCTTATCACGCCGGGGTTTGTATTCTTTGTTACTCCCAACATGGCCGCAACAAGCGACTTGCCTCGCACCAGCTTCCACGTCGCACACGGCACGTTCTATAAATTGGCCACACCCCGCGGCCCCACGCGTCTCAACGCTATCATTAGGTAGTGACTTGACGTGTGTGTGCTGTTCGGCGAATCCACTATTCCTAGATCCTGGTTCCTTCTTCCTTCCTTCACCCCTTCCCTCTAATCTGCTCCTGGAATCCCCATTCTTAGCGACCACTACCTATTTTCCTGGACATCCTGGAACAGCGACCTTCCCGGAACTCTGAACGCGCTATGCAGCCGGACGAGACTCGAGCGAGCCTATACAAGACCCGGTCCGTCCACAAGAGGAATCCTCCCACGGAACAGAGCAAGAAGCGATCCCAGGTGAGACGGGGGGAGATTTACGACAGTTTGAGACGACCAACGACCGACACTGATACTGCTATGGAGGAAGCAGTCCAGGACCTTATGCGTGGGATGCAAGAGCTCTCAACTGAAGTACAGAACTTAAAGGCTGAGAATGCTGCGTTAAGGCAGCTTGTTTTGTCTCGCGACCCCGCTAACAAGGACAGTGTGTTACTGGGTGGAGTGGTAGACAAATATGATGGATCGGCAAAATCCTTACATGGATTCCTGGATTCCTGCTTGGTGCTTGGTTTTCTCCTTGCTCTGCACTTTCCACTCCCCCCCCTCCCATGCACTTTCCCCCTCCCCCTCTCCCATGCAATTGCACATTCTCAATGTCACTGGGCCTAGTAAGATCATTGTTTTGTTCTCCCCTGTTCCCCCCCTTGCTTGGTCGCGCTCTGAAATAAATAAAATATCAATATCAATATCAAAGTTGCCAAACACCATGTACAGAAGGGATCTTCCGCACAGAGACCATTGTTCACGTGGCCTCCCCAGACCCAGTGTCTCCAGACTCACCTCTTGAAGACCCCGCCCCAGCAATCAACATATGTTTTGTCCCTTCAGCAGTTTTCTGGGCCATTTGCGCTCGCCTCATGCCCATCCATCCCCGCTCCAGTATCAATGGCAGTTCACCCCTGTGGCCGTGCACTCGCAAGGGGGCTGGGAGGATGGGAACTCTCAAGGTGCCAAACACCATGTACACTTCAAAGTGGTCTTCCGCACAGGGACCATTGTTCACGTGGCCTCCCCAGACCCAGTGTCTCCAGACCCCTCTCTTCAAGTCCATCCATCTCCCTCCTTACCTCCCCAGTATCAATGGCAGTCCGCACCTAAGACCATGCACTCGCAAGGCAGCTGGGTGGGTGTGGGCGTTCAAGGTGCCACAAGCTGTAGAATAGCTAGCCTCTCTGTGCCATTTAAAATATACATTACGCATCATACAAAATTATGCAGACTGATTTTTTTTGTGTTGGCAATAAAAGTCTGTGGCTTTTATTAAACATAACAATAACCAAACATGATTACTGTGCTTATTTCACAAATCAACAGGTGTGCAACGTTATCATAGTTGTGTACTTTTTGGACACTTGAACCAGGAAACAGGAACTGGGCCTCCTTAGCTCACAGAGTGCCCCCATTGTGGCCTTTCAGGTCCGGGTGTTGGGGACCTGCATCTTGTCTGGTAAGCACTCTTGCGCTTGCTGGCAGCTTCCTTCCAGGCCCATGCCCCAACACCTGAGTGGGTCCAGGGCCACTCGAGTTCACCCAAAAGACCCTTGCTCTCCTACAGCTCTATTCACATCCCCCTGCTGCTAGTATGTTTAAAATCCCTGTATGGAATAATTCCATCCCATTTACTGATAGGTGTGTTCCATTTTTGTGGAAACGGTCTGGGTCCGAATAGACTGCTCCCACCAGGATGTGATTGTGATTTTAAATGGTAGTTTGCTTCTTGACCTTTCGGTCCACTTTCCTGTCCTACCCACAAAGGAAGGTCTGACGATACATGCTGGCTTGTAGGGTTTCTCTTATATGATGAAAGATATAAAGGAATGTCTGACGATATACGCTGGCTTGTAGGGTTTCTCTTATATGATGAAAGATATGAAGGAATGTCTGACGATACACGCTGGCTTGTAGGGTTTCTCTTATATGATGAAAGATATAAAGGAATGTCTGACGATACACGCTGGCTTGTAGGGTTTCTCTTATATGATGAAAGATATAAAGGAATGTCTGACGATACATGCTGGCTTGTAGGGTTTCTCTTATCTGATAAAAGATATTGCTTATGTTAGCTCTGGTCTTATATATCTTCTGAAACAATGTGATTTCCAACCTCCTATTGTCTACTCGTGTCCCCATGCCTCCACACTATGCTGATGTGGCTGCGACTATCCTCAAAGCATGCGTCCCATATTCTGGGATATCTGTTGTCCACATGGCCAGGCCAGACCCAGTGTCTCAAGAACCCGTCCCTGCAATCAACATTTTCTTTTTGTCCTTTGAGCAGTGTTCCGGGCCTTTGCACTCACCTCGTCCCCATCCATCTTCCTCCTTAGTATCAATGGCAGTTGGCACCTATGAACAGGGTCATACTGGGCCATAAGATTGCCTTGGCACCAATGAAAACGTGGGCCACAGTTCGAAGTTGCTATTCATTCTTTTTCAGACCCTTTTTGAATATTACCCAAAGGGGAGTATTTTCATGAAAAGGTGATGCAAATTGTGCATTAAAAAAAAAATATATTCACCAACAGTGTTCACTACTACTAGCCGTATATTGAAGCAACTCATCATACTGGCCTACACTGTCCAAAAAAGTGGGCCACTTTGATAAAAAAATGGTCCACATAAGCATTTTGCGTTTGTGGTTCAAACCTGGCCCTATTGCCCTATAGACAGTATGAGCAGTTAGCCTGTGTGCTTGCAAGGGGCTGGGTAGGTGGGTATGGCAGATGTGAAACACTGGCATTGAGGCTAACTGGGTGTCAACAAACATGTCACATTCACATACACACCCACTTTTCTAAGCCTTTATAAACACCTTGACATTTACCAGGAGAACATCCACAAAGTATGTCGTCATCAAGCTACCAGTTCCCTGGATACCTGTTCCACGGCTACTTGTTCCCCGGCTACTTGTTCCCCGGCTACTTGTTCCCCGGCTTGCTGAATCAGATCATTTATTCGTCCGAGTAAAGGTTGGTCACCTATTTGGTTCTGAATGTTTCGTGGTCCATGTTCGGAAGAATGTTTTCTTTTGCTGCTTGAAATTTCAATCAATGGACGAGTAATACGTTACAATTTGCAGTATAACAATCAATTCTGTAAGAAAGTGATCGCTGTGTTAATTCGACTAGGTTACACAGGTTTTCTTTCCTTATTAAACACAAACTTTACAGACAAAGCTGTGAAATAATTGCTTTATTCACATTCAGGAATAAACAACAGGGACAATTAGGGCCTCTTTAGGCAAAAAGAAATGTTAATGTCATCCCTAACCGTAGGGGTATAATGGTACACAAAAGACGGTTGTGTGGGGAAACAAGTATTGAATGGGTGAGATTGCCTTCAATAAATGGTCAAGTTTCAGAAGTCCAAGGGGGACGCTAGATCGGAAAATGTTCTGCCAAGGGACAACCACCCATCAGGTCATAGGTTGCTTAGAGAGGGTACATGACCTGTTGTGGCCCCTCCACAACATCGTAATATATCTCCGAAAGAAGGAGGCGATATCTAGACACTAAAGACCATGACCCAGCATCCAATGGGTTTCTAGCACCTCAAGTGCGGACACAGTGATTTTGTCTTCTCTGAACAAACTATTTGTGTGGTTACTTTGATCACCCTTTTTTAACGCTTTTAAGAAGCTGATGCATCACTCCACAGCCTTTGCTGCTCCGACTCACACACCCGAATCAGCACCGCGGCATCCCTCCATGTTTCAGAAGTCCTCCCACGGCTTCTGCAGCACGCGGATTTGCACTACACCAGGATCCTGTGTAGCCTGCCCAGGCTGTGCACGCTGCCCTACTCCCGAGGATAGCGAGTGACTGCGCCACCATATGAAGAAACCTATTGTCCTGAAGAAGATGGTTTTCAATTATATATAACCATCGAAACCGGTCGATCTGATCTTTATTCACATTCATACATCATTATTTGTAATAATTATTATATTTTTTATACAGATCTTACAGACTTTTCAAGAATGCCTTCACGTATTGTTATCAGTTGCCCTTCTGTGAACCATGTCAAAACTGTGGGCACAGTCCTGCATATACTCCCAAAGGATATTGATTTAATAAGAAGATGGATTACAATTGCGGTTTTCCAGTGGACGAGATTCAAAGTAGAGCCCAAGCTGTCTTGGGAGATGTAAGGGCCAATCGATTCTGCGTCTGCAGCCTTTACTTTACCAATGATATTTACGAACAATCAAAGTACACCAAAAAGCATCGATCCAGAATTCTTCGTAAATTGCTTCCAAATGCAATTCCGACTCAATTTCGGCACATGCTGGCTCAGATGAGTAGTGGACGATATATTTGTTAGGTTTGTTGGTATGTAGGACAGTGGTCTGTATAAATATGTCTTCTCAAGGATCTCTCGATTCATTTAAAATAGTGTATTGAAAAGGTAACTTCATGAACGGTTTAGAGTTTTCAGTGTTTAGTTCCATCAATGTTGTATTACTCAAGTTTCCCTAGTTACCAGAATCACCCAAATTTAAAAATGTTTCACTTTAGACTACTTTCTTTATCCCCGCTTTCGGGACACTCTAATAAATCAGTGAAATGTGACTCTTAGTAAAAACTTCCACAGTGCCCTTTAAAGGTCACCTAATGTTTTCGAAATGTGTTGGTTGAAATGCCCTTCTTTACATAGAGGTCACTAATGGAAGCACAAACCCTTACCAGTGACGAAACCACTGACACATCTAGTATCCCAATGGTGAGCCCAACAGACATGCACAAAGTGATATTTTAGAGTGTTGGATGTGGCCATATTTCTAATACTAATGTATCTTTTCCAGTGTACTCTTTTTTGACAATGTACTGAAAATGAAGGAGCAAGATTCTTCATCAATACCTTTTCCGGAGTCAACATCAACCTCAGTCGCCGGAGTTTAACTCCAGGAGCATGCGGATTGTCTTGCATTTCTCTTCATTCGGGACTCTGAAGGTACAGCCAGACATCTGAAAATGGATGCGAGATGATGTGGCTAGGGGACTACCCCTACGGGGGCCTAGCCAAGATTAAGGTACTTCCTCGTCTTGGCATTATTGTTTTAACACATCAATTGCAGAGGTCGCTTTTTTATTTAATATTAGTCAAATCATTCTGTAAACTACAAAAGTTAGGTAACATTAGTTCTTGCTCTAGTTTTTCAAATAAACAGCTATACGGCTGTATCCTCTATTTTTGTGTTACAAGGCTAACTATGGGAGCCAACACTTTGGTCTGAAAACAGCTCTGAGAGTATTTCCTGTATGGTAGCACCAAGAATTGGGAAAGTTCTTCTCTGACTTGGAACCCTAGGTATTCATGGTGTTCTCATCTGGTAGAGATGTGAAAGGCTGCCTCTTTCAAATCGATGGCTACCATAAACTTCCCTTCACCAAAGTGGACTCTTATCAGCTGGGCCGCTTGCATCCGCAAGATGTGTGCAGAATGCAAGTGCTCAAGTCCTTGACATCGATCATCTGGTGGACTCTTCCCCTAGGCTCCAACACCAGGGACACCGTCAGATACAACCCTGAATCCTGTTCCAGCGATGGAGTCTCCATTCATTGGCGAAGTGCTGATCTCTTTCCCGGGTTCCTTGGAAGAGGTGTTTTTTTCTCTGGGATAACGCGTCTTCTGAAGGAAATCTATTCCATACCCCCTGATAAATGATATCCAAGATCCATTTATCCGAGACTCAGTTTGTCCAATGATAACAGAATTCCAGCACGTTCCTTCCCAAAGTCGTTTGCGAGTCGGGGGAGTGATCAGGAGAAGAAGCCCATATGACTGTGGACAGTTCTTCAATGGTGGTGTTGTCCTGGGGGCTTGCTGAAACACCTAATCTCTACCATATCCTCTCCCACCTGGGGTTTCTCATTTGTTGGAACAAATGTTCTTGAACCTGGTATGTCAGGCTTGACCATCTGGTGGATTGCTTGGGCTGCACCAGTATGGCCAGTTTGCTGTCCTCTTCTGCTTGTTTCATTAGTACACCAATTTTAGGGCCAAATAACATTCTGGCCGAGAAAATGGAGGCAGAGCATGGATGCCTTTTGAGTGGCGTCTATGTTGGGAAATTAGAGTCCAAACTTCTTTCTGGCACCAAATGCAGATGCTGATGCCAGTGCCGCTGACTTCAGGTTGCCACATGCACCTTCTGATAGCAGCGACACCTGCTTTTCCAAAGCAATGCTCCATGAATAGAAATCTGGGCCTTCTCCTGCAGTCACCCATGTTGCTGAGAAATCATTCAGCAAGCTGTGTGTGAAACAGGTGGCATCAATAGCTGCTTGAATGGAAGCGTTCAATGAAGCCTAGTGATGTTTCAGGAGGGCTCCCTACTTCCTGAGAGTGGAAAGGTCAAAGAGTACATTTTCATGTGTTCTGGGCACTCTTCTTCAAATGCTCGAGAGGGTAAAGTTTTCCCGGATCTTGCTATGCCAGTTTTGTCAGTCTCCTTCTAGTACTTTGATGCCAAATCTTTTATCTGGTATCCGGTGAAAATGTAGCCAACAAAAATGTAGTTGGTGAAAAAGCCGTAGTGAAAAAACCTCTGCAGTGAAAACGTTGGCAAGCAAAAAGTAGTAAAAAAAGCAGCTGAAAAGTGGCCAAAAATTAAGCGCTGCTAGGGAAACTGTTAGGGTTAAGGAGGGTTTAGTGGGCTTGTGATTGCCGGGTTAAGGGTTAGGATAGGGGTTAGAGTAAGGATAGGGGCTAGGGTTAGAGTAAATATGTTGACATTTGGTTGGTGGTCGGGGTAGATTGAGTGTCAGGGTAAGTGTTAGGGTATGGGTTTGGTAAGTGTTGAAGAAAGGGATACAGAGGTTGGAATGGGCTGGTGATGCTGGCATAGTATAGCGGTTAGGTTAAACCTAGTGGTTAGGGTAGAGTAAGAGTTGCAGTTAGAGTAAGGTTAGTATTACAGCATGGGTTGGGGTGAGGCCAAGGGCTATGTAGTGTGTGGCGAGCTGGTGATGGGGCTGGAGAAAGGATCACTGTTCATTTTCTATTTATTTGGCATTCATTAATATGCAAATAGAATGCTTTGGTACGCTGAAGGATTAGTGTTCTGTGAGAGTTCAGGGTAGGATAAGGGTTGTAATTAGAGTATGGGGTAGGTTTAGGAATGGAGTTAGGGTGATTGTAGAGGTTGCATTAGAGGTTTGGGTCATAGTTAGGGTAACAGCCTTGTACATTTATGTATTCCAAAATAGCTATTTTGGCGACCTTATTACTGGCAACATTTTCACACTGCATTGTTGTATGACTCCATTTTTTAAAACGACTTTTTGCTGACTACATTTTCACATGACTCCATTTTCCTTGGGACATTTTCACATAGACTCTTTTATCTCAGGAAGGACTGGCAGACCCGATGGAACTGGGGTCTTTCATTATTTGATCCACACATCTTCAGATGTAGGGTTGGTTTGAGGTTCAGAGATGTGTACATTCTGGCACACGTATGCCACATTGTCTGCCATTGCCCCCCTTCAGTTATATTTATCCACCATTTTCTAGAGCATTCTTATGAAAGTGGGGCATCCTGACTGGGTTCCGTTGAAGGTCGTTCTGGAAGGTTCCGCTATTTTTCACGGAGGGGAGCGTGGTTACTTGAAGCATGGCCACATCTCTTATTACCAGGACTAACTTTATGCCCGCAATTGTTTTTTGGACTTGGTCCCATTGTATGTGAGGAGGTGGTAAATGAGGGGCACAACAAGTGCCAAAGCCCCCTTCAGTGTTAGTGCGTTCTATGTCTGTCTGTCGGTGAGGGTGAGTGCCTGGATCTACCAAGGGCAGGTGATAAAGGCATAGTTTAATGTCAGTTTCATCTAAATTCCTTCAGTTGTGAACTTTCCTACTTAGGCTTTCCGCCGCCTCCTATTATCACAGTCTTCTCCTGACTTCAACCCTCTCCATCCCTCTTACCATCTCCTCTTACTCTTTGCGACCTCTTCCTGATGTCAACCCTCCTCCAAACTCTTTCCAACTCCCCGATATAAACACCTCCTCAAACTCTTCACCACCTTCTCCTGACTCCTTCTCCCCCTCTCGATCCACCAACCTCCACTCCCCCACCACTCTTACATCACACTCCATACTCCTTCAATCGCCAGTCACAACCTCCTCCAACAGCCCACCCAGTCAGACTGGACTGCCTGCCTTATATAAGATCTCCCCCCATCCCTTGGTGGTACTCTGGATGAGGGGCTGCACCTGTGGCTCCTACCTGTTGGATGTCTGGGATTGGCTGTGCCTTTCAACCTCATCTAACTCCATTTGAGGTCTAGGGGCTGGCCCCAGTCTATAGAAACTGTAGCGGCCATCTTGTATTTCGTGGGGGTGCATGCAGGACCAGGTAAGCAGCCTGCATCAGAACCAATCAGAGATACTTTTGCTGAGTATGTGAGTGTGGCTGGAGAGAATTATGTGCGTGCTTGATCTTATTCCCTTGTTTTCTCACACTGTTTGGAGTTCGTTGGCGTCCTTATAGACTACTAGTAGGAGGCGATATCAAGGACCTGAAAGACCACAGAGAGTTGGCTAGAGTTCTCATTTTGGGTATTGTGTAAAGGGGTAGGGTTTTGAGACCCTTTACTGGGGAGAGGTGGCTGGTGGTCCGAATGTGATGTTCCCCTGTCAAGCAACACAGACCAGGGGAGAGTGGCCCAGGGATTCGCCCATTGCGCCCTCAAGCTCATCATCCTCTGCCTTGGGGAGAAACCCAGTCTCCTGGGGGCACTCAGGGTCAACGCTGGGGGCTCCCACACATTGCTAGGAAAGTACAGAATGCTTTGCATTTCCTCCTTGCCTGTGGCATTAGGGTGTCGCATTAATGTGTACGTAAATCCCCTTGAGCACAATAGCAGCAAATGAATTGCAAGCTCGGTCTACAAGTTCTTCTATCCCCCTGCTGACACCTGTGCTGCTCAGAGTAAAGCCGTGTGTCACTCTTAACAATCTTGGACATATTTATTGCATAATGTTTTTGCTCACTTAACTTGTCCTGTTAGCACGACATGTTTCGGAATTACCCCCTTCATCAGTGCTACAAGAAAATGAAAACAATCTATCTGCTGCATAGCTTCCTGTTTTTATCAGATCACATTTGTATTCTGTTTTAAGTCACTTTGTGGTTAAAAATATATCTTATATTGGAAACAAATGAAATTGTAATTGACCTTATACTGATGTTGGACCATTTGTAAAGGTTTTATATATACAAACCAATAACAAATAAAAAAATAAAAATAGCTTCCTGTGGATATATAACCTTCAATGGGCATCATAAATGGATTCCCACATCAGCAAATGTTGCTACTTTATTTGCTATAATCATGGAGCGCGCCTAGCCCGTGAGCTTCAGCAAGCACAGCTGCCTTCTTTAGCTTTCCGCTCTCTCTCTGCCTCTCACTGAGTACTTCTTCTATTTCACTCCCCTTCCTTCTACGCCCTCCATCTGATGTTGCTCCGTTTACATCAGATGGAATTACATTGCCACTAATTTCTAAAATGCAACCACTTACTAGAGGAAAACTAACTAAAAGGCTCACATTAGGCTCTGGTAACTATTCCATTTGTTCAAATTATGGAATCCAGTCACTCCATCTGAAATCACCGAAATAACTTAACCTTCTTTATCTGAAAGGCGTGTTCCCTTTCCCACTGACATACGAGAGATGTCTCAATAGTCCTCGCCTGACCTTATCATACTGACAAATACCTTCTCTTCAAAATTGCTCGCGGAAAACTACACTGGCCAATTAATGTTTTCATTAAGGCTCTCTGGGAGTCTGACCCTAAAAAAGGCATCCAACATATCTGTTTCTTTTATGAACACTTGTTTTTCTAAATCCCTTCAAGATGATCTCCCAATATGACCCTTTCAATTGGCCACTGCACGCTGGTCCAAATGCCTTGTGACAATGGGCTTGAAATTACAGTTGCGGGTGTCACTTTTATGCTGAAACGACTTGGGGTCTCTACACGTATACATTTTGCTGTATGTCCAAAACTATTAAGAGAATGGAAACAATTCAAAATACTGCAGCTGCAAATGAAGACTTAGGGGGAATAAATTAAAATGGAACCGAAAATGAGTTGTTGTCATGAAATTCACGAGTATAAATCTGCCTTTTATTGCCTTTGATTCATTACAAACCTTTTTTCAGTTTTAAAATATTTAAACATATCAATCCATCACATCACATCTCAGATCAATCCATTAAAACAGCACGATACTATGTAAAATAGGAATTTTGCCCTAATCCTAAAACATCTCCTATATCCTCCCCTTCTTATTCATTTTCTTAATCATCTTAGTTTAAAAATAGCTCGCCGGAACCGTACCATGGCCAACACTAGAGAAGTATTTTCCCCACTCAGGAGAAGTTCCCACCATTCTTCTGGGGATAAGGTTCTTGTCAAGTCCAAAAGCAATTTAAAATGCATAGTTTGAAGGATCCAACCACTCCTTGCTCTTTGCAGTACTCCCAATCAGCCCTAACCACTCCCTGCTTGGATCTAACAGAGAAGACCTCTCTTGTGGGCCTTACATTTAGACGTATCCTCATGAACGGGGCTCTCACATGGCTATTTGGGAATTTCATCAGATCCGCCTACTTCTACGTGCAAGAGAATCATTTGGGAACATGAAATGAGTGGCATGAAATCTCCTTATGTCAATGGGGGCAATGTTCGATGAGGGTTAGCCTGTGGATAAATCAAGCACAGCTTTTTTTGGAAGCACAGTTTCCGGAAGTGTCTTGTGAGTCGTCAAATAAAGCAACGGTTATCATTATTTTTTATTTATTTTATTTTTTATTTTTTATTTTTGTTGGTTTCGAAAAACCTTTAAAAAGAAAAGGAAACATATTACAAACATAACAGACAAGACGAGCACTCCACATCGTCGTCATCCGATGTCAAGATTTTGTCATGGGCACCTATTGACCGAACAAGGGAAAAACCAAGCCCTAGTGGCACCCTTAGATGGTTCTTAGATAGAGGGATCCAGGTTGGCTAGGCAGGTTTTCAGGTCTATCAGAAACATTACAAGCCTGTGCATGAATTTTCGGTCTGACCATTTGAACATGGATTTCCACCAGTTATCAGCACAGTAAGTTTGACGCCCCCAAAAGGTTGGGCCAAATAGACATGTTCTTAGGCTTCGAAGCGTTGGACAGAACAGAGTCAGATGTTTGAGAGACTCAGGTGATTGGTCACAAAGATGGCAGGTAATGTCTACATTTTAGCTTTTGTTCCAAGTTCTAGTACGGTCTTTGGTGGAAAAGACGTGATCTCGAACCTTGATCAGGCGATTGGAGCAGGTATGGCTGCAGATGGTTGTATGCTCGTGCTTCATAGGCAGTTTCCTTCATTAGACGAGAACTAAATCAGTCTGCACAAGTTTGTTGCCAGCCTGCTCTCCAGAGCTTTGGCTTCGCTTTCTCTGGGTTGTTCAGCAATGTGGTAACCTGAATGTCGTTCGCCTCGAGTACTTCACAACATAAGGTTCCCAACATAGTATTGTATTGTATTGTGGTATTTGTATCGCGCACCTAAACAAACTAAATCGTACCTGGGTGCAGATGTTTCATTTAATCATATGTCTATGAGAGATCCACTTGATCATATGAGAAATCACATTGCAGAACAGAAGGAATAGTTCTGTCAAGATCTAGCAGAACAAATAAGTCTTTACAGCCCTCCGGAAGACCGAGAGGC
Organism: Ambystoma mexicanum; assembly: GCF_040938575.1. NCBI lineage: Eukaryota > Metazoa > Chordata > Amphibia > Caudata > Ambystomatidae > Ambystoma > Ambystoma mexicanum. Next base: position 1,251,997,469 of record NC_090928.1, read on the forward strand.
TATTGATGTCACGAATTTCTCTAGGTAATTTATTCCAAGCTCTGGGTCCATAGACAGAGAATCTACGATCTCCCTTCTTCACACATTTGGTGCTAGGAATACAAAGCAGATTTATGTCTGCCGAGCACACCTGTCGGGTAGGAATGTACCTTCTAATTTTATCTGATAGGTATGCTGGTCCTACATTATTCACACCCTTGTAGACCAAGCAGAGGATCTTAAACTCTATTCTCTCTTTTACAGGCAGCCAATGCAGGGCTTTCCTCAAAATAGAGATTGAGTCTGACTTTTTTGCCTTGTGCACCAGTCTGACCGCAGCATTTTGAGCCAGCTGCAGCCTCCACAGTTGGTAGGCTGTGATACCTGACAACAATGCATTGCCATAGTCTAACTTCGAGTTAACCAGAGTACCGGTGATGACCGCTCTATCCTCATTCGCGATAAAAGGTAAGATATGTCTTAGCATGCGTAATGAGTGATAAGCTGCCTGCACTTTGGCACTCACCTGAGCTCCCCTTTCCATGTTATCTTCCCAAATGCAGCCTAAGTTCTTAATTTTTTGGGAGAAATTCAACTGCGTCCCCAAAAAGCAAGGGGGGGAGCAGTTTCTCCTTCTGTAAATGATATTTTTAGGCAAAAACAGCTACTTCAGTTTTGCTGGCATTCAGCAACAACTGATTTGCGCACATCCAGCTCTGTATCTCTTGTAGACACTGTTCCACTCTCTCATAAGTTTCCTCTTGGTTCTGTATTTTCAGAAACACCTGATTGTCATCTGCATAAGAGTGAAACTGTATGCCGTGCTTTCTTGAGATGTCCATGAGCAGTTTTACATACAAATTAAATAGCAGAGGTGAGAGGGAGGATCCCTGAGGGACTCCACAACTTTGTAGAACTGAATCCGACAGGAAGTCTCCCAATGAAACTCGTTGTTCTCTACTGCAAAGGAACGATCTAAACCATTCCAGGGCCTTTTCCCCCACCCCTCCCACTTCCTTTAGGCGTCTCAGTAAAGTCCTGTGGTCCACCGTGTCAAACGCAGCGGACAAGTCGAGCATGACTAACAAGGACTTGCCCCCCTGATCCGCTGTTTCCAACAAATCGTCCCACACTATTAGTAACGCGGTCTCTGTCCCAAAGCCTGGTCGAAAAACAGACTGTAATGGATCTAACAGATTCTCCTGGTCAACGTGGTTCTGCAGTTGTTTAGTCACCACTTTTTCCAGAATCTTTGAGGGCCATCGTAGTCCTGCGACTGGCCCATAGCTCTGGAGATTTTTTGGGTCTAGGTTTGCTTTTTTTAACAATGGTGTTACCACCGACTTTTTTAGAGATAGAGGTACTACCCCTGACATCAGTGATTTATTAACAAATTTTGTGATAAAAGGGGCAATGTCTGGAGCTATTCGTCTCGCCACTGATGATGGGATAGCAAAGAGCATATCATTAGTAGGCTTCAAGGCGGAAAGCAAGAGGCAAATCCTTTCCTCCGAGACTTCCATAAATGTGAAGGCATTTTTGCACACTTCGCTTTCGTTGTGTGCTGTATGCTCTGAGCTCATTTCCTCTGATTTTTCCAGGTCCTCTAGAGGGACTTGTAGCTTAATAGCCCAGATTTTCTCCTGTATTAGCTCTATTTTTTCCACAAAAAAGTGATTAAATGCATCTGCCTGAGCTTGTGAGGCTTCCGGCGCCGCTCACGCACACCCAGGATTTGCTAGCTGGGAGATCACTGCGTACAGTTCACATGGTCTATTCATCACCTTATCAATCTTTTTAGTTATAAAGTCAGTTTTTGCTTCAAACACTGCTCTCCTATAGATTTTTCTAAGGTCCTTAACATGTTCCAGATTCAACATTGTATGGTTTTTAATCCATTTTTTCTGAGAAGATCTCACCTGTCTCCTTAACTTAATCAAGTCCGGTGAGAACCAGGGGTTAGTGGATTTCCTAGGCTTTTCCTGTTGGAAAGGGGCCTGTTCATTGCAAATCTTAGTCATAATTACTGTTCCTCTATTGAAAAATTCCTCGCATGGGAGGGTATCCTCAATCTGTGCAAGTGCATGTTTCACTATTTCCCCAGAGATTTTCAGCAGATCTTTTGGTTTACGGAACTGCTTCCTCTGATTTTCCATAAGTGAATCCAGAGGTTTTTTGTGCACTCTTATTTCAAATATTCTGGCATAGTGGTCAGTCCAGGATATTGGGATTGCCTCTAAATATTTAATTACTTTTCCTCAATATAATAAAACATCGAGGCAATGACCCTGACAATGTGACGAGGATAATGCCAGGGGTTCCAGGGTCTGTGCTTCCAGGATCTCCCTTAAATTCCTCCCATCACCCGTGGTCATATCTTTCGCCCATATATTAAAATCCCCCAGACATAATAGCTCCTCATGCTATAGAGAGCACTGTATATTCCAAGTTGTTGTTCGGATTGTGCAGGATTTAGAACTGTTGGGCTGGAGTCATTAGGATAGTCTTCCTATAAAGATTTAGTAAATTCCAGCACACTCTAGCGTGTATGGATATCAAGCCCAGTTCATACCTTAAACTGGAGGTTGGGCAGCCTTTCGGAAGATGTAATGCTCGGGTCCAAAAGATGTTCTCCAGCGTGCTCCATAGCTCGTGTGAGCATCCAAACATGTTTTCAACTCCATAGATAAGAGCCGGCACAGCTTTTTGACAGTAGAAGGCCGCAATCGCCTTTGTGGAAAATTTTCCAAATGTTTTATTGATGATTGCAACTTGGCAAGCAAGTTGTCGGCATTTGCTATTTGTTACTGCAACCCAAGGTCTGTCATTTATGTTGGAGCTTAACAGCGAGCCCAGATATTTAATGGTGGGGGATGTTCTTAAGGTTGTTTTTTCAAGATGCCAGGCCTGTTTATTGAGTTCACGCTTTTGAGTTGTCAGGTTGCGAAGTATCAATATTTTGCATTTCTGTTTGTTGATGCAAAGGTCATTGTTGGTGACATATCTTTCAAGGGTGTCAAGCTTGCGTTGTAGCCCGATAGGTGTAACGTCTAAGATGATCAGGTCATCCGCGTATATAAGACAACCGACATGCGACCCATGTATCTTTGGAGGAAAGGCGGCTGCGTCGTTAAGGGTGACTCCAATGTCTGAAATAAAGAGATTGAAAATGATGGCCGCCAACGGAAAACCCTGTTTCACACTTTTAAAGGTGTTTATTGCTGATGACAAAGTCCCGCCTAGATCCAGTCGGATTTTGATATTTGTGTTTGAATGGAGTTCCTTGATGGCTTCGAGTAAGCTTGGTGGACATTTCCACGCTTTCAGTTTGTCCCACAAAATTTCGCGATCTATGCTGTCGAAGGTGTGGGAGAAGTCTATTGCTGCTAGATAGATTTTGATGTTGGTTCTAATGGATTCCATTTTCATTAGGTTCAGCAAAAGAGTGTTAAGACCACATTCCACGCCTTTCATGAAGCCTGCTTGCCGAGGGTCTGTATGGTTGTGTTCAGTTGACCAGTCCAGCAGCATGTGTTGTAGTTGGCTTGCGTAGATTTTTCCCAAGACATCGAGAAGTGCAATGGGCCGATAGTCCTTCAGATTAGACCGATTGCCTTTTTAAAAAATTGGGACAATGATGGTGCCTTTCCACAACGTTGGTGTTGCACGTTTAGCTGTTATTCTTTTGAATAAGGTAAGGCAGAAAGCTGCCCAAGCATCGGGATGTAACTTGATGGTGTGGTTCGTAAGCCCATCGGGTCCCGGGGTTCTCGATGGACACGATTTATTGACGGAACTCAGGATGCTCGCTTTGTCGAATTTTAAATCCGAAGGATCCGTATTTGGGTTGATGCGAGGAATGTCAGCTTTGTTTTTGTTGAAGATTTCCGTGTAATGTTTCACCCAGGTTTCTTCGGAAATAGGTCAAACTTGAAGCGCATCCTGCTATGCTGATGTGTTGTTAATGAGACTCCAAAACTCAGAAGTATTTTTGTTTTTCAGCTTCATCAGCAGATCCTCAGAGTCATTCTGTAGAAAGACTGAGTTGTGGGCCTTACTCCAATTTTTGTAGGTCTGCGTTACCTTTTTCTTCTCTGCAAAATAGTGGCCAAGAACGTCACGAGATAACTTCCTTATCTCACGACGCAGCAGCCGTTTACACTATTATCATTATTTTTAGTATGACTAAATTCTTTCAGAGAAATACATTGGTTGGAGTTTCCTAATTTTGAAAATCCTCCCAAAATTCCCTCATAATTACGTACATACTTTTATCATAATTTGGTCGATGGAGCCTTCGGGGTAGGACGTTTTTCTGGAGCACTATGGTTGTACAATCGCGCAGATACCGGCAAGGAGGCTTCTCACTTGTTATTTTGGGGAAAAACCAAAGGGACAGTTACAATTAGAAACTCAATTTTCAACTGAGGATTTGGGGTTGAAGTGTAACTCTACCAGCAAAGCACAGTGCAGGAACTAGACCACCCACACCAAATTGGACATGGTTGCCAGGCGCTCTGCAAAGAATACCAAACTATAGCTAACACCTCTCAATACCAACTAAAAACAAGTCAATGGGATTTGCGTGGTTTAAAAAAATGATTATACATGTCTGAGGTATGGTAGAGTTTACAAGGAATTGTTTTATTAGAAGAACTGTGGTTATGTGACCGCTAGTACTTAGATGGTTTTACAACAGTTGCGAAAAAAGTCCAAAAATGATTAAAAGGGTGACCGAAACGAGACCTCCTTTTTGCTGCGAAAAACAACTTGCCAATAAAAATTATTGACATAACAAATAACCCCAGTATTCTGGTACCCAAATAATGTCGCTGAATTCTGATGATAAATTAGTGTGGCGTATCATTAATGTGTACCACCTGCCCAATAGACAGATGCTCCGCCTGTGAGACCTGGTGTAAGTCAATGGTTATTGAGTTATGCGTCTAGAAAATAGGTTCAGCAACAAGGGACTTTAATACCAATTGTCCAGACATGTTTCAAGCTGATTGGCATGTAATGTAATGTAATTTGCCACTTGTATAGCACCTTTTCCCATTGGTATAGACTCAATGAGCTGCAGGTGAATGCCCAAAGTCCAAGGTGTGGGAAACAGTGTCAGAGGAGATTAGAATGCATGTGTGCATTTTAGTCAATGCGAAGGTGGGTAGGAGTGACCAAGCCCCTACTAGCTACCCATATCGAGCTGGCATGTGAATGGGTGCTTTGGGGTCGTCTGGAGAGTGTGTGAGTGCAGGAGACTCATTATGTGTGCAGCTAGACCACATTTTCGTTGTGGGGGGATTACATTCTAATGGCAGAGGTGTTGTGCAATGCGTTTTGAAAATGGTGCATGATTGCACATGCGTGTGGGTGGGTGGTCATGCCTTCGGCTATCTTCCATCAGCATGGAGTGTGATACTTAACCGTGTGTTCTGGCTGGCTTCTTGGTTTCGTAGACGTGGCGGGGATTCTGTCCTGTGGTCAGCTGGAGATTACTCTTTCAGTCACTGGGTCATTTCATGGAGGTTTGTTGCTGCAATGGCCCACCTAAAAAGGCAGTTGACTAACTAGAGGGCAGGGCTCGTCGGGATGCTTTATGCATGAGGTGCGAAGGGAATTGAGTTCCAGATTGAGGGAGCTTGGACAGAGAAGGAGGATCCCGCAATTCTAGTCGATTTGAAGGGAGGGATCACAAGGAGGCGTGCAGAGCCTGAACACAGGTTTTGATTGGGTTGGTAAAGGGTGAGTTTCTGCTGAAAGTATTGTGTGACTGTTTTGTGGAGGGCACGGTGGGTGATGCATGTGTCTTTGAAAGTGGCCCGCCGTGCGACACAAAGCCAGTGGAGGACACGCATCATGATGCTATTTTTAAGGGTAATGCTGGTGAAGCTGTTTTGAATCATAAGAAGGATACTCTGGATGGTAACCATTTGTTGGAAATTTTCCATCCTTGGGGTCTTATGCCGAATGAATGTATTGACGGGGAAGTTCCCAGTCAATTTACTGGGACACATGGGGAAACCGGCACAATTATTGACTATATGTGTGTAACTGAGTTACTGTCATGAATCGACGCTACTGCCCCCTTTGGACATCCTGGTCGGTACGACAACAAGCCAGGATAGCTTCTCATGCCCCCCAATATGGCGGTAATCAGATCAGCGGTCTAGTTCCTGGGAAGTACGACTCTGCAAGATAAGCGCTCACCCCCTGCGGTACGGCACGTGTCAACGCTTTCAGTTCCGAAGTTCTGGTTACTGGTTACTGGTCCTAGCGTTCGTCTACCTGGAATCTCTGGGTACGCGATTCCTTCTGTGTTCCTTCCTGGTTTGTGACTGCGGCCGCTCTTTAGCTACCGCGCTTCCCCCTTCCTGGACTCCTTTCTCGCGGTCCTCGCAGATCGCTTCTCATTCCGCTCCTGGGTGCCTCCCCTTCGTGGTTCCTCCAGACCGCTACTATTCCTCCCTGGGCTCCCTGCCGCATTCTTACGTACCCTCCCCTCTCCATCCTGGGAAAGAATCCACCACACTGTGAACTCACCGGCGAAGTGGCGTCGGAGGAAGGCCGCCCTTACCTGCACAAGTTCCGCACCTACAAAAAACACAGGCAGACGGAGACACCAAGAAAGAAACCATCCAAGTGTCCACAGGTGAGCCACCGGCAGGTTGAGATAGTGTGAACAGTGAAAGTTGTGACAGTGGTGACAGTTTGAAACGCCACCCACTTAACAAGAGACCAGAGATGGATCCAACCATACAAGATCTCTTGCGTGGAATGCAAGAACTCTCTACTGAGGTACAAAACTTGAAGGCTGAAAATGCTGCCCTGAAAAAACTAGTTCTATCCAGGGATTCTGCATATCAAGACAGCACATCAACAGGTGGTGTAGTGGATAAGTATGATGGCTCCCGTAAATTGCTCTGTTCCTTTCTGGATTCATGCCTGGTTCACTTCACCTTTAAGCCCTATTATTTCTCCACGCCCCCACCCCGAGCCAAGGTGGGATTTGTCATAGCCCATCTTACTGGTAATGCTCTCGCTTGGGCCACGCCACTGGTTTCCTCAGGAGATGCCTTGCTGGACAATTATGATGGGTTCATTAAGGCGTTCAAGTAAATGTTTGACCGTCCGGACCAGGTTTACACTGCCCAAGAAAGATTGTTGGAATTCCAACAAGGTTCACAGGACATGTTGTCTTATGTCACCAGATTCAAACAACTTGCAAAGGAAGCTGACTGGTTTGCAGAAGCTTGTTTTACTTTGTTCCGTCGTGGTCTCAATGAGGAAATAAAGGACGAGCTGGCCAGGATAGCACGTCCTGGATCATTCCAGGCTCTTGTGGACCTATCCTTTCAAATTGATTTCAGAATACAATTGAGAAAGGCGGAAAAGAAAAAAACCCGAAGCTCTCCTCCCAAAACGTCGCCATTCGCTCCCACTTCCAGGGAAAACCCTCCAGCTGAGCCAGAGCTGATGCAGTTGGGAGCTATGAGAGGACCCTTGTCTGCCCAAGAGAGAAACTGGCCTATGTATGTATTGTGCCTCAGACAAACATTTCGTCCGAAATTGCCCCATAGCCTCTCCAAGACGTTTGGGAAATGCCTGCTCCCTATCCTGAATGGAGCCCAGTTTCGGTAGACCAAAGGCTGCTCCACCCCTCAAATACTTGATCCAACAGCGAGATGTAACTTGGTAGTCCTTCAAGTAACCCTGGCCTGTTCTATTAGAGCAACACTTTCAGTTTTAGCCTTGGTGGACTGTGGGGCCATGGGCGTGTTCATGGATGATGAGTGGGTAGCAAAACACAACCTTCCTAGAGAATCCAAGGAGATTATACAGACAGTCGAAGGAATAGACGGTTCTCATTTATCTTCTGGACCCATCACCCAATAATCCCTGGACATTGTTCTATCCATACACAACCATCAAGAAACCATACGATTCAACATCATAAAGGCTGCTCATTACCCAGTGGTCCTAGGCATGCCATGGTTAAAGAAGCACAATCCATACATTAATTGGGCCGCCGGCTCCTTAATCATGGGCTCAGAATTTTGTTTAGAGCATTGCCTTACAAAGGAAACCAGACCTACCATATCCACGGAGAACAAAGAAGGTACTCATTCCCTTACTGTCTCCAATGTCAACCAAGTGCCAGACGTCTATCAACAGTTTATGGATGTCTTTTCATCGGCTATTGTCCAATCCTTGCCCCCACATAGACCAGAAGACTGCGCCATTGACACCGAGGACGATGCTATAATACCCTTTGGCAGGATGTTTATCCTATCAGAACCTGAAAAAAGAGCCTTACAGGAGTATTTGGATACCAACCTGGCTAACGGGACCATCCGCCTATCCAGATCCCCTGCAGAGGCTTCCCTGTTTTTCGTGCCCAAGAAGGACACCAAGGAATTACGGCCGTGCTTGGACTATAGGGGCCTGAATCAATGTACCCGGAAGGACAGATATCCTTTACCCTTGATATCGGACATCCTGGAAGCTCTTCGAGGTGCCGTAATATTCACCAAGTTTGACCTAAGAGGGCGCATACCATTTGGTCTGAATTAAAGAAGGCGATGAATAGAAAACTGCCTTTCGAACACCTTTTGGGCATTTTGAGTATCTAGTTATGCCCTTTAGTCTTGCCAATGCCCCAGCTGTTTTTAAACATTTTATGGATCGGGTTTTTTCAGACATGCTGTTCCTCTATGTAATCGTATATCTAGATGACATCTTGATATACTCCAGCGATCCTGAATTACATCAAGAACACGACTCTGCCATTTTGCAAAGGTTAAGGGAAAATCACTTGCTAGCTAATCCCGAAAAGTGTGTATTTCATGTCTCTACGGTGCGCTACCTGGGGTTTGTCTTAAGTCCTCAAGGCGTGGCCATGGACCCAAATAAGGTTGAGGCCATCACTTCTTGGCCTATTCCAGGTTCTGTTAAACAGGTACAATCCTTCCAGGGCCTTGCAAATTTCTACAGAAAGTTCATTCCATTCTTCTCTGCTATAGTCCAACCGATTGTGTCATTACTCAAAAAGGATGTTCCATTTGTTTGGACTTCATCCCAAGAAGCCACCTTCCAGAAACTAAAAAGATTGTTCACTCAAGGACCCATTCTGATCCAACCATACGTTTCAAGGCCTTTTTTTGTGGAAACAGATGCTTCAGAATATGCCATTGGTGCGGTCCTAAAACAAGAACCTGATCATGGTCTAGAACATCCGGTAGATTATCTGTCCCGAACCCTGCTCCCTTGCGAGAGTCACTATTCAGTCCTGGAAAAATAACTACTGGCTATTCGTCAAGCTTTCAAGGAGTGGCGTCATCTCCTCCTGGGTGCCGCTCACCCTGTACAGGTGCGGACAGACCACAGAAACCTCCAAATCCTCCAGTCCATGGAGTGTAGAAATAGTCGACAAGCACGATGGTCCTTCTTTTTTGCCCAATACCAGTTTAACATCTCACACATCCCAGGGAATTCAAACATTATCACAGATGCCTTTTCCAGATGTCCTGACTATCTAACACTAGAAATTCAGGACCTCCCCAAGATGTTCCCAAACTCTGTGTTCATCGCCCAGGCAAGTGACATCCTAGAGACTGTCAAAAGAGAAACCATGAATTCAGACCTTTGAACGAATTACCAGGAACACAATTCTTGGGCCTTGAATTATAAAGATGGGTTTCTTTTTCGAGGCTCTCAACTAGTGATTCCTGCCCAGACCCTGAAGGAACAGATAATTAATCTGTGTCATGACACCTTCCACTCCGGACATCGTGGAGCCAATGGTACACTTATTTCCATTCAAAGAAACTTTTGGGGGCCTAAGATGGCTAAGGATGTTCAAGCATATATTCAGACATGTGCTGTATGCAATCAGAACAGGACGGATTGCAGAAAACCGGCATGACGACTCCTCCAACCAGACCTTCTTTCTTGACCCTGGAAAACCATAGCTATTGATTTTACTCCAGGGGACATACAGTCATAATGGTAACCATTGATCTGTTCTGACACAGGGCCCATTTCACTCCATTACCGAAGTTGCCTTCTGCTCCTGAGATGGCGGGAATTTTTTTGAAACATGTTTTTCGTCTTCATGGACTCCCGTCTAAGATCATCTCTGACCGTGAACCTCAGTACATCTCGAGATTCTGGAAACACTTTTGTAAGGCACTAGGCATCCAACGCGCTCTGTCATCAGGGTATCATCCGCAGACCAATGGCATTACTGAGAGAGTCAATCAAACCCTTGAATAGTATCTACGGTGTTTCTCAACCAAGGAACAGGACGACTGGTCCATTTTGATTCCGGTTGCTGAATTTGCCTACAACAATTCTGAACATTCAGCTATAAGGACTAGCCCCTTTTTCTGTAACCAAGGTTTTCATCCCTCAGTGCTTCCTTTGGTGTTGCCCTCACCTAGTCCTGTTCCCTCTGTTGATTCCTGGACTGCACAATTAGTTTCAATCCACCAGGAAGTAAAAAACCAACTATCCAAGGCCAGGAATGATGTAAAGAGGTATGCAGATGCCAAAAGACGTTCATCCCTGTCTTACGTCGTAGGTGATAAGGTTGGTTGTCCTCCCGCTACTTACCAAGACGTTTGAGACCTAACAAATTGGCGCCCCGATACTATGGGCCCTTCCATGTATCCAAGATCATCAACCCAGTGGCCTATCAACTACGCCTACCTATAACATGCAAAAGGATTCATCCCGTTTTTCATACTTCCTTACTTAAACCCTATCATCCTTCCACCAAGGATACGCCTCGTCCTGTACTGGTCCAAGGACAAGTTGAATATGAAGTCTCCCGAATCTGTGATTCCAGATACAGTAGAGGACGCTTGCAATACTTAGTGGAATGGAAAGGATATCCAGTAAGTGATTGCACATGGGAACCAGTCTCTAATCTAAATGCCCCAAGACTGGTCCAGCAATTCCATTGGTTACATCCTGGCAAACCTGGAGGTTCGAGGTTTCGAAGTGGGTATACTGTCATGAATTGACGCTGCAGCCCCCTTTGGACATCCTGGTTGGTACGGCGACAAGCCAGGATAGCTTCTCATGCCTCCCAATATGGCGCTAATCGAATAAGCGGTCTAGTTCCTGGGAAGTACGACTCTGCTAGATAAGCACCCCACCCCTGGGGTATGGCACGTGTCAACGCTTTCAGTTCCAAAGTTCTAGTTACTGGTGCTAGCGTTCGTCTATCTGGAATCTCTCTCTACGCGATTCCTTCTGTATTCCTTCCTGGATTGTGACCGCAGCCGCTCTTCAGCTACTGCACTTTCCCCTTCATGGACTCCTTTCTTGCGGTCCTCGCGGATCGCTTCTCATTCCACTCCTGGGTGCTTCCCCTTCGCGGTTCCTCCAGACTGCTACTGTTCCTCCCTGGGCGCACTGCCACATTCCTACGTACCCTCCCCTTTCCATCCTGGGAAAGAATTGTTCACACTGTGAACTCCTGAGACTCCACTGGCGAAGTGGTGTCGGAGGAAGGTCACCCTTACCTGCACGAGTCCCACACCTCCAAGAAATGCGGGCAGATGGAGACACCAAGAAAGAAACCATCCAAGTGTCCACAGGTGAGCCCACCGGCAGGTCGAGATAGTGTGAACAGTGAAAGTTGTGACAGTTGTGACAGTTACTTTTGACAAGGTAGCAAGTCTAAAAATAGACACTGAAGTGTTTCATGATCTTAACTCTCCAAGATGTATCCTGAATATGTGTGACCAATTAGCTGAAAGAGTATCCTACTTAAGGAGGTTCATAGTCAATTACAGGTGAAATTGCAACTGATGGATGGATACAAATATAGCAAAAACGAAGACCTGGGCCACACAACTAACTCAAGAGGCCTCCTTTAACGAGACAGGCCTCTTGATTGGGTGGTTCCAAAAACATGCACACAATATTTGCAAATATGAGCTACACACTCATCGATCTGATGACGCTGTCATATCAAAAAAGGCACATGCTTATAAATTGCACTGGTTAGGAAATATACTATTTACAAAATAAAAAGTGTGCTTTGCAGAGGTGTAAAAATTGGCAAAGTGTTATGAGAAAATAAAAGAAGTTACCACCGGTTGGCCAAAAAGGTGAACTAGAAGAGCAAGGAGAAAAAGGAGAGAATGATGACCTCTATCAGGTAACCTTTGATGGGTCAAACCTCCCCATAAATGAAAGTCAATGGGGGCAATAGGTCATGGAAATGATTGCCACGCCCAGCCCACCTGTGCACAAGTTATTTTAATGAGTCAGTTGAGCTGGGCCTCTTCATGCAGGAGATTGGATGTCGCTAATATTCAAACTAAAATAACAAAGTGGGAAAAGCCGGAGGTTCTGATGGGCAAGCAAACCTGGTTTAGCCGCTCCTTTTGGGGCTTAGCTTGAATCCATTTTATAAGGGAGACTGGGCGATATAAAGAGACCACCTGCCAGCCACTTGGAGTCAGTATATGGTTACAGCAGCCTACAAGAACCTACAGGAAGCGAACTCGCGACAGCCCCGTTCACTGTCAATATTACATGAGGCAGGAAAGCCTCTTTTAGAAGAGCTGGATGGACGTGCGACAAAAAGAAATACTGCGTCCAAACACGTTTGCAGAACGGGCGGGTACCTTTCTGCAGCGTTTGCCGATTTAGTAAGTAAATAGAGCAAAGTTGGGGCAGAAACGCCGTGAACGGGGTACAGGCAAATGCTTTTTCAAATGGCTAAGGTTGTTTTCTAGAAATTCCTCATGCAAAGCTCGATTGGACAACACTGGCCCCTCCACTGAAGATGTTGACACTCTAGAGGCCTAAAAGGGGAGGGGGGGGGGTGTCCCACTTTCTACTTGTCTGATATCGGTGAGTGCTTCGGTTGAACATGTAATTTTCATCCAAATGTGGGGGTGCATAAGATGAACTGGTTGGGATACGTTGAAGATATTATATCAATAGCGTTTACCGGTGTTTTGCAGAAGTAAATTACTGCGCTGCAATTTACTTTGGCAAAGTTACTTTGATGGGGGAATTATATAAGTGTTTTAAGGGTTAGCACGTATAGGTGGGGTGCGGAGTTCGAGGGTGAGGGTGTTAGTAGTGGGGACGAGGGAACTCCGAATTAAAAAAAAGAAAGCATAAACAAACGAGGTCATTCGAAGTAATTTTGTTGAAGTAAAGTACCAGATAGACCAAGGCTCCCGGATGATGTGGGATCAGGCCCTTTTATGCATCTGTCCATGCGTATCATTTATGCACCAGCTCAGAGCAGAGGTCAGTGCAAAGAGCCACAGGCTTGACGGAAAGCAGGGCCCACATTGATTTGTATCTGCGTGGATGGACTGGCCGGCCTTTTAAAGGGGACCTTTATCCTCAGAACTGCCTGCCCTGAACCGTTCCGAAAGCAGCCGCACCGTTTTCGCGATTCCTGCTTCCTTTACATTGCTTCAGGTCTTACGTCACTGACCTGTACCCGTGAATAGGCGCTGTATTCCCATATGGCAGAGATCCCCAGGCCATGGGGATATTTCCAGGAACTGTGTTAGTGCCTCCACCTGAAGCACATGAGCAAACCCTGAGAACCCCTTCAAGCTGTGCAACCCAAGAACGACAAACAGGTTAAACATTCAAACGTATTTAAGGCAAAAGTTAAATCTTATATAAACTTGAGCATACATGGACTTACTATTTCAACTCTCAATGCCTTTGTGGAGATTCAAGCTGGTGGGCAACCTAAAGGCGCGGCAGCTCCGGCGCGCTGTAAATAAAATATCATACCACTGGGAACAAAATGGCCGCCTGGCAGGAAAAATGTCTGAACTGTCAGTTAACTGGCCGGGTAGCTGCTGATTTCATCTGGACCAAACATCTATTTCTATTTCATTGTAGTTTATATAGCGCTTTAAGCCAAAGCGTTGCACATAAAATCATAATCGGTACAATTAAATGAAATTACAATTTACAACAGGAGAAAAATCAGGATCACACATCAGATTGAGAAAGGTAATTCTTCAAAGAAATACGGAATTGAGCATATGAATAATAGAAGGAAGAGATAGTGGAAGAGCATTCCAGTGAAGAGGGGCTAATAGGGGAAAGGAACGAAACCGTGACTGAGCACACGGGGAACGAGGGACAGAAAGAAGAAATTGCAATTGAGAACGAAGCAATCGAACAGGATAGTAAAACGAAACAAGGGAAGAGAGATAAACAGGAGCAAGACCATAAGGAGATTTAAAGACAAGACAGAGAACATGACATTGAAGACAAGAACGAAATGGAAGCCAGCCAAGAGCAGAAACAGTGCACCCACCAATCTAAGCTCATTGGCCAGCTTGGGAATCGGAAGCATTGCTCTGAATCCAAGGTAGAGTGACCTGCACATCCGCCATGCCTCACAGTGTGTTGGCCACATTGGTTCAGGCACCAGGGAAGCAGATTCTTTTTTGTGGTGCTACCTCTGTGAGCGACTCCATCACATGTGCTGGGATCCAACACTTGGTTCTTTGAGCCTTGGGTAGCGGCGGGGAAAGCACAAGGTGGCCTCAGTCTCTGCTTTTGATCCATTCCGCACACATTTGTGTTGGGATTCATGGAGGAGTTTGTTGATCTGAAAGTAATCATGCTTCTGGTATATGAATTTGTGTATATCTTGTTGTGGAAGGAGGGGGAGAAAAACTTTGATTTTGAGAGGCGGAGGCTAAGTTGGAGCACAGGGAGAGAGAAGGTTACCACTTTAGAGAGGAAGGGCGGGCAATACCATCTTGCAGAGGGAGGAGGTAGGTACTGCTGGAGAGAGCAAGGAGGAAGGCACCATGTGGGAGAAGGAGGGAAGTCAAGAACTAGGAGGAGGAGAAGATTGGTTTGAGGAGGAGGATCGGTCAAACGGGAGGTTGGAAGACAGTTGGGGAGTGGAAGAGACCATCAAGGGAGAGGGGAAAGACTGGGGGGGGGATCTAGAGCTAGAACATCACAAGCAAAGAAAAGAAGAGAGGGACCGCTCCAGTAGCCTGAAAGAGTAGGAAGGTTCCCTGGGGGGCCAGGTCGCAGCAGAGGAGAGGGTAGAGTTCTGAGAAGGAAGGACACAGTGCCCTTATGCCTGACGCAGGGAAGACAGCACAGGCGGAGACATAATAATAAACAGATCTTGTCATGTATATAGCGCTTTTATCCGAAACGCTTTACATAGAACATGTCTATATACAGGCCTGAGGCAGAGCACCCATGTGCAGAAATGTGCGGGTGGGTGAGAGTAGGTCCATACTTCTCCCTTGTGCCACACCAAATCAAAAAGCGCAAACCTTGTGTCTACCCTAGCAGGAAGACCTTGCCAACCCTCTGGAAACCTATACCAGGGAGCGAACTGGCCGCCCCAGGGACACACGGGCGTGCTTGAGAACTGTGGGGGCGCAACCCCGCACAGCCCACAAGCTCAGCAGAACACAAAGCATCAGATGCCCACTCAATGACCCCTGAAAGGGGAGAAGCCCCCTTCTTCAGGAAGCAAGACATTGTGGACCCTCCTCTTAACAGCACATTTTGGGGATGTGTTAGACTTTGGCACGTCAGCTGCCTCTTTACAGGCACCTCTTTGGAACGAGAGGGTAACCCCTGTTTTCTGCTGGCCCCTTTTTGGAGACTCACTGACCATTCCATTCCATTCTACCCAGACATTTCGAGCCTTATTTATTAATTTGAATGTGTAAAGCGCGCTCCAGCACAAGGGCATCGAGGCGCTGTTGCTCGACTATGTCTTAGTTACAAGAATGTAGGCTTAGCTCGTGATTGCAGGGAGCGAAGGCCTAGCTTAGTACAGTCCTGCATGTACATAAACGTTTGCCTTCCTTCTGGCTCCTTCACATTAGGAACTTTGCCCGCATCCTGACTCCTCGCGTTATTCGGCAATCCCTTGCATAAAAAAAAAACTAAAAGGTACCTGGGGTTTTATTAAGAGGCTGAGGTGCAGTAAAGAAAAAAATAGTAGCAACAGGATTACCAACACTGTTACCACACTGCCAAATTTAGAGTTTCATTACCGCAAGTGACATCACCGCAGTTTGCCCCATGCAAAAGCATTGCCGCAAGTAACATCACCCCCCATGCAAAAGCCTTGCCGCAAGTAACATCCCCGCAGTTTGCCCCATGCAAAAGCTTTGCCGCAAGTGACATCACCGCAGTTTGCCCCATGCAAAAGCATTGCCGCAAGTAACATCACTGCAGTTTGCCCCATGCAAAAGCATTGCCGCAAGTGACATCACCGCAATTTGCCCCATGCAAAAGTATTGCCGCAAGTAGCATCACCGCAGTTTGCCCCATGCAAAAGCATTGCCGCAAGTAACATCCCCGCAGTTTGCCCCATGCAAAAGCATTGCCGCAAGTAACATCACCGCAGTTTGCCCCATGCAAAAGCATTGCCGCAAGTGACATCACCGCAATTTGCCCCATGCAAAAGCATTGCCGCAAGTAACATCACCGCAGTTTGCCCCATGCAAAAGCATTGCCGCAAGTGACATCACCGCAATTTGCCCCATGCAAAAGCATTGCCGCAAGTAGCATCACCGCAGTTTGCCCCATGCAAAAGCATTGCCGCAAGTAACATCACCGCAGTTTGCCCCATGCAAAAGCATTGCCGCAAGTAACATCACCGCAATTTCCCCCATGCAAAAGCACTGCCGCAAGTTACATCACCGCAGTTTGCCCCATGCAAAAGCATTGCCGCAAGTGACATCACTGCAGTTTGCTCCATGCAAAAGCATTGCCGCAAGTAACATCACCGCAGTTTGCCCCATGCAAAAGCCTTGCCGCAAGTAACATCACCGCAGTTTCCCCCATGCAAAAGCATTGCCGCAAGTAACATCACCGCAGTTTCCCCCATGCAAAAGCATTGCCGCAAGTAACATCACCGCAGTTTCCCCCATGCAAAAGCATTGCCGCAAGTAACATCACCGCAATTTCCCCCATGCAAAAGCATTGCCGCAAGTAACATCACCGCAATTTCCCCCATGCAAAAGCGTTGCGGCATGTGACATCACCGCAATTTCCCCCATGCAAAAGCGTTGCTGCAAGTAACATCACCGCAATTTGCACCATGCAAAAGCATTGCCACAAGTAACATCACCGCAATTTGCACCATGCAAAAGCATTGCCGCAAGTAACATCACCGCAATTTGCCCCATGCAAAAGCATTGCTGCATGTGACATCGCTGCAATTTGCCCCATGCAAAAGCGTTGCTGAATGTGACATCACCGCAATTTGCCCCATGCAAAAGCATTGCCGCAAGTAACATCACCGCAATTTGCCTAATGCAAAAGCATTGCCGCAAGTAACATCACCGCAATTTGCCCCATGCAAAAGCATTGCATCAAGTGACATCACTGCAATTTCCCCCATGCAAAAGCGTTGCTGCAAGTGACATCACCGCAATTTCCCCCATGCAAAAGCATTGTCGCATGTGGCATTACCGCATACGTTATTACAGAATGCTGCACTATTGCACTTCCCCAGTGGGACCCCAAAATGCAGACTAACTGATGGGTCTGCCTGGCTGTGAATCGTGCGGCCCCTTCAGGTGTCTTCATGATTACTGCATGCGGTAATGGTATAAGAGGCAATACCGCCAACTCTTAATGAGGCCCTTAGTGTGGCTGGACTCAGTTCTGCAAACACGGTGACAGGTAGACATTCTAGCGCCTCGTCACGGGCGGTAGGTGCCAAGAACTGTTGGGTCATCAAAGGTCTTCTTGAGAAGCAGCAGGAGGCAGGGAAGAGCTGGTGCATGTGGTAGCCAAGGAGATGGCCCCTGGGAAAGGGAAACCAGTTCAGCAGAAGCCTTCACCTTCTAGGCAGTGATAAAAACCTCTAGAGGGGAGACCGCCTTGATGGAGGAGAGCCAGGCGGAGGTCCCTTTGGGGATGACTTTAATGCATACACAGTTGTTGTCCTTCCTTGTAATGTGTTGTGGAGACTGACAGATACATTTTTAATCCATCGTTTTTGCTGGATTGCTTTGTAATTGTCTGGCGCATACATATTCTCTGTTGTTCCCTTTTTCGCTTTCAGAGGCAACCATACTTCTTTATTGTCGGGTTGATTCACCATGTGGTTTGGTGCTTTGCAACTCATCTTTATTCATCATTTAGTACTAGAGTAGCTTTCAAAACACAACTAAGCCAAAAGCATTAAACGTTTATGCAAAACTAAAGATGGGAGGAGATAAAGGGGGTCCTTACCGGTTTTGTGATTATTTCTCACAGAAATACTGTCATAGTAGTTTACTGTCATTGGCACTTGCATCAGTGGTAAATATGCATGATGATGAGTGGTGGTAACATGGTGTTAGCCCCCATTGATGGAGTAATTTATGGAATTACTGTACATGGTCATTTCTGCCTGCAGTAATTCCTACAGGCAAGTTCTGGGGTATTTTCTCAGCTTTACCTCCAGACTCATAGTGTGGTAGTATGCCAAAAGTGGTGAGACTCTTGCTACCTCCACTGGTCACTGCAACAGCAGACTCCAGATGACCCCATAGTTTACTGCCGGAATTACAAATTATAGTACCAGGAAAGCTGGCCCAAAATCCCAGCTTCTCCACTTGACCAAAGCCTGTGATCCTGAGCAAATCACTTAACATTGCTGTGCCTTAATTTCCTTAGCAGACAAAACTGTTATTTCCCTGAGGTGATTCTATTTGGAAGACCTACAAAGAGTTTCACGCATATTTGGCTTAACCCACTGCAAAATAGCCGCTTATACATCTAGACATTGTGTTTCAAAGTGCCCACAAGGCAAAGGGGAGGGAACAAGGACACAAAAAGACAAATAACACAACAATGATGAACAAAGACAGAGGCGGTCCGGCTAGGTCTTGTGAACATTCGGAACGTGCAAGTGCAGACAGAGAGAAGGGACAAGGGAAGGGGAAGTCCTAGTGGTTCCACAGAGGGGGAAGTGCCAGAGAGTCAGTTGCAAGGCAACAGGTAAGTGCCTGGCAGAGACAACTTGGTAAAGAGTGGTCACCTGCCAATACAATAAGTGTAGGCCAGGGAGACAGCACATGCCAGTGGGTACCCAAAGGCAAGTGCAGGGGGAGGGCGGAGGCTGAAGGCCAGGATCCAGAGGGACACATAAGGGCCCAGGCCACCAAACTCAGTGACTCTGGGGTTTAGCATGGGAGGGAGAGGGGGAAGGAGGAGGAGAAGAGGAAAGTCTTGAGTAGCTTGCAGGATTTGAGGGGATCTGGCTCAAGGCGGAGGCTGTTCCAGAGGAGGGTGCCAGCCGAGGAAAGAGATTGGCCACCCGCTCGCTGCTTAGAGAAGCACTTCACACGCAGAGAGTTGGAGCCGGAAGATCGAAGTGATCTAGCGGGAGAGGATTTGGTGAGAGCAAGTTGTAGATAGCGTGGTCCCTGACCCCAGACAGTTTATGGATGAGTGATATGAAGTTGATCCTTGCTGAAACCGGGCGCCAGTGGAGAGATTTTAGGGCTGGAGAGCAGGGGTGTTGCTAGGGGGGGCTAAGGGGGCTATAGCCCCTGATCTTTTGGTTGTAGCCCCGGATAGAATCTCAGGAGCTACAGCCAAAAGACTAGCTAGCCCCCAGTCCCAACAGTTCCGACATCAGCTTAGCCCCGGGTCTTTTCCTGACCTAGCAACTCCCCTGCTGGAGAGATGTGGTCCCTGGGCTTGAGACCAAGGATAAGTCTTGCAGTCCTATTCTGGATTAGCTGGAGGGGGCGGAGAGAGGAAGAGGATAGATTAAGCAAGGGGCTGTTGCAGTGTTCCAGCCTGGAGAGCACCAGAGCTCTGGAGACATTAAGCTTCTGGGGAAAAGTAAGAAAATGGAGTATGCCCCTGAGGAGGTGGAGTTGGAAATGGGGCTTCAGGGCAAGGTCCAGGATGTGTGGAAGGAAAGAGAGAGAGAGAGAGAGCAGTTGAAGATGACAGATGAAGATGGGCATTGCAATGTATGTATATTATAATATTGAGCATTTCTATAGTGCATTACAGAGTGAAGTATCACTCGTAGCTATGTTTGAGTGAAAACAACACATTTTGTGTAGGAGACACACAAGGATTTGATTATGTCTTAGATACATCCTGAAAACAAGACATTACAAAAAAGATTCAAAGTCACAACCTTCACGGTATACAGTCTTTTCATCTGCAGATGTTCCATCGACAGATGATTCACAGAAAAATGTTCATTGAAAGATTTTTCCATCAAAAAAATCCTTCAAAGTACTTTTTTTGTAAAAATAGAAGTTTGGATGTTTGGGTGGGGAAAGTGTTGAACTTTGAAAACAGGGTGTGGGGGGGGCAATACAAAATAAACACTACACAAGTTAGAGGGAGCTGTTGTAACGCTCACCTGATTCCCGTAGAGGCACCGGTCTTGACTGGGCGAATACCGTATCTTCAAAGGTGATGTGTAACACACGGCTGGCTCTTTGGGCTGGACCTCTGGGCACTGTATGTCTAACTCGAAGGGTAAGATGTCTGCAGATAGAAAATATGGGATTAAGGAACTGGGTTATTGAATGTCTCTCTCTTCTTCCCTTTCTCTTCTCCTGTAGAACCCCAAAGGTTAACGCTCTCACCTTAGGTAAGTGAACGCCGTGCTCTCCATCTGCCTCGGGGCAGGGTGCTGTAACCAGTTTCTTCACTGGATAAGGGGAGCAGGCCTCTTGACTTCAGAGGACTGCTGTCCGTCGTTTACTGCACGAACGGCAAGTTTCGAGTAATTCTAATGTCTTTAAAGTCTTTAGTAATGATGTCTCTTGTTTTG
The DNA here is from genome assembly GCF_040938575.1 of Ambystoma mexicanum. Classification (NCBI taxonomy): domain Eukaryota; kingdom Metazoa; phylum Chordata; class Amphibia; order Caudata; family Ambystomatidae; genus Ambystoma; species Ambystoma mexicanum. The sequence goes on from NC_090928.1 coordinate 1,252,018,242, forward strand.
CAGGGTTACGGCGATGGCGGATGACGGGCTGAAGTGAGTTGAAGATGGAGCCCGTGTGATGAATAGAAGCGCCTGGAAGCACATAAGTAAGCGCTTGTTGTCTGCTTCACGATGCGCTCTAACTGTCTTTTTATTTTGCAGGTACAAGTTCGGAGCGGTTGCAGGGTGCCGGAATACCCACTGGGTTAGATGTGGAAAGGAGTAATGGCGCGTGAGTATTAAAGTTCCCCAATGTCTTTAAACGCACCTTGTTTTGTCTTTCAGATGCGGGATGCAGCGCCGAAGGCCTCCGGAGCGTGCGAAGAGTTGGTAAGCTTTTGTCTTTCAGATGCCGGAATGCAGTGTGAAGACCTCCGGAGCGCACGAAGAGTAGGTAAGCCTTTGTCTTTCAGATGTCGGAATGCAGCGCGAGGCGTTGGTGACAGCCGATGGACCAGGTAAGTGAAGAGCTGTCACTGAAGACCGTAATGCTAACCTGTTCTTTCTTGTCTTTATAGGTGTTGCTGAAGACTGGATTCAGGATGGTAAGCCTTTTTCCTTAGGCCCAGGATCAGATGCAGAAGACACGATGAGCGTTCTGCTGCAGAGGATGGAGAATAACGCAAAGCAAGATGCATCCATCGGGTGTGGTTTAAATAGCCTCCTGTAGTGCTTAGTTGTCTCTTTCCACAGCCACGCCTAGGTAAGAAAAGAGTTCCTGCTTTCCAGAAGAGTTCCAGTGTTCTGAACCTAGGGAGTGGCTCCTGCCCCACCCAACAGGAAAAGTAGTTCCAAACAGAAGAGGATCAGAGGCTCAACTGGCAGGCAAGTAAGCAGCATGGTCTGCTGCAGGTAAGTCCACCCAAGCATTATGAGCCCGGCGCTTCCAGCGCTGGGACTGGGCATATTTATGAGCCTGGTGCCACTGGCGCCAGGACTGGGTCCAAAAGGTCCCAATTGGGACTGGTTGGCACTCGGAACCTGGGTTATGGATCTGCTTCCAAGGGAGTTGGGAAAACCCTGACCTTTTGGAAGCAGAGATCATGACAGCTGTCCAGTGCTGAAATACATTGTACCTGTATGGAATCGATTTCAGCACTGGACAGCTGCCTCTAACTTGTGTAGTATTAGTGAGTAATTTCATGACTGGGGATTTTTCTTTTATTGGTGGATTGGGGGGACACCCCCCGATTAATCTTTTATTGGGGGGCTGGAAGTGGGACCCCCCCCATTAAAAAATAATCACTACACAAGTTAGAGGGAGCTGTCCAGCGCTGCAATACATTGTAACTGTACGGAATCGATTTCAGCACTGGACAGCTGCCTCTGACTTGTGTAGTATTAGTGAGTAATTTCAGGACTGGGAATTTTTATTTTATTGAGGGAGCTGTCCGGTGCTTAAATACATTGTTACCTTTTGCAATCGACTTCAGTACTGGACAGCTCCCTCTAACTTGTGTAGTGTTTAGCTTGAAATTGAACATTCATCGAACCAGCTATTCATTTGGATACATCATTTCGATGAATGTTTAATTTTAATTAAACTAATACTATTTCGATGGATATGGTTTAATCAAACAGTTTTGTTGGAACATATTTTCGATACTTAAAATTCAATGGAAAGACATGTAACCAGCAGTCACAATAACACTGTTTCTATTAAACGTGTGTAATAAAGGGCTGGCTACCAACTCACCACAATCTCCTGGTGGAGTTGGGTATCAGGTAATATTATCCCCACCAATAATATCGCTATATATATGGTCGTGGGGTAAGGCCATGAGTGATATTATTGGTGAGGAAAATGAATGGGGTAAATAGGACCAGGGATTGCGGGGTTGTCCTCCGCTCCCTTTTAAAAAATATGGCGATCGCGGGGGTGTCCCCCACTGGTTCCATGGCTTAATATTGCTACAAAAATATGGCGATATTTTTGTATGCCGATCTTTTTGCATGGAACCGTGGAGATGGCCCTGGGTGACGTATGCCAGCGCGATTAAGGGCAGCACCCTCTCGATGAGGCTTGTAGCCCCAGAGCCCTGGGGCACACTGACAAAAAATAGGATATGTAGTGGTGAATGGAGTCTTCTCTCGCCCTTAAAATGCCTGGTTACAATGAAAGAAAATGAAAATATTATTATTATGATTAAAACCTGGAATATAAAGATGCCAGCAGTGCAATGAATACCAAAAAACAGTGCAGTAGAAATTGTGCCAACGGAAAAAAGGCTGCAGGAAAAACTTGCCATCCGGACGCATGTATAATTCTAGGGTGAGAATTGATCCTGTGATTTCAGGGGTGCAAAGAACAACCAACATCAAAGCACCAGTATTCAAGCATCGTTGTTCTGAAAGAGGTCCTTGTCATTCTTTGATGCTGTAATTTTCCTGTTGTCCAGCAGGTGGCAACATTGCCACAGAAATAAAATCATCTTCACTTCAGCCCAAACTCTTAAAGGTCGTGACATGGTTCGACCTTCGGGTGCTCGTGACCTCGGAACGCCGTCGCAGAAGAGCCCCCACAAGCAGGGACCCTAAGATGCTCCTTTTAGGGACCTTTCAGTGGAAAAGTGCTCCTAACATTTGATTACAATGAAAGACGCTGCTACTGCCGCGGTGCCCGCCCGGCTGGGCTTGGAAGTGGCTCTCCCTTTATTCTCCCCAATGGAATAATGAGAGCTGAGCGCTTGCGAAAAGTGGCGCCGCAGCGACATCTAGTGTTAGAATAGAAAGCCACACATCCCGGCATCAGTGGCTCTTGCTGGAACTAAAGAGAATGTGAACGTCACGCATTAGTAAATATTTAGGACCTGGTTCTCAAAGATTTGCCCGTGCGCATCTCAGATTTGCGCCTTCCTACCTGATCCACACGCCTAAAACTGGGGCACTTCTGCAGCAGCTGCCCGCAGCATCTATGAATAGCTCATATGCAAAGAGGACGATTTATCCAAATTTGCTCCATTGCATGAGCAAATAGGAGCATTTCATTCCTATTAACGTGTGCACGGCTTCTAGCAAACCTTACAGCGTTTCTTTTCAAATCAGATACCAAAACATATCAATAATGCACTGAATTCTATCCAATGTCCGTTAATTAAACGAATACAAGTCAATTGAAATGAAACCTTAGGGCCTGATTCATGGAAGTGTTTTATAATGGCACAATTCCCTAGGAAAACGTTCTGTGAATCAGGGCCTTTGTGTTTTGAAACAACATTTTTACAAAATTCAGCTATTGCAATAATCAAAGATGTTGGGTGCAGTCCCTATAACGACTTCCACTCCTGTCCGCACCCAACATGTTTGATTATTGCAATGACAACTGGGATTGTAGGCGGGGGAGACTGTTTTGGGGTGAGATTGGACGTGTGTGTGATGAAGTGATTGTTGGTCTCCCGGTCTTGGATTTTAGAGTGATCATATTGGGAAGTGATGAGTCTTTGGATGATCTCACTCAAAGTGAGAAGAAGTGGTTGTTCAGAGGGGCGATGACTGGTAAAAGAATTATATTGAGGAACTGGAAGAATGCTTTGACATTGAATGTGGAGACGTGGTTGTCTGAGATGCATGAATTGGCAAATATGGAGAGAGTGATGTATAGGAGACTTGGTAAATTGGCTTTGTTTGAGAAAATATGGGGTAGATTTTTGCAGTTGTTTTAAATTGACATTATAGTTGTTTGGTGGGGGGGTAATTGTGAGATGTATTTCAGATGTTGGGGATTTAGGGTATTGTATATCTCGGTGTGTACATAGTACTGTGTAAAATGTTGTGCTTTTCTTGTGGGTTTTTTCCATGTGTTATTTGATATAGGCTGATTGTATAGGGATTTGTTATGGATGTTGTGTAAATAAAGTTTCAACAAAAAAAAGATGTTGGGTGCAGTTTAAAAATAAACTGCACCCAACAACTTTAGCAATATTATTTTTAGTCATATTTACAAATCTTCTTAAAGTTTTTACATGCTTAAAAATAACATGCTTTACAGTCCACGGATAAATGTTTTACAGTTTCTGTGTTGTTGTATTTGCAATAACAACTCATTGTTGGTTTTGCAATGAGCTTTGCATAGTCCCAATTATTTTATGGGTCACGCAAGATGTAATCCATATTGAATAAACCTAAAACAATGTTGCCTTTTAGGAAATGTTAATACATAGTGCTGACAAGTAAACAATGTGGGATAAAAATGTTAAATACTCTTTCGTCCACATGACTATGTTTCATTTCCCAGTCACGATGTTTGGCCTTTTCTTTTGGTAACCAAAAGCATTTCTCAAATGATCACATCTTCCTCGAAAAACATGATTTTAAATCCTTTCCCGTAACTTTTTTATTGTTAAAGTGGGCAATAGTTGATAAAACAACTTTTGACATCATAAAAAAAACAACAAGGTAAAATGTGTATACATTTATATACAATCATAACATATCAGTACAATTATTACATTAAAGTGATATTAGTCATAAAACATTGCTTATAAAAAACATATTTTTTTTGGTCATGGTAACAGTAATTCACAGGTAAATTAATTTCATCATTTCAGTATTTCCATAAAATCTCTATGTTCTTTTTTCCAAAAAGAGATTTCAGGATTATCAAGAGCTTGTTTTGTTATTCCCAAAATAGACCCTTCTTTAGAATATTGTATTTTTAAATAAAAACGTAGACGTCTAATCAAAGGTCACAGGTATAAAGGGGTTGGATGCAATTCGGTTCTAATTGTATGTATTACTGAACCTGTGCAAATAATTAGTAAATGTATTATTAGTAATTGTATTACTGAACCTGTCGACATATTTACTAATTGTATGTATTACGGAACCTGTGCAAATATTTAGTAATTGTATTATTAGTAATTGTATTACTGAACATGTCGACATATTTACTAATTGTATGTATTACGGAACCTGTGCAAATATTTAGTAATTGTATTATTAGTAATTATATTACTGAACCTGTCGACATATTTACTAATTGTATGTATTACGGAACCTGTGCAAATATTTAGTAATTGTATTATTAGTAATTGTATTACTGAACCTGTCGACATATTTAATAATTGTATGTATTACGGAACCTGTGCAAATATTTAGTAATTGTATTATTAGTAATTGTATTACTGAACATGTCGACATATTTACTAATTGTATGTATTACGGAACCTGTGCAAATATTTAGTAATTGTATTATTAGTAATTATATTACTGAAACTGTCGACATATTTACTAATTGTATGTATGACGGAACCTGTGCAAATATTTAGTAATTGTATTATTAGTAATTGTATTACTGAACATGTCGACATATTTACTAATTGTATGTATTACGGAACCTGTGCAAATATTTAGTAATTGTATTATTAGTAATTATATTACTGAACCTGTCGACATATTTACTAATTGTATGTATTACGGAACCTGTGCAAATATTTAGTAATTGTATTATTAGTAATTGTATTACTGAACCTGTCGACATATTTACTAATTGTATGTATTATGGAACCTGTGCAAATATTTAGTAATTGTATTATTAGTAATTGCATTACTGAACCTGTCGACATATTTACTAATTGTGTGTATTACTGAACCTGTGCAAATATTTAGTAATTGTATTATTAGTAATTGTATTACTGAACCTGTCGACATATTTACTAATTGTATGTATTACAGAACCTGTGCAAATATTTAGTAATTGTATTATTAGTAATTGTATTACTGAACCAGTAGAAATATTTAGGATTCCCTTTCAAATATTTTCCTCTAATTTGTCTAACCACGGGGCGTGTAGATAGATTCTTGTTTGCTTTCCATACCGAATAACTGGTAATAGCCTTTGTTCGAAGACTTGCATCAAGCGTTCCAAGGTAGAGGCTCATTAACTGCATCAAAGGCTTTACATCTTGTAAAATGTGTCTGCAACTTGTTCGTCAATCAAAACACTGAGGTACTATATTTCTTTACCATCTCTCAACATGACTGAATTTTAATCCCAATTGTATTAGTATCTCCTGGGCTTTTTATTGGAGAAGCAGGCAGCCTTCATTGTATATGAGTTTATTGCTAACACATTCGGCTCCGGATATACAGCAGCGGCATGTGAATTGGGCCGAGGGGCGGTTTGCGCATGGTCTGTTCAGTGCTCCAGATGCAGTTTTGAGGTGGGTGTATTTTACTCCTTGTTTTTGAACTTTGAGAGTAAATTCAATTTCCAAGGAGTAAAAATGAGTTTCCTCCTTCACAAGAGAGTAGAAATGCACATGTCCTCCAGCCAACAAATGAAACCGTGCATTGAAGTCATCATGTGCAGTCGTTCATAGTGTGGCAGAAGGGCATCTTTCTCTCACACTTAACACATAAAGCACAGGGTTGAGTGGCACAAACCCCATATCGCAAAGGCAACAGATTAGCTGTAACACCTTGGGCCAGCTCTGCATGCCAAGGAAAGGCCCAAGAACAGCAGGAGTTCTTCCACTATTCGCTCATACACAGAACTGCTTAGCTTTAGGTGGCGGTAACTGCGCTGTGTTTTTGGTGGGATTACTGCCCATTTTTGGCGGTAATTCAGTAGCTTTTCCACTTGTAATATGGTGCAATTGCCATCTTGATGGCGCTGGTTCCACCAGCGAGTTTACCACTGGAGCTAATTTGACCAGTTTCCGGCAGTTATTCCGGCGGCAGAATTAACACACCTTTTCTGGGACGTCTAATTCGGTAGCGTGGTAAAAGTGGCAGTCATTCCGTTACTGCTACTTTTTTCGCTTATCACCCATCTTGTAATGAGGCCTTATAGGTAATCTCATGGCCAAATACCGGCTAGACCGGGTTTTCCACTCATCCTTCAGAGGTCGGTATACTGACTGCCAGTTGACATGACAATCACAGCGCTTGGAAGTTGGAAGAACCTTGCATGAAGCGCTACATTAAAAAAAGTGAAATACCTATCTCCACCCCCCACAGGGGCATGTTTTGATGTATTTCAATGTCAATTGCAAATGGAAGCGTTTCATTTTTTATTAATGTCTGTCTTGTGGCAGAACTTGCATTGGCTGGAGAGTCAGGTTTCAAATGTCTCAATCAAAGGCTTGAATCTTTGATAGATGTGACCCCTGTGATGGGTATAATGACCGTTACTGAGCAAGGGCCCTTCTGGCCCTGACCACTTACCCCATTGGCTCCATGACAAGGCTGGATGCATGCTTAAACGAGACACAGCGCGCGTGTTAGTAAGATTAGATTTTGAGATGGAACTATTTCACACAATGTATTCATAGTTAGAATGAGAATTAAATTAAAAGTCAAAATGATTCCCTCCTATGCAACAGTGTAACAGGAATGTGCCAGGCAACTACAATATGCATAAACTTGAAAATGAACACAAAACATCAAAAAGAAAACAGTTAAACGGCAAAGACATCGAACATCAACGAATGAATCACATACATGGAAAACATTCACCTCCGCATCACCACATGGCTGCATGCTGGCTCATCTATAGGCACCACAGGAAGCAGAGTGAACAAGACCTGGCGCTGTGCCCATATGGGATACAGCCAGAGGTGTTAGGATTGGGGCTGGTGCAAGTGAAAGTCTCCTTGTGTTGTATGACAAAGTGGCAGGACATCACAGCCCTTGTAACCAAAAAGGAACCAACCCTCTTGGTTAGCCCATCCACATCTAGAGGGAAAGCAAAGACAGACTTCCCACCTCGTTCAGTCCTTCTTCGTCATGTTCAGCAGGGAAGAAAGACCCAGGTTATCCACCAGTGAAGGGAATGAGCCGGGTGGCTCCAGGTGCGCTTGGAGAGAGGAAACGGAGACAGTCGGAGCTCTTATTTGGGTCACCATGACCTGGACACTACCAGTGGTCAGCAGAGTCTTGTATGTTCCTTGCAACATGTGACAGATTGCTATTTGGCCAGGGTGTAGGAGCCTGGGCTTTGTTCAATTTGAGTGATTTAATAAAATGATGCGGGTAATCCTTCTGTGAAGGGGTGATCTTCTGATCAGATTCCCATTCCATAAGATTCACTAAGAAAGCATAGTGTGCGCGTGTCTCCTGTGACGTCAGTCTCCTGAGCTGAAGCGCCTGCTCTCCAGTGGCACAGGGCTTCTTCAATGCTGGAGTTACAGGGGAGCTGCATTTAAGATATGGCCCTCTGTTCCAAAACCCTATAATTATGAGTCTACCTCCTGGTGGCAGAATAATCTTTAAATATCAGCCATACCTGAGTTAGGGTATGGTGGATGGTTTTCTCATAATTATTACAGTCACATGCACATGTGTCAGCCCTGTGGGCCCAGCCTTAGCCTTGGAAGGGTTATGTGTATTGTCCCCAGACAGGCTGGACCGTGCCACTCCTGCCAGGAATGTAGCCTTGGGGGATTGCCTCTCTTTGTTCCTTTGTAAGGATAGGAAGCTGGCCGGGGAACAGGAAACAAAGGGCACATCCATTCATAAAAGGCTTGGCCTCACACCAGGGTGCTGCATTTCAAAAGGCCTTTGATCCTATTGAGAATCGACAGGGGCAGGGTTAGTGTAGACAGGGGGGGATCTGCACAGATAAAGGATATTGTCATCCGCAACCGCTACCGCGGGTGGCGGCTCCTTCCACGTTGGAGGCTCTCCGGCAGGTAGAGCCATTTAGTCCTTTCTTTGTATCTAGTACCTACCACCACCAATCACAGCACTGCCGGCAGTTTATCTGTCATCCAAGCCCGACAGTCGCTGCGTTTCAACCGTTGCTGACGCTCTCTCCAGCGGCTCGTGTTTTTGCGCTCTCCAGCGTTGCCCTCTGCTAGCCTCGACTTGCAGCGGGTCTCCTTTGCTTGCTCACTCCTCATTTTTGGTATAGGAGTTCTTTTCCTCTTACCTATTCTGCTGTTGGATTACAGCGGCAGTTTTTTGCTTTTTGCAGCATTTTGTACTCGCCGATCCTTCGGCTCTTCTTCGTTTTTTCTCTTTCTAGACTCGCCGCTCCGGCGGCGGGCGTGCTATTTTTATCCTTTCGCTTTGCCGCTTTTTTCTCTCGCGGCTCTCCAGTTTTCCTTTTTTCTCTGTCCATCAGTTTTCTCTTCTGTCTTTTCTCTTTCTCTCTCCGCTCCCAACATATCCGTGGCCTGGTTCCTTCCACCATTCTTTGGAGCATTGGATAGCCCTCCTGAGTTCTAACCAGTGGATCTCGCATCAGCTTCCAGTTCGATTCGTCCCACTCCTCTTTACCAGAACTTCCTAAGGGTTTTTTTCCCACTTGTGGGTTTTTCCCTTTTTTGTCCGGCCTGTTCCCGGTCAAGGGGTCCCAGGACGGCTGTCCAGTCAGCGGTCACTGTGGCTTCTCACCGAGACAGGCAAGTGCTACCTAAAAAAGAACGGGATTACCTGAGCGGGCGAAATCTACAGAACACAGGTGACTCTGAGGACTCAGGTGAGGAGAGTGTGGAGGGAAGAAAGGAGAAAGGGGAGACACAGCTTTCACAGCCACATAAATCACAGATTGAAACGCCAATAAGGACCAAGATGTCTGCCGAAGAACAAGTCCAAGAATTATGGAAGGCTTTTCAGGCCATGTCACTGGAATTACAGGGGGTAAAGTCGGAGAATGCCCTTCTAAAGCAAATGGTAGCGGTCCGGGAACCCTCACATCCTCCGGAATTGCCTCCTATGACTCTTTCGTCAGGAAGATTTGATGGCTCACCTAAAAGGGTGAAGGAATTTCTGGAAGCCTGCAATGTATATTTTACTTTCAGACCACACACCTTCTCTACAGATCAAGCCAGAGTAGGTTTCATGATCTCCAATATGACAGGGAATGCTTTAGCCTGGGCTACTCCGCTAGTTACGAGCAGCAATGCCATTCTACAGGATTGCTCAGGTTTCCAGAACCTACTGAAACAGACTTTCGAGCGACCTGAACTATCTTTTACTGCAGGTGAGGACCTGCTGGATGCACGACAGGGTGCACTGGATGTGCTGTCATATATTTCCTCTTTTAAGACACTGGCGGCAGGAGCAGGATGGTCCGAACAAGCACAATACGCTGTATTCCGAAGAGGGTTGAGAGAGGAGATCAAAGATGAGTTAGCCAGATCTCCACGCTCTCCCACATTTCCAGACTTACTTGCTGCCGCGCTCCACATTGAATACCGTCTCCAAGAGAGAAGGACAGAACGCAGGAAACAAAGAGGACCAGGAATTCTCATGAACCATCCTTCACACTCTCCTTCTGGACGATTCACCTCTACTCAAAACGAAGAACCGATGCAGATCGGAGCTACCAGAGCACCTCTATCGTCAGCGGAGAGAAGGCGAAGAAGAGAAAATGGGTTGTGCGCCTATTGTGGTTCCGATCAACATGTACTGAAGGATTGCTCTGAAGTACCGGAGAAGAAGGTGGGAAACGATTACCCTCGGCGCCAATAGGGACGGGCAGCCGGGGGTATTCGGATCTTTTTCAGCGTCCCTATGTCACACTTTCGGTATCAGCGTCAGAATCCCAAGAGGATTCCAGACTGATGGTACTATCTGTTACCCTGAATTTGAATGGAAGACTGGTAGAAACATTAGCCTTATTGGATTGTGGAGCGGCCGGAAACTTCGTGGACACTCTGTGGGCAGACAAGATGGGGCTCACACGGATAGTACGGAAGGTGGGTCAGAAGGTAGAAGGAGTGGAGGGTACACCTTTGTCGTCCGGATTAATCACTCATACCACTGAACAACTCTCCATGGTCATCAACCAACACACAGAAAACCTGCAGTTTGACATCATTAGAGCCGCACATTTCCCCATAATCTTAGGCATTCCCTGGCTGCGCAGGCATAATCCGTATATCGACTGGACGGAAAATCGACTAAGCTTTTGCTCTACGTACTGTTCGGTACACTGTTTTCCTCCCGATACCAGGGCGGATCAACAGTCTATCAGAGTTCTCTCCAAGGATCATATAGGTATTCACGCGCTTCCTAGTTTCTGTGCAAGATATTTCGGGGTATTCCAAGAGAACCTTCACGCTCAGCTGCCTCCCCATAGACCAGAAGACTGTGCAATCGATCTCGAACCTAATGCACTGGTACCATTTGGGCGCATGTTCTCTCTCTCTCAGGCCGAGAAGAAGGCATTAAGAGTCTATCTAGATACCAACTTGGAGAACGGTCTTATTAGACCTTCGAAGTCGCCTGCTGGCGCCTCCCTGTTCTTCATTAAGAAAAAAGACTCGACTGATCTTCGACCCTGTATCGATTACCGGGGCCTCAATAAGGTTACAATTCGTGACCGGTATCCCATGCCACTCATAACCGACATTATAGAGGCAGTACAAGGGGCTCGAATATTTACAAAATTGGATCTCCGAAATGCGTATCATTTGCTTCGCATCACCGAGGGGGACGAATGGAAGACGGCCTTTCGAACTCCATTCGGTTTGTTTGAGTACAGAGTAATGCCGTTCGGCCTAGTGAATGCACCGGCTATATTCCAAAGGTTCATGGACAGGCTATTCTCTGATCTGCTGTCAGTCTCAGTCATCATCTACCTCGATGACATTCTGGTTTTCTCCCCTACCCAGGAGGAACACGTGCAACATGTCACACAAGTACTGTCTCGCCTTCAGAAAAATCAGTTGCTAGTCAAGAGCGGGAAGTGTAAATTTGCAGTATCCTCAGTTCACTATCTCGGATTCATTCTTTCAGAGGAAGGGGTGGCCATGGACCAAACCAAGGTGGATGCGATTCTGGATTGGCCAGCTCCTACTTCAGTCCGAGAAGTCCAGAGATTCCTAGGATTAGCCAACTACTACCGCAGATTCATTTCAGACTTTTCAGAGGTAGTATACCCGATTACGCGCTTACTCAAGAAGGAGGCTATTCCTTTTTTTTGGTCTGAGGAAGCAGAGAAAAGCTTCAATTTTCTCAAAAGATTGTTCTGTACTGCTCCCATTCTCCAGCATCCGGATCAATCAAATCCTTTTGTTCTGGAAACGGACGCGTCTGCGGTAGCTGTAGGAGCGGTGCTTCTCCAGTTTATCCAAGGAGCGGAACACCCCGTAGCCTACATGTCAAAGACCCTTTCTCCCAGCCAGCTCAACTATTCGGTACTGGAGAAAGAACTTCTGGCCATGAAACTAGCCTGCGAAGAGTGGCGCCATCTCCTGCTAGGAGCCAGACATCCTTTTCTGATTAGGACCGATCACAAGAACCTCAAGGTATTACAAGAATTGGAATGTTCAAATTCCAGACAGGCCAGGTGGGCACATCACTTCGCACAGTTTGAATTCCAAGTCTCGTATATCCCGGGATCCCAGAACAGTCTGGCGGATGTCTTATCCCGCAAAGACTCTACCAAGGAACACCTGGAAGTAAAGAGGGAATCCATGTTCAAACGCAACCAAATTCTGGCTTTTGTTGGTTCTTTCCTCAAAGAAGTGAAGACTGCCCTCACTCAGGAAAAACTTCAACTACCCCTACGTAACACCTCTCCTTTTCAACAAAGAGGTGACTGGTTATTCTACAAACAGAAGTTGTACATCCCCACGGGTCCTCTTCGTTCGAGAATTCTAAAGTGGAGTCACGACTCTCGCTCGGCCGGCCATAGAGGACCTGAGAGTACTTTGGAACTTCTCTCTAGAACATTTCTTTGGCCAAATGCTAGAAAGGAGACATACGAGTGTGTCAACACTTGTCCAATTTGTGCCAGAGCCAAGTACCGCCTAGGAAAACCATTGGGTCTGCTCACTCAGGTCGAACTTCCAACGCGCCCTTGGGGTCTTATATCGACCGATTTCATAGTCGATTTGCCGGTTTCGGAATCCTGTACCTGCATCATGGTCACAGTAGACGCTTTTTCAAAGTTGGCTCATTTTTCTCCCCTTCCGGGTCTGCCCACTGCTGCTAAGATGGCGGAGGTTTTCTCTCGAGATATATTCAAGCTACATGGTCTTCCCGATAAGATAATCTCGGATCGGGGAAGTCAGTATATCTCAAAGTTTTGGACCGCCTTCTGCCACCGTTTGGGCATTGAAAGAGCTCTGTCTTCAGGTTTTCACCCAGAGACCAATGGTCAGACGGAACGCCTTAATGCAACGCTGGAACAATACTTAAGGTGTTATATATCTCAACATCAGGACAACTGGGTATCGCTGCTTCCCACAGCGGAATTCTCATACAACAATACTAGACATTCCTCGACAGAACTCTCTCCTTTCTACTGCACTTACGGGGTTCACCCTCGTGCAGTATTTCCGGAGGTTCCCAGTTATACTAACTCCCCTACAGTGGAAGAGGTATTAGGAAATATCAAGGAGGCCCAAACCTCTGCTATGCGGAGTTTAGAGATTAGCAGAAGACGGACGAAATCCAGTGCCGATCAACATCGGAAAGAATGTCCTGTTTGGAAGCCAGGGGATCAGGTGTGGTTATCCACCAAGTTTCTACCTAGATGGACAAGGCCTTCTAAACTGTCTCCTCGTTTTCTGGGACCTTTCACTATTCTCTCTAAAGTGAATCCTGTAGCTTTCCGCCTTCGGCTTCCTTCCTCTCTTCACCGCATTCACCCGGTCTTTCATTCCTCTCTTCTCAAACCTTACCATCCCGATCTTCACCAGAGAACCATCCCCAGATCTATACTAGCAAAGTCCTCGGAGCCTGAGGAATATGAGGTATCTAAGATCCGTGATTCCAGGTATTATCGTGGACGTCTTGAGTACCTTCTGTCCTGGAAGGGATACCCGGAGTCGGAGGACTCATGGGAACCGGCTTCTCAGGTTCATGCACCAAGGTTATTGGCTACTTTTCACCGCCGCTATCCGGGGAAGCCTGGGGCGGTTAGGTGGGGAGGGGGTCATACTGTCATCCGCAACCGCTACCGCGGGTGGCGGCTCCTTCCACGTTGGAGGCTCTCCGGCAGGTAGAGCCATTTAGTCCTTTCTTTGTATCTAGTACCTACCACCACCAATCACAGCACTGCCGGCAGTTTATCTGTCATCCAAGCCCGACAGTCGCTGCGTTTCAACCGTTGCTGACGCTCTCTCCAGCGGCTCGTGTTTTTGCGCTCTCCAGCGTTGCCCTCTGCTAGCCTCGACTTGCAGCGGGTCTCCTTTGCTTGCTCACTCCTCATTTTTGGTATAGGAGTTCTTTTCCTCTTACCTATTCTGCTGTTGGATTACAGCGGCAGTTTTTTGCTTTTTGCAGCATTTTGTACTCGCCGATCCTTCGGCTCTTCTTCGTTTTTTCTCTTTCTAGACTCGCCGCTCCGGCGGCGGGCGTGCTATTTTTATCCTTTCGCTTTGCCGCTTTTTTCTCTCGCGGCTCTCCAGTTTTCCTTTTTTCTCTGTCCATCAGTTTTCTCTTCTGTCTTTTCTCTTTCTCTCTCCGCTCCCAACATATCCGTGGCCTGGTTCCTTCCACCATTCTTTGGAGCATTGGATAGCCCTCCTGAGTTCTAACCAGTGGATCTCGCATCAGCTTCCAGTTCGATTCGTCCCACTCCTCTTTACCAGAACTTCCTAAGGGTTTTTTTCCCACTTGTGGGTTTTTCCCTTTTTTGTCCGGCCTGTTCCCGGTCAAGGGGTCCCAGGACGGCTGTCCAGTCAGCGGTCACTGTGGCTTCTCACCGAGACAGGCAAGTGCTACCTAAAAAAGAACGGGATTACCTGAGCGGGCGAAATCTACAGAACACAGGTGACTCTGAGGACTCAGGTGAGGAGAGTGTGGAGGGAAGAAAGGAGAAAGGGGAGACACAGCTTTCACAGCCACATAAATCACAGATTGAAACGCCAATAAGGACCAAGATGTCTGCCGAAGAACAAGTCCAAGAATTATGGAAGGCTTTTCAGGCCATGTCACTGGAATTACAGGGGGTAAAGTCGGAGAATGCCCTTCTAAAGCAAATGGTAGCGGTCCGGGAACCCTCACATCCTCCGGAATTGCCTCCTATGACTCTTTCGTCAGGAAGATTTGATGGCTCACCTAAAAGGGTGAAGGAATTTCTGGAAGCCTGCAATGTATATTTTACTTTCAGACCACACACCTTCTCTACAGATCAAGCCAGAGTAGGTTTCATGATCTCCAATATGACAGGGAATGCTTTAGCCTGGGCTACTCCGCTAGTTACGAGCAGCAATGCCATTCTACAGGATTGCTCAGGTTTCCAGAACCTACTGAAACAGACTTTCGAGCGACCTGAACTATCTTTTACTGCAGGTGAGGACCTGCTGGATGCACGACAGGGTGCACTGGATGTGCTGTCATATATTTCCTCTTTTAAGACACTGGCGGCAGGAGCAGGATGGTCCGAACAAGCACAATACGCTGTATTCCGAAGAGGGTTGAGAGAGGAGATCAAAGATGAGTTAGCCAGATCTCCACGCTCTCCCACATTTCCAGACTTACTTGCTGCCGCGCTCCACATTGAATACCGTCTCCAAGAGAGAAGGACAGAACGCAGGAAACAAAGAGGACCAGGAATTCTCATGAACCATCCTTCACACTCTCCTTCTGGACGATTCACCTCTACTCAAAACGAAGAACCGATGCAGATCGGAGCTACCAGAGCACCTCTATCGTCAGCGGAGAGAAGGCGAAGAAGAGAAAATGGGTTGTGCGCCTATTGTGGTTCCGATCAACATGTACTGAAGGATTGCTCTGAAGTACCGGAGAAGAAGGTGGGAAACGATTACCCTCGGCGCCAATAGGGACGGGCAGCCGGGGGTATTCGGATCTTTTTCAGCGTCCCTATGTCACACTTTCGGTATCAGCGTCAGAATCCCAAGAGGATTCCAGACTGATGGTACTATCTGTTACCCTGAATTTGAATGGAAGACTGGTAGAAACATTAGCCTTATTGGATTGTGGAGCGGCCGGAAACTTCGTGGACACTCTGTGGGCAGACAAGATGGGGCTCACACGGATAGTACGGAAGGTGGGTCAGAAGGTAGAAGGAGTGGAGGGTACACCTTTGTCGTCCGGATTAATCACTCATACCACTGAACAACTCTCCATGGTCATCAACCAACACACAGAAAACCTGCAGTTTGACATCATTAGAGCCGCACATTTCCCCATAATCTTAGGCATTCCCTGGCTGCGCAGGCATAATCCGTATATCGACTGGACGGAAAATCGACTAAGCTTTTGCTCTACGTACTGTTCGGTACACTGTTTTCCTCCCGATACCAGGGCGGATCAACAGTCTATCAGAGTTCTCTCCAAGGATCATATAGGTATTCACGCGCTTCCTAGTTTCTGTGCAAGATATTTCGGGGTATTCCAAGAGAACCTTCACGCTCAGCTGCCTCCCCATAGACCAGAAGACTGTGCAATCGATCTCGAACCTAATGCACTGGTACCATTTGGGCGCATGTTCTCTCTCTCTCAGGCCGAGAAGAAGGCATTAAGAGTCTATCTAGATACCAACTTGGAGAACGGTCTTATTAGACCTTCGAAGTCGCCTGCTGGCGCCTCCCTGTTCTTCATTAAGAAAAAAGACTCGACTGATCTTCGACCCTGTATCGATTACCGGGGCCTCAATAAGGTTACAATTCGTGACCGGTATCCCATGCCACTCATAACCGACATTATAGAGGCAGTACAAGGGGCTCGAATATTTACAAAATTGGATCTCCGAAATGCGTATCATTTGCTTCGCATCACCGAGGGGGACGAATGGAAGACGGCCTTTCGAACTCCATTCGGTTTGTTTGAGTACAGAGTAATGCCGTTCGGCCTAGTGAATGCACCGGCTATATTCCAAAGGTTCATGGACAGGCTATTCTCTGATCTGCTGTCAGTCTCAGTCATCATCTACCTCGATGACATTCTGGTTTTCTCCCCTACCCAGGAGGAACACGTGCAACATGTCACACAAGTACTGTCTCGCCTTCAGAAAAATCAGTTGCTAGTCAAGAGCGGGAAGTGTAAATTTGCAGTATCCTCAGTTCACTATCTCGGATTCATTCTTTCAGAGGAAGGGGTGGCCATGGACCAAACCAAGGTGGATGCGATTCTGGATTGGCCAGCTCCTACTTCAGTCCGAGAAGTCCAGAGATTCCTAGGATTAGCCAACTACTACCGCAGATTCATTTCAGACTTTTCAGAGGTAGTATACCCGATTACGCGCTTACTCAAGAAGGAGGCTATTCCTTTTTTTTGGTCTGAGGAAGCAGAGAAAAGCTTCAATTTTCTCAAAAGATTGTTCTGTACTGCTCCCATTCTCCAGCATCCGGATCAATCAAATCCTTTTGTTCTGGAAACGGACGCGTCTGCGGTAGCTGTAGGAGCGGTGCTTCTCCAGTTTATCCAAGGAGCGGAACACCCCGTAGCCTACATGTCAAAGACCCTTTCTCCCAGCCAGCTCAACTATTCGGTACTGGAGAAAGAACTTCTGGCCATGAAACTAGCCTGCGAAGAGTGGCGCCATCTCCTGCTAGGAGCCAGACATCCTTTTCTGATTAGGACCGATCACAAGAACCTCAAGGTATTACAAGAATTGGAATGTTCAAATTCCAGACAGGCCAGGTGGGCACATCACTTCGCACAGTTTGAATTCCAAGTCTCGTATATCCCGGGATCCCAGAACAGTCTGGCGGATGTCTTATCCCGCAAAGACTCTACCAAGGAACACCTGGAAGTAAAGAGGGAATCCATGTTCAAACGCAACCAAATTCTGGCTTTTGTTGGTTCTTTCCTCAAAGAAGTGAAGACTGCCCTCACTCAGGAAAAACTTCAACTACCCCTACGTAACACCTCTCCTTTTCAACAAAGAGGTGACTGGTTATTCTACAAACAGAAGTTGTACATCCCCACGGGTCCTCTTCGTTCGAGAATTCTAAAGTGGAGTCACGACTCTCGCTCGGCCGGCCATAGAGGACCTGAGAGTACTTTGGAACTTCTCTCTAGAACATTTCTTTGGCCAAATGCTAGAAAGGAGACATACGAGTGTGTCAACACTTGTCCAATTTGTGCCAGAGCCAAGTACCGCCTAGGAAAACCATTGGGTCTGCTCACTCAGGTCGAACTTCCAACGCGCCCTTGGGGTCTTATATCGACCGATTTCATAGTCGATTTGCCGGTTTCGGAATCCTGTACCTGCATCATGGTCACAGTAGACGCTTTTTCAAAGTTGGCTCATTTTTCTCCCCTTCCGGGTCTGCCCACTGCTGCTAAGATGGCGGAGGTTTTCTCTCGAGATATATTCAAGCTACATGGTCTTCCCGATAAGATAATCTCGGATCGGGGAAGTCAGTATATCTCAAAGTTTTGGACCGCCTTCTGCCACCGTTTGGGCATTGAAAGAGCTCTGTCTTCAGGTTTTCACCCAGAGACCAATGGTCAGACGGAACGCCTTAATGCAACGCTGGAACAATACTTAAGGTGTTATATATCTCAACATCAGGACAACTGGGTATCGCTGCTTCCCACAGCGGAATTCTCATACAACAATACTAGACATTCCTCGACAGAACTCTCTCCTTTCTACTGCACTTACGGGGTTCACCCTCGTGCAGTATTTCCGGAGGTTCCCAGTTATACTAACTCCCCTACAGTGGAAGAGGTATTAGGAAATATCAAGGAGGCCCAAACCTCTGCTATGCGGAGTTTAGAGATTAGCAGAAGACGGACGAAATCCAGTGCCGATCAACATCGGAAAGAATGTCCTGTTTGGAAGCCAGGGGATCAGGTGTGGTTATCCACCAAGTTTCTACCTAGATGGACAAGGCCTTCTAAACTGTCTCCTCGTTTTCTGGGACCTTTCACTATTCTCTCTAAAGTGAATCCTGTAGCTTTCCGCCTTCGGCTTCCTTCCTCTCTTCACCGCATTCACCCGGTCTTTCATTCCTCTCTTCTCAAACCTTACCATCCCGATCTTCACCAGAGAACCATCCCCAGATCTATACTAGCAAAGTCCTCGGAGCCTGAGGAATATGAGGTATCTAAGATCCGTGATTCCAGGTATTATCGTGGACGTCTTGAGTACCTTCTGTCCTGGAAGGGATACCCGGAGTCGGAGGACTCATGGGAACCGGCTTCTCAGGTTCATGCACCAAGGTTATTGGCTACTTTTCACCGCCGCTATCCGGGGAAGCCTGGGGCGGTTAGGTGGGGAGGGGGTCATACTGTCATCCGCAACCGCTACCGCGGGTGGCGGCTCCTTCCACGTTGGAGGCTCTCCGGCAGGTAGAGCCATTTAGTCCTTTCTTTGTATCTAGTACCTACCACCACCAATCACAGCACTGCCGGCAGTTTATCTGTCATCCAAGCCCGACAGTCGCTGCGTTTCAACCGTTGCTGGCGCTCTCTCCAGCGGCTCGTGTTTTTGCGCTCTCCAGCGTTGCCCTCTGCTAGCCTTGACTTGCAGCGGGTCTCCTTTGCTTGCTCACTCCTCATTTTTGGTATAGGAGTTCTTTTCCTCTTACCTATTCTGCTGTTGGATTACAGCGGCAGTTTTTTGCTTTTTGCAGCATTTTGTACTCGCCGATCCTTCGGCTCTTCTTCGTTTTTTCTCTTTCTAGACTCGCCGCTCCGGCGGCGGGCGTGCTATTTTTATCCTTTCGCTTTGCCGCTTTTTTCTCTCGCGGCTCTCCAGTTTTCCTTTTTTCTCTGTCCATCAGTTTTCTCTTCTGTCTTTTCTCTTTCTCTCTCCGCTCCCAACATATCCGTGGCCTGGTTCCTTCCACCATTCTTTGGAGCATTGGATAGCCCTCCTGAGTTCTAACCAGTGGATCTCGCATCAGCTTCCAGTTCGATTCGTCCCACTCCTCTTTACCAGAACTTCCTAAGGGTTTTTTCCCACTTGTGGGTTTTTCCCTTTTTTGTCCGGCCTGTTCCCGGTCAAGGGGTCCCAGGACGGCTGTCCAGTCAGCGGTCACTGTGGCTTCTCACCGAGACAGGCAAGTGCTACCTAAAAAAGAACGGGATTACCTGAGCCGGCGAAATCTACAGAACACAGGTGACTCTGAGGACTCAGGTGAGGAGAGTGTGGAGGGAAGAAAGGAGAAAGGGGAGACACAGCTTTCACAGCCACATAAATCACAGATATACCAACATCTTGTTTCTCTCGGCCTCTATCTCTCCCTTCTGTCCCCTCCACTTCCCTGGTGTGATGTCAGAAGGGCAAGGTCCACTTATTCTATGAGTGGGGATTGAACCCCTAAAGCAGGCTAGTCTTAGTCCAATCACCTGTGGACTTTTACCTTTAAAAGAAGGGGTCTCACATCACTTCTTTTATTCACTCTGGAGCAACACCTGAGAAGGATTCCCTGGACCTCCTGGACCTCTTTTGGGAAGGTCCTCATCCTCATCCAATGAGGAGAAGAAGAAGCAGTCCAAATCAGAGGAAAGCTCTGCCCCTTACCCTCTCCCAGGGCACATTGGGGGTGACTCTTGCTGTGCACTTCGGAACTGCTACTCTGCACCAGAATCTCCTGAAGCTGGGAGAGCAGACCCTGAACGGATACATCCTGCCCTCGAGCCCCGTCTCACAGCTTCTGGACGACCAGATCAGCTAAGGCTCCCCATTCCGCCGCCTCGATGTCAGTGGAATCGACATTGACCTGCTTTCGATGCCGAGGAATCCCTGTGGTGCTGCTTTTCAGCGATCCTCCGAAACTTCAACGCAAGTGCCTGTATCTCAAGCCCACTCAACACTGCATTGTGTCCATGCTGAGCCCGTCACCTGCTAGGCTCCAATCAACCACTCAACACCAGGGTGCTCGAGAGTCACTTGCTATCGAGAACCAGGGATTATGCCACAACTCGACCTGAGTCACCCTCGAACAGCTGCTTCACCAAACCGCTCCTTGGAGCAACAGCATCACCGTTTCAACATTGCTTGCGGCCGGCACGAACCACTGAAGTGTCACTGATCAACTCCTCCCAGTGGTTATAACCCGGCTTGACCTTAAAGAGAGCCTGGTGAGCACCCGACTTGCTTTGCCTGATGCCACCTTCCACTTGCCAATAGCTAACACATTCAAACCTGCTCAAGACCCACTTGCTGCGTGGGAAAACAGTAGCTGAACTGAGCTTGATCCGGGTTGGGCCCTTGTCAAACCGCAAGAAGGCACTATTGTGTAAGTGTTGCGCCCTGGAGACTGGTTAGGGCACTAAACCATTTATTATCCAGTGCTGCCTTGTGCCATCGTTGCTTTGCTTATTATTTTCTTAGGGGCAGGTCTCATGTAATGTTTTTCTTTTTGTAGATGGTGTGTTTTATTAAAGTCCATATATTTTATAGCACCTTCAGTGGGCATTCCCTTTATTTTGGACTGTTTGGGTTGCTACTAAACTGCAGGAAATGGGCAAGAACAGCACACTCACAACATGCAGGACTGTAGCCTGCCTACAGAAACTATCAAAGCCTCACATACATGTTGGTAGCCGTTCAAACTGTTATATATGTCCTGCATTTTACAGACATCTCTTTATTAGGGTGATTATTCTGACCAAGCAAAACAGAAGAGTCCATTATTCGCTTTAAAGGTTTTCTTAATGAATCACTATCAGACATGTTTAACATTTAAAAATTGTGGACATTATGTTGTTCCCATAATGCTCTTTGCTTTTATGCAAATCGCCAGGATTGAGTTCTATATAATGCTACTGTGCTGCACAACCTGGCCACTCCTTCCCAAAGCCCCATCCCTCCTAAGAAGTGAGAGTTCCCCCCAATAAATGTTTTCCATTTCCAGCACAGCACAAAAGGCAAAGGAGGTACATCTCTTAACTCGGCCTGCTATACCTTTCTGATTGTGTTGGCTCTTGGTTTGTAGAGGTGTGAGGGCTGCATGGGCATTTTCGCCACCACTCGCCCTAGTGCTATCCCATTTGTCACACTGCTGGCAGTGGTTGGGATTTGAGACACACTGCGCCTACAGCTTGGACAGCAAAAATAAAAGTGTGGAACTACATTTAGATTCATTGCAAAGATCTTTTTTTATTGCCTGGAAGGTGGCTCTCCATGCACATGGTGTAGGGCCAGGCTGTCTGCACAAGCTCTGTGAGAGGTTGGGTCTCCCAATGGCACTAAGGTTAGAAAGACCGAATTGCTGAGAATTCCCAGAGCCTTACTAGGTGCTGGAGGAATTTTATTTGCGTTGGAAACTCAGAGAACTCCAAGTGGGGAAGGAAGGATCCCAGCTGGTAGCACCCAAGGACAGCCTATGCACCACATCCCCGAGGCCGTGGTCCAACCATCTGAGGTGGGGAGTAAACCTTTTGAGGCGTTTACACATCTGTCCTTAGACTCTCTGTGTGGATGGGCCGCAGGTAACAATGCTGATACAACTCAGGCCATGTCCAATTCGGCGGCTTGTGAGAATATCCTTGAAAAGTGAGAGATGGAGTTACACCAGTGTTTAGGAGACATGAATGACACAAAGCCTGCGGAGCCTGAGATGGCTGCAGGCAGGTATGTGAACACTCAAGCACACAGAAAGGCTAAGGTGTATGCCCGCAAATCAATGACCACTGATCACAGTAAATGCTTGAAGGGAAAGGACAAAGGCTCTGACCCTTCCTCCAAGAAAGGTCCCCAAAACTCCAATGGGAGATCCCAGACATGTGGTAGGTCTTGCGAAGATAGATCAGGGGCGACGCGCTCGCCTTGGAAGCAAGACGACACAGAGCAACACAGGTTTGATTCCCGAGTCTGCGCTTAGGAACCTCTGGATATTAAGTGCGTTATAAATAACCTATCATATCATATCAACTCCCACCGGAAAGCAGAGTGCGGCCCCCTCTAGCACCAGAGCTCTTACACCCTACACAACCAGGGGTTCGGGTTTGGCCCTGTGTGGCGATTTGACACCTAGGGAGGGAAATCCTGCCTGTAAGGGAAAACCCAAGCAAGTGTAAGGGTGCAGAAGTCACAGTCTTTCTCAATGGTGGCATGATCATTGCTAAAGACTTTTATTACATTCTGAAAGTAAAGAAAAGGAAAACCTATCTCGCCCTATTTCTAACAAAAGTACTACAGAATCTGTCAGGATGTCCCAAAGTAAAGTGTCCACTGTCTTGTGTCAAAAACCTACTTCCTTACCTTACACTGTGACTAAAACGAAGTAACTGAGGGGTCTTTAAACTGGGACTGTGTTTTGAGGGAACGCCTCCACTGCCCAGGGGACAGCCTCGTTCTGTAGCAACATAAGGTTCCAGGTTCATCGGTTCTTGAAATTCAGTGTACACAAGAATATCCCTTGCTGGTCGTAGCTGTTTTCACTGTGGTATCTTTGACGTTCCTTGGTCTTTCTGGGCAGGGGGATGCCTCCCTCCCCTCTGGCCCCAGTTCACGGTATTTGGGGGATGTCTCCCTCCACCTAACATTTCTCAGGTTTTTTGGTAGCTCAAGTCTCTGTAGGGGGAATGCCTCCTTTCCCAATAGTCTTGCTCAGCCTTCTTGGACAGTTCAGGATTTGTGGGGGAATGTCTCCCTTCCCCCGGCCTTTCTCAGGCTTCTCAGCAGTTCGTGGCATCAGGGGGAATTACTTATTCCCCTGATCTTCCTCAGCTTTCGTTTAAGCACAGTCAAGCTGGTTCACTACCCTGCCAGGTACTGTGACTGTGAAGATTGATGATGATCCTTCTTCAACCTGGTTCACTACCCTGCCAGGTACTGTGACTGTGAAGATTGATGATGATCCTTCTTCAAGCTAGTTCACTACCCTGCCAGGTACTGTGACTGTGAAGATTGATGATGATCCTTCTTCAACCTGGTTCACTACCCTGCCAGGTACTGTGACTGTGAAGAATGATGATGATCCTACTTCCTTTTATGGGTGCGGGCACCAGACTCGCCTTTCTTGCTTGAATTTCCTGATTGATAGATTTGGTTCACTCTCCTGCCGAGTATTATTGTGCGATGAAAGGTATGACAGCGTCTCTCCCCTTTGGTCAGGGTGCTAGACCCTATATTCTCAGCTTTCTCCTCCCCTTTGGGCTTTCCACTACCTTCTCGGGCCCCAGCACCTTCCCAGCAATGAGCATACATTTTCACGTGGTCTGTGCTCGTCCTGGGTCTTCCTTGGCTCCTGCGACCAGCCGTGGGGCTTCCTCGACTCTCGTGGTATACCTGTGGTCTGCGTTTGCGTCGCAGCTGCAAGCTTCCTTCGGGTTGCGTGGTTCTCCCTTCTCACGCATCCCCAGTTTTAGGAACACCTGGAGCTTCCTTCTCCGGGGTTGTTGAGTGGTTCTCCTACTCTGGACCAGCCCCAGATCTTCCTGCTTCCTTCTCGGTGTCCCGGTCTGCTTTCCTCCTTGCTTGACAGTGCTGGCTCTCGCAGCTCCTCCAGGGAGGATCGGACGACGTGTATATAAACCTTCTTCCCTTTTTGTATCATTAAAGTGTCCGCAATGAATGAAACATGTACCTTGGTTTCGCTGTACATTCCTCATTCCTCTGCCATTCTTTTTCATCTCAGTATTCTCATGAATACTCCCTACTAGGTCAGATGGACTCTTCCTCATCTCCATTTTCTTATGCACTCCATATGGGTAGTCCTTACTCTTCCTCGTCTCAGTCTGTTTACCGAGGATGGGGTCCTCTACTCTGCAAAGACATATAGAAGTGTTGGGGACTACAGAGGTGGGTGTAGTATAGGAGGATGAGTGAGGTAGGGGTGGAGTATGTAGATACTGCGTTCTCCCATTATGGTTGCCACTGATCCCATAGGGGGGGTTTCCCTCCCCATGAGATTCTCCTGCTGAGTACCACCCCCAGGGGGACTATCGGGTTGCAGCCTCACCTTCCTATCCTCATAGGAAGTGTCTCTCCCCACGGGAGCAGTGACACTACCCTGAGATTCGTCACGCAGACCATTGTGATGGATGGTCCCCTCAAGGAGGATGTCACAGTCAGTGCGGGCATCTTAACAGATAATGTGTCACTAGGCCAGTCAGTTGCCGAACGTTCCCTCACTCTGAGTGGGAACAGTACCGGGAACTTTGAGGGGGGCCCCAGTTCCCTCCAAGATACAGATGTTTCTGGACGTCCAGCAACTGAAGTAGGTAGGGCAGTATGCCACCATTGAAATCTGAGGAATGCCAGGTGTCTGTAGCTCCTCAAACCTCATGAAACACGATAGCAGGAAGGTATAAGTTCCACCCTTTTGGTGCACTGCTGTATGTACAAAATTAGAAACAAAGCCCTGGTTGTTAGGCAGTGGTTTTGTGAATAAATGCACTGACAAAAGTCAAATCAAGTTTTTCCATAAAATCTTGTATTCTTTTCTTGGATAAGTGTGCTTCGACCTGTACCTAGGTCTTTTTTTCAAGGCAGGACAAGTAAGATACTTGGCGTCTGGAATTTAAGTGATCTGAGTAAGGTGCTGCGTGCAGAAAAGCACATTGGCAGCCAGGATTCCTGAATGTGAGTCTTGTTGTTGTCTAGTCGCGTTGGCTAGATGTGCATTAACAAATGGCCGGAGCAGTTTGTATCTGACGTGATAGTCGGTCTGGATACTGTGGGCGAGTCCCAATGGCAAAAGTTGCCTGTGTGTACTGCGCGCACAAATTCCAATGACGCGCGCAGTACACACAGGCAACTTTTGACATTGGGACTCACATTCAGGAATCCTGGCTGCCAATGTGCTTTTCTGCGCACAGCACCTTACTCAGATCACTTAAATTCCAGACGTCAAGTATCTTACTTGTCCTGCCTTGAAAAAGACCTAGGTACAGGTCGAAACACGTGTCGGCAGACTATCGCTTTGAGCACACTTATCCAAGAACAGAATACAAGATTTTATGGAAAAACTTGATTTGACTTTTGTCAGCGCATTTATTCACAAAACCACTGCCTAACAACCAGGGCTTTGTTTCTAATTTTGTACATACAGCAGCGCACCAAAAGGGTGGAACTTATACCTTCCTGCTGCAGTATGCCACCATACCAAACTCACAGATAAGAGGGTCTGATAGTCTGAGTTACTGGCCTTTGGAAATGGTAGGGCTTAGTCGGAGGGGTGCACCCTCTCATAACCATATTGCAGTAACGACCTCCCTTCCTGTAGGGTGTTTGTTAGGTAATGACCTCCCTGACCCAGATGTAGTCATGGTAGTTACTGGAGCGGAAGCTCTGAGAGCGGCAATTGAGGGGGTGCTTGAGGGCTGCGGCCCTGAGGTTCTCTCAATCAGAGAGCGCAAGAGACTGGTGTCCCTGGTAGCTCCCTGTCCAAGCCTGAAGTCTTCTGGGGTGCCTACTCTTGCGACAGAGGGCCTAATGTCCACTGAGGTGACTATTGTGTTAGGACCGTGTTCAGTGCTCTCAGGGTTGCCTACTGGTATAGAAATGGAACTTGCGATGGTGGATGGGGAGGTTTCAGACCTGAATAGCTTGCCAGAAGTGAGTGGGTCTTCAGCTGGAGGCCCAGGTCAGGCTGACTCTTTCAGGGAACAGGGAATCCGATCTGATCCCACCCTAATGAGTCTGTCAAGGCAGACAGGAGCAGGCGGAGGTTGGCGGTTCTGAGCCACTCCAAAATGTGGAAGAAGAGCAGAGCGGAAACCCTGGCCACTCCCAAACTCCTGTGCTGGTGCAAGGTGAAAGCCCTGGCCACTCCCTAACCCCTGGGCTGGTGCACGGTGAAAGCACTGACCACTCCCAAACTCCTGTGCTGGTGCAAGGTGAAAGCCCTGGCCACTCCCTAACCCCTGTGCTGGTGCAAGGTGAAAGCCCTGGCCACTCCCTAACCCCTGGGCTGGCGCACGGTGAAAGCACTGACCACTCCCTAACACCTGGGCTGGTGCAAGGTGAAATATCTAGCCACTCCCTAAGCCTGTGCTGGTGCAAGGTGAAAGCCCTGACCCCTCCCTAACCCCTGGGCTGGTGCAAGGTAAAGGCCCTGGCCACTCCCTAACCCCTGGGCTGGTGCAAGGTGAAAGCCCTGGCCACTCCCTAACCCCTGTGCTGGTGCAAGGTGAAAGCCCTGGCCACTCCCTAACCCCTGGGCTGGCGCACGGTGAAAGCACTGACCACTCCCTAACACCTGGGCTGGTGCAAGGTGAAATATCTAGCCACTCCCTAAGCCTGTGCTGGTGCAAGGTGAAAGCCCTGGCCACTCCCTAACCCCTGGGCTGGTGCACGGTGAAAGCACTGACCACTCCCAAACTCCTGTGCTGGTGCAAGGTGAAAGCCCTGGCCACTCCCTAACCCCTGTGCTGGTGCAAGGTGAAAGCCCTGGCCACTCCCTAACCCCTGGGCTGGTGCACGGTGAAAGCACTGACCACTCCCTAACACCTGGGCTGGTGCAAGGTGAAATATCTAGCCACTCCCTAAGCCTGTGCTGGTGCAAGGTGAAAGCCCTGACCCCTCCCTAACCCCTGGGCTGGTGCAAGGTAAAGGCCCTGGCCACTCCCTAACCCCTGGGCTGGTGCAAGGTGAAAGCTCTGGCCACTCCAAAACCCACGGGCTGGTGCAAGGTGAAAGCCCTGGCCACTCCCTAACCCCTGGGCTGGCGCACGGTGAAAGCACTGACCACTCCCTAACACCTGGGCTGGTGCAAGGTGAAAGCCCTGGCCACTCTCTAACCCCTGGGCTGGCGCACGGTGAAAGCCCTGGCCACTCCCTAACCCCTGGGCTGGTGCAAGGTAAAGGCCCTGGCCACTCCCTAAGCCTGTGCTGGTGCAAGGTAAAGGCCCTGGCCACTCCCTAAGCCTGGGCTGGTGCAAGGTGAAAGCCCTGGCCACTCCCTAACCCCTGGGCTGGTGCAAGGTGAAAGCCCTGGCCACTCCCTAACCCCTGGGCTGGTGCAAGGTGAAAGCCCTGGCCACTCCCTAACCTCTGGGCTGGCGCACGGTGAAAGCCCTGGCCACTCCCTAACCCCTGGGCTGGTGCAAGGTAAAGGCCCTGGCCACTCCCTAACCCCTGGGCTGGTGCAAGGTGAAAGCCCTGGCCACTCCAAAACCCACGGGCTGGTGCAAGGTGAAAGCCCTGGCCACTCCAAAACCCACAGGCTGGTGCAAGGTGAAAGCCCTGGCCACTCCCTAACCCCTGGGCTGGCTCAAGGTGAAAGCCCTGGCCACTCCCTAACCCCTGGGCTGGCGCACAGTGAAAGCACTGACCACTCCCTAACACCTGGGCTGGTGCAAGGTGAAATACCTAGCCACTCCCTAAGCCTGTGCTGGTGCAAGGTGAAAGCCCTGACCCCTCCCTAACCCCTGGGCTGGTGCAAGGTAAAGGCCCTGGCCACTCCCTAACCCCTGGGCTGGTGCAAGGTGAAAGCCCTGGCCACTCCAAAACCCACGGGCTGGTGCAAGGTGAAAGCCCTGGCCACTCCCTAACCCCTGGGCTGGCGCACGGTGAAAGCACTGACCACTCCCTAACACCTGGGCTAGTGCAAGGTGAAATACCTAGCCACTCCCTAAGCCCTGGGCTGGTGCAAGGTGAAGGCCCTGGCCACTCCCTAACCCCTGGGCTGGTGCAAGGTGAAAACCCTGACCACTCCCTAACCCCTGGGCTGGTGCAAGGTGAAAGCCCTGGCCACTCCGAAACCCCTGGGCTGGTGCAAGGTGAAAGCCCTGGCCACTCCAAAACCCACAGGCTGGTGCAAGGTGAAAGCCCTGACCACTCCCTAACACCTGGGCTAGTCCAAGATGAAATACCTAGCCACTCCCTAAGCCTGGGCTGGTGCAAGGTGAAAGCCCTGGCCTCTCCCTAACCCCTGGGCTGGTGCAAGGTGAAGGCCCTGGCCACTCCCTAACCCCTGGGCTGGTGCAAGGTGAAATACCTAGCCACTCCCTAAGCCTGGCTGGTGCAAGGTGAAAGCCCTGGCCACTCCCTAACCCCTGGGCTGGTGCAAGGTGAAGGCCCTGGCCACTCCCTAAACCCTGGGCTGGTGCAAGGTGAAATACCTAGCCACTCCCTAACACCTGGGCTGGTGCAAGGTGAAATACCTAGCCACTCCCTAACACCTGGGCTGGTGCAAGGTGAAATACCTAGCCACTCCCTAAGCCTGGGCTGGTGCAAGGTGAAAGCCCTGGCTACTCCTTAACCCCTGGGCTGGTGCAAGGTGAAGGCCCTGGCCACTCCCTAACCCCTGGGCTGGTGCAAGGTGAAATACCTAGCCACTCCCTAACACCTGGGCTGGTGCAAGGTGAAATCCCTGACCAATCCCTAAGGCCTGGGCTGGTGCAAGGTAAAAGCTGTGGCCACTCCAAAACCCCTGGGCTGGCGCACGGTGAAAGCACTGACCACTCCCTAACACCTGGGCTGGTGCAAGGTGAAATACCTAGCCACTCCCTAAGCCTGGGCTGGTGCAAGGTGAAAGCCCTGGCCACTCCCTAACCCCTGGGCTGGTGCAAGGTGAAAGCCCTGGCCACTCCCTAACCCCTGGGCTGGCGCACGGTGGAAGCCCTGGCCACTCCCTAACCCCTGGGCTGGTGCAAGGTGAAAGCCCTGGCCACTCCCTAACCCCTGGGCTGGCGCACGGTGAAAGCCCTGGCCACTCCCTAACCCCTGGGCTGGTGCAAGGTAAAGGCCCTGGCCACTCCCTAAGCCTGGGCTGGTGCAAGGTGAAAGCACTGACCACTCCCTAACACCTGGGCTAGTGCAAGGTGAAAGCCCTGACCACTCCCTAACCCCTGGGCTGGTGCAAGGTAAAGGCCCTGGCCACTCCCTAACCCCTGGGCTGGTGCAAGGTGAAAGCCCTGGCCACTCCCTAACCCCTGGGCTGGCGCACGGTGAAAGCACTGACCACTCCCTAACACCTGGGCTGGTGCAAGGTGAAATACCTAGCCACTCCCTAAGCCTGTGCTGGTGCAAGGTGAAAGCCCTGACCCCTCCCTAACCCCTGGGCTTGTGCAAGGTAAAGGCCCTGGCCACTCCCTAACCCCTGGGCTGGTGCAAGGTGAAAGCCCTGGCCACTCCAAAACCCACGGGCTGGTGCAAGGTGAAAGCCCTGGCCACTCCCTAACCCCTGGGCTGGCGCACGGTGAAAGCACTGACCACTCCCTAACACCTGGGCTGGTGCAAGGTGAAATACCTAGCCACTCCCTAAGCCTGTGCTGGTGGAAGGTGAAAGCCCTGACCCCTCCCTAACCCCTGGGCTGGTGCAAGGTATAGGCCCTGGCCACTCCCTAACCCCTGGGCTGGTGCAAGGTGAAAGCCCTGGCCACTCCAAAACCCACGGGCTGGTGCAAGGTGAAAGCCCTGGCCACTCCCTAACCCCTGGGCTGGTGCACGGTGAAAGCACTGACCACTCCCTAACACCTGGGCTGGTGCAAGGTGAAATACCTAGCCACTCCCTAAGCCTGTGCTGGTGCAAGGTGAAAGCCCTGACCCCTCCCTAACCCCTGGGCTGGTGCAAGGTAAAGGCCCTGGCCACTCCCTAACCCCTGGGCTGGTGCAAGGTGAAAGCCCTGGCCACTCCAAAACCCACGGGCTGGTGCAAGGTGAAAGCCCTGGCCACTCCAAAACCCACGGGCTGGTGCAAGGTGAAAGCCCTGGCCACTCCCTAACCCCTGGGCCGGCTCAAGGTGAAAGCCCTGGCCACTCCCTAACCCCTGGGCTGGCGCACAGTGAAAGCACTGACCACTCCCTAACACCTGGGCTGGTGCAAGGTGAAATACCTAGCCACTCCCTAAGCCTGTGCTGGTGCAAGGTGAAAGCCCTGACCCCTCCCTAACCCCTGGGCTGGTGCAAGGTAAAGGCCCTGGCCACTCCCTAACCCCTGGGCTGGTGCAAGGTGAAAGCCCTGGCCACTCCAAAACCCACGGGCTGGTGCAAGGTGAAAGCCCTGGCCACTCCCTAACCCCTGGGCTGGCGCACGGTGAAAGCACTGACCACTCCCTAACACCTGGGCTAGTGCAAGGTGAAATACCTAGCCACTCCCTAAGCCCTGGGCTGGTGCAAGGTGAAGGCCCTGGCCACTCCCTAACCCCTGGGCTGGTGCAAGGTGAAAACCCTGACCACTCCCTAACCCCTGGGCTGGTGCAAGGTGAAAGCCCTGGCCACTCCGAAACCCCTGGGCTGGTGCAAGGTGAAAGCCCTGGCCACTCCAAAACCCACAGGCTGGTGCAAGGTGAAAGCCCTGACCACTCCCTAACACCTGGGCTAGTCCAAGATGAAATACCTAGCCACTCCCTAAGCCTGGGCTGGTGCAAGGTGAAAGCCCTGGCCTCTCCCTAACCCCTGGGCTGGTGCAAGGTGAAGGCCCTGGCCACTCCCTAACCCCTGGGCTGGTGCAAGGTGAAATACCTAGCCACTCCCTAAGCCTGGCTGGTGCAAGGTGAAAGCCCTGGCCACTCCCTAACCCCTGGGCTGGTGCAAGGTGAAGGCCCTGGCCACTCCCTAAACCCTGGGCTGGTGCAAGGTGAAATACCTAGCCACTCCCTAACACCTGGGCTGGTGCAAGGTGAAATACCTAGCCACTCCCTAACACCTGGGCTGGTGCAAGGTGAAATACCTAGCCACTCCCTAAGCCTGGGCTGGTGCAAGGTGAAAGCCCTGGCTACTCCTTAACCCCTGGGCTGGTGCAAGGTGAAGGCCCTGGCCACTCCCTAACCCCTGGGCTGGTGCAAGGTGAAATACCTAGCCACTCCCTAACACCTGGGCTGGTGCAAGGTGAAATCCCTGACCAATCCCTAAGGCCTGGGCTGGTGCAAGGTAAAAGCTGTGGCCACTCCAAAACCCCTGGGCTGGCGCACGGTGAAAGCACTGACCACTCCCTAACACCTGGGCTGGTGCAAGGTGAAATACCTAGCCACTCCCTAAGCCTGGGCTGGTGCAAGGTGAAAGCCCTGGCCACTCCCTAACCCCTGGGCTGGTGCAAGGTGAAAGCCCTGGCCACTCCCTAACCCCTGGGCTGGCGCACGGTGAAAGCCCTGGCCACTCCCTAACCCCTGGGCTGGTGCAAGGTGAAAGCCCTGGCCACTCCCTAACCCCTGGGCTGGTGCACGGTGAAAGCCCTGGCCACTCCCTAACCCCTGGGCTGGTGCAAGGTAAAGGCCCTGGCCACTCCCTAAGCCTGGGCTGGTGCAAGGTGAAAGCACTGACCACTCCCTAACACCTGGGCTAGTGCAAGGTGAAAGCCCTGACCACTCCCTAACCCCTGGGCTGGTGCAAGGTAAAGGCCCTGGCCACTCCCTAACCCCTGGGCTGGTGCAAGGTGAAAGCCCTGGCCACTCCCTAACCCCTGGGCTGGCGCACGGTGAAAGCACTGACCACTCCCTAACCCCTGGGCTGGCGCACGGTGAAAGCCCTGGCCACTCCCTAACCCCTGGGCTGGTGCAAGGTAAAGGCCCTGGCCACTCCCTAAGCCTGGGCTGGTGCAAGGTGAAAGCACTGACCACTCCCTAACACCTGGGCTAGTGCAAGGTGAAAGCCCTGACCACTCCCTAACCCCTGGGCTGGTGCAAGGTAAAGGCCCTGGCCACTCCCTAACCCCTGGGCTGGTGCAAGGTGAAAGCCCTGGCCACTCCCTAACCCCTGGGCTGGCGCACGGTGAAAGCACTGACCACTCCCTAACACCTGGGCTGGTGCAAGGTGAAATACCTAGCCACTCCCTAAGCCTGTGCTGGTGCAAGGTGAAAGCCCTGACCCCTCCCTAACCCCTGGGCTTGTGCAAGGTAAAGGCCCTGGCCACTCCCTAACCCCTGGGCTGGTGCAAGGTGAAAGCCCTGGCCACTCCAAAACCCACGGGCTGGTGCAAGGTGAAAGCCCTGGCCACTCCCTAACCCCTGGGCTGGCGCACGGTGAAAGCACTGACCACTCCCTAACACCTGGGCTGGTGCAAGGTGAAATACCTAGCCACTCCCTAAGCCTGTGCTGGTGCAAGGTGAAAGCCCTGACCCCTCCCTAACCCCTGGGCTGGTGCAAGGTAAAGGCCCTGGCCACTCCCTAACCCCTGGGCTGGTGCAAGGTGAAAGCCCTGGCCACTCCAAAACCCACGGGCTGGTGCAAGGTGAAAGCCCTGGCCACTCCAAAACCCACGGGCTGGTGCAAGGTGAAAGCCCTGGCCACTCCCTAACCCCTGGGCTGGCTCAAGGTGAAAGCCCTGGCCACTCCCTAACCCCTGGGCTGGCGCACAGTGAAAGCACTGACCACTCCCTAACACCTGGGCTGGTGCAAGGTGAAATACCTGGCCACTCCAAAACCCACGGGCTGGTGCAAGGTGAAAGCCCTGGCCACTCCCTAACCCCTGGGCTGGCGCACGGTGAAAGCACTGACCACTCCCTAACACCTGGGCTAGTGCAAGGTGAAATACCTAGCCACTCCCTAAGCCCTGGGCTGGTGCAAGGTGAAGGCCCTGGCCACTCCCTAACCCCTGGGCTGGTGCAAGGTGAAAACCCTGACCACTCCCTAACCCCTGGGCTGGTGCAAGGTGAAAGCCCTGGCCACTCCGAAACCCCTGGGCTGGTGCAAGGTGAAAGCCCTGGCCACTCCAAAACCCACAGGCTGGTGCAAGGTGAAAGCCCTGACCACTCCCTATCACCTGGGCTAGTCCAAGATGAAATACCTAGCCACTCCCTAAGCCTGGGCTGGTGCAAGGTGAAAGCCCTGGCCTCTCCCTAACCCCTGGGCTGGTGCAAGGTGAAGGCCCTGGCCACTCCCTAACCCCTGGGCTGGTGCAAGGTGAAATACCTAGCCACTCCCTAAGCCTGGCTGGTGCAAGGTGAAAGCCCTGGCCACTCCCTAACCCCTGGGCTGGTGCAAGGTGAAGGCCCTGGCCACTCCCTAAACCCTGGGCTGGTGCAAGGTGAAATACCTAGCCACTCCCTAACACCTGGGCTGGTGCAAGGTGAAATACCTAGCCCCTCCCTAACACCTGGGCTGGTGCAAGGTGAAATACCTAGCCACTCCCTAAGCCTGGGCTGGTGCAAGGTGAAAGCCCTGGCTACTCCTTAACCCCTGGGCTGGTGCAAGGTGAAGGCCCTGGCCACTCCCTAACCCCTGGGCTGGTGCAAGGTGAAATACCTAGCCACTCCCTAACACCTGGGCTGGTGCAAGGTGAAATCCCTGACCAATCCCTAAGGCCTGGGCTGGTGCAAGGTAAAAGCTGTGGCCACTCCAAAACCCCTGGGCTGGCGCACGGTGAAAGCACTGACCACTCCCTAACACCTGGGCTGGTGCAAGGTGAAATACCTAGCCACTCCCTAAGCCTGTGCTGGTGCAAGGTGAAAGCCCTGACCCCTCCCTAACCCCTGGGCTTGTGCAAGGTAAAGGCCCTGGCCACTCCCTAACCCCTGGGCTGGTGCAAGGTGAAAGCCCTGGCCACTCCAAAACCCACGGGCTGGTGCAAGGTGAAAGCCCTGGCCACTCCCTAACCCCTGGGCTGGCGCAAGGTGAAAGCCCTGGCCACTCCCTAACCCCTGGGCTGGTGCAAGGTGAAAGCCCTGGCCACTCCCTAACCCCTGGGCTGGTGCAAGGTGAAATCCCTGGCCACTCCCTAAGCCCTGGGCTGGTGCAAGGTGAAAGCACTGACCACTCCCAAACCTTTGGGCTGGTGCAATGTGAAAGCCCTGACCCCTCCCTAACCCATGGGCTGGTGCAAGGTGAAAGCCCTGACCAGTTCAACACAAAGGAGCCCAGGAATTCTGGGGCAGGGCACAGTTAGGAGCTGGTTGTTCACCCAGGCCTCAGGAGTTTCCTACTGCCGAACATGGCTCCGGACACCCTTGCTTGTCACTTAGATGTGGCTCAGACATCTGACTGCGTGTCAGATCATTTTTACAATCCCTGTGTGTTTTTAAAAATAGAGCCCATGCACTCTGTCCAGTCCCGCGTGGGCACTGACTGGACCAGAGAGGCACGCCATGCCCCCTAAAATCCACCACCTGAGGTTGAGTGGTCTTGTTAGAGGAACGGCAACTTCTATCAAGTGAGATCCCCACACAGTGCCATAGCTGGCAGTGGACCTCATACTCTACCTGTGGCTGTGCAGACACCACAGAGACGTCAGCAAGCCTCTGCCTGCCAAACATCCTTCCAGTGCTCTATCTATGGCTGCACAGGACACCACCAATTAGGACTCATGCATAGTCCTCTCTTCAGAAAACTTCCTCCAGCGATTTGAGGATGTCCCTAGTTCAGATGCCATGTGTGAACCTAATATTCGCTAATTTGGTCAACAGATTTATTAATACTATGCAGTATGTACTGGCAGTCACAAACTGTACGGGACCCGTAAGAGCTAGACCGCCATTTCCTATGGCAACCTGGAAACCATTGTGACGGTCATGGGATATGGACGGAGCTTACATCCTTGGCTACTGCTCTCACGTGTGCACTCCCTGTCGGGCCGCTCTGTATGGTGGTCACGCCCTGCCCACCCTCTGCTTAGTTTTTGTGATCACTGAGACCAAACAGCTAAAACCTGACACCGAGAGTTTACAAACACCCTTCTGAGTTCCTCATAGTGTACCGGTTCAGACTGGGGCTTAAAATTATCTCGGGCACCAATGAAAAAGTGGCCCACAGTTGCAAATGGCAATTCATTCCTTTTGTGGCAGACTGTTTGTGTAGTACCCGAGGGGGAGGTGTGTGATACAATGTGACGCAAATTGTGCATTTTAAAGAATATTTATTCAGTAAGACTGATCAAAATTACTAGCCGCATGGTGAAGTAACTTAACAAACTGGCCCACATTGGCCAACAAACGGGCCCAATTTGACCAAAATAACTGCCTCCAACTAGCATTTTGTGTTTTTGGTTCAGACATTGCCCTATTGCCCTAAAAGCCAGTCCGAGCATGGTAGTGTATCACAAAATTGGATTATTTTTTACAGCGAATAACATACATCCGAAGAGCGCAACTGTCCCTAATTGTTTGTGCTCTCATTATGCAACAATGTACAGAATGCCTATTTACTAGGGATCGAGTTCTACCAAACCAATTATCACTAAACAAAAATTCAACAATGACTGTGCAACCTTCCATACCATCAAAATAATCAACTGTTGTTTACAAGCCCTATACATTTAAAGTGAGACCCTTGCTCTTTATTTTGTTACCCTCTTAGAGTGTAAGGTTATGGTTCAAAATTCTTCTGAAAGAGCAATAGACTGATTTTAGGATATTCTCCTCTAAATAGGTCGACCGGTTTCTGCACACAAACAGTTCAGCTGCATTCTTCAGGACCAGAGAACCACAGTCTTTAGGGTACATCATTCCAGGTCACTTGCGTTGGTCAAAGGCAAAAGTATTTAGTAATAAAACAATTTATCTTGATGGACTTATAGACTTTTGATGGAGAGACTCCCATTTTGACTTTCATCTGGGATCACTTCTCGTACAATTATTGAATAAATTAACTACAATTCCAGAATTCATTTATGGCTGGTGCATTGTGACTGCAATGTTCTAGAAATTGCCAAATTCCATTTGTGTATGCTGGCGTACCAAGTGTTTCTGCAGAATGAATATTTCAAAGGAGGCCTTCTGCTGTCTTGGAGAGCTTTTTGTGTAGAGTTGGGGTAGCTGCTAGCCACGCTCTGGATTCAGATGTCCGGTGTGTGTTGGATTGTTGAATATTTTTCCATGGCCCTGACTCGACTATCTGTTGTGATATTTTTAGGCGTTCATCCTTGTTTGTCCTGTAGAGAGCTCCATTGTCGGCAAGGACATAGTTAACAGTGTCTGTCAAAAGGTGGTACACATCATTGATGCACAGAGTTGTGGCCCTATCAGGGGGAGGTAGGGAGCCCAACCCAACCCGACCATGATGCCCGAGTGCGGGCAGGCCCCCGCCGCACCCACCCTTACCCGCATTGATGGTGGCGGCGCTGCTTGGAGACACCGCCACAGCAGATCGCGTGGAGCTGTGATCCACAAAAACCCAAGGAGTGCCACGAACGTGGCAACACTGACCGCTGGAGGATGTAGTAAGGTTGTATGCGACACCAAGGGGAGCCATGACAACTACGACACTGGCACGGTTCCAGCAGAATGTGCCTGCTGTCGCCTGCGCAAATAGAAAAACCACTGGCCTACCAGGGACTTTTTCATTATTAAATAAAGGCCTTTACTCCACTAAACCACCAGGGATACAGTTGTTTAATTGTGAGGGCCCAAGTAGGCCTTCCATCCGGCATCGCTTTCCAACATGCATCCTTGACCTAGGGTGCATGTTGGAAAGGAGCAGGGCTTACAAGCCCTCTTAAGCCCTCCCACATGTAACGTCCTGACGTCCCTTATGATACTTTCTGCGCTGTAGGAAGCGGATTCGGAGTTCACATCGCTCCAGGAGACACATTGCCAACCGTTCCATGTACGCTTGCAATTCCTCCAGTGACGGATCGGCCAATCCCAAAATGGCCGCCACATACCCCACGCTTGGAAAAGAGGGGCCTATTAATTTCAAACAAATACTGGGATAGAACGCCGGCTCTACGCGTTGCAACTTTTTTGCTGTGTATACGCTAGGTGACTGTGCGTTCTACTGTTCACTTACGCGCTCTGATTCTCTGAAATCTTGCTCCTTTGTTTCCTTCTGTTTGTTTATTTCCACTCTGCCTCCTACCTCTGTGTTACCCGCAGCCGCTCTGCCTTGGGTTCCTTACCTTGCATATCCTTTGAACACCTTGGATCCTGCTTCCAGTCCTTCATTCTCATGCCTTTGAATCTTGTTGCTATTCCAGTTTGCACAACGCCAGTATCACCTACGGATACAAAAACCATCAGGCAAACACCATCAGGCACAAAAAAGGTTTTTTACCCCTTAGAAGGGGTTTTTCACCTCAGGGGACTGGCCTCTCTGGTGGCCTGGTACACCCTATATCACCTGAGGGAGTCCTGTCAGCCAGAGGGGACCGTCCTTATTTGCACAATACAAAGAGCAACACCACCAGCAAACAACAGGTGAGCGCAAAGTCTAAAACCCTGTACCACCTCCTGGATACAGGTAGGTCTACTGGATAGGGTAAGTATCCTGTCCTGGTCGGGGGTGGGGTATTTAAGTAAGCGTGTGAATGATTCCGTGTGGGTTAGTTGGGTGAGGAGAGGAGGTGGAGGACGCCTGAGAAACCAGAGGAGGCGAGAGTGAAAGGAGTGTGGAGGCTATTACAAGGAGGGGGTCTGTGGGGTGTTTGTGTGTGAGGGTGGAGAGGTCGAGGAGTAGAGGTAGAGTAGGAGTAGTGGAGTGGCAGTTGTAGTAGAAGTTGCGAGTAGAGATAGCAGGTAGCAGGAGTAGCAGAGTAGCGAGTGAGAGAAGCAGGCAGTAGAGTGGTAGTTAGTACTGGAGTGTGATAGTGCGCAGTAGTGAGTAGAAAGATAAACAGATTGACAGTAGTTCTAGGAGGAATTAAAAGGAAGGAAAGGGAGAGTGATAGCGTTAGTAACAGAGTAAGAACAATAGTAGAGGAAGAGTAGTAGGAGTGGCAGAGAATGGGCGAATAGGAGTGGCTAGTGATAAGAGAGAGAGAAAATAACAGGAGAATAGCAAGAGGTAGGGAAGTAGAGTGGGAGGAAAGGAACAACTGAGGTAGTAGGAGGTAGGAACAGTAAGAAGGGAGAGAATTGAGAAGTGAGAGGAGAAGTCAGATGAAATGGTGGAGGTAGAAAGGCAGCTTGAGAGTTTGGAGGGTTAGTAGTACAGCGGGAGGAGCGTATCTTGGGAGATAGGAAGGGTCAGGCGAGACCGTGTGTGCAAGACAAGCAGGTGGACCTGGGTCGAAGGAGGCATCATCCCATAACACCCCTAGAACACTAGGTGGGGCTAGGAGAGGGAGAGTTAGTAGATCCCTAGGGAGTCAGGTAGCCAACACCTTGGGGAAGCCACACTAGTCTTAAAAAGAACAAGAGACAGTAGGGGGTCGCCGGGCGCTAGTTACTAACCTCCCATTACGGATGCCAAGGTTAGGGAGGTGGGAAGACCAGGGAAGCAAAGAGAGAGAGAGGGACTACCATAGCAGCAAAATTCCCTGAACCTGGTGGACCCACAAAAACCTTGCACAAACCCGAACATATTCTGACTATCTGTAACTTTAATAAACACCCTTGAAAAGTGCAGTCTCCAGAGTGGTTATTTGGCAGGCTGCTCAATCACAGACACACATGTCAATCATGTGCATCTTGCCTTTGGGTGACTTTGTTCTCCTTTGCTTTGAGTCACGATATATCTCATTGATGGAGAAAACCTCTTCATCACTGAAGTCCTCTCCACCTTTCGGGTGCATCACAGTCCCCCGCAGACTCTAGCCTACGCCTACGCACTGAGGTCTTCTTGCTCTTAGTGTGGTGACTTTAAAACAACAGACTTTCAGGAAAGGGATTAGTTTGGTGATGTTGCGGCAGTAGTAGCCAAGGGTAGGGGTTTCCACACACAAGCAGTGGGAGCATGTTTGTTTGTCGTGGGTTAGTTTTTCACTGGTCTCGACCCTCTGCTGGTTTTCTGTATCTAACGGGGCTTCAAACGGACTTAGCGTGTGGAGTTCTACACTGCATGAGCTCCTTGGCTCCCAGGTTTCCCAATGCTGGAACCAGTATAGGCATCACTGTGCCTGAAGTCTTTCTTTCTTTCTTTCTTTCTTTCTTTCTTTCTTTCTTTCTTTCTTTCTTTCTTTCTTTCTTTCTTTCTTTCTTTCTTTCTTTCTTTCTTTCTTTCTTTCTTTCTTTCTTTCTTTCTTTCTTTCCCTGAAGGTGGGAGTGCATGCTAGGAACTATAAGATGGCAAAGGACCCAGGAGGCGTGCAGCGGGGACCCAGGCACTCCAGCAATTCCACAGAATGGAGGAGGGGGCTGCAGTAATGGAACTGTTGGAGGACAAGGGGATGGACGAGGGGGAGAATAGCTGAGGTATGACTAAAGGAGATATTCTCAGCATCTTACAGGAGATCAGAGCGCCCAGGTCCGACATCCAGTCATCACTCTCTGAGCTAAAGGGTAGCATTGCAAAGGTTGAACATAGATTGGATGGCATCTAGAATAACCTGTTTTTTGCAGACATTGTGGAAATGAAATTTGATGCCAGAATATTAGACCTGATGAAGAACTGACTCTGAGGATGGACAACATGGAAAATAGAGAATGGAGGAACAACCTGAGAATCCTGGGTCTGAAGGAGTCACTGAAACACACCTAGAAGTTGTACCTTTCTATATGAACCTTCAGAAACCGAGCAGGCTATTCAGAGTCAGTCGGAGCGGCAAGGGAAAGTCATGGGAACCATGCAGAGAGGTGGGATGGCCGGAAATAGAGAGGTCAGGGAGCCCTGGGATAGCCTTACTGGATGTGCAGGGGCTCAAATCCCTGACAAAGAATTCTTTACTAGCAAGGGAATTCAGCAGGCGCATTCGGGACGTCCTTTTTCTCCAGGAAACCAGATATGAGAAGGTCACAGAAGGCAGAATACCGGGCAACTGGGCAAAGGCCTTGGACCCACAGGTCCACCACCTTTCCATCATGGCCGCCGTCCTGCTCTACAGTGCTGAGATGCTCATCATCTCCCGGCAGCCAGTGTTCACCCCTAGCATGGTCGCCCCCGTTGTTCTGAAACACAAAGAAAGGTGTGTAAGAGGCTTTATGTGGACTGGTTGATGTCTATCATATATCCATGTCAAGCCAAGCACATTAGTAACCCACACCGCCCAGGAACTGTCATTTATCTTTCTAGCCACTGTTTCTTCAAACCCCACCAGCCCCTCTGCCCTGCATTGCACCATCCCTATTTCCCATTTCCCACTGTAAAACTCTGAACCCCATATTCTCATCAGGGGTCTGGTGTGGAACCAGGGGATATCGTACCCCATCACATTTTTTACTTTGCTCCCTCTGGTGGTTTGTGTACAGCATCTCTCCCCTTCGTGCCCCCTCCATAACATATTCAAGTATTATATGCTTTGTGTCTTCTTTTGCAGACATTCTTTGTAGCTTTATATAATTGTCAGCGTAAACCTCTTCCCCTTCTTCTACCCACCATCTGCCCTTGGAACAACCCACAAGTCCTACACAATGATAGCTGCATCAATCATCCCCTCTCCCTCTCAGTTCTTGAGGCAGGAATTGTCTTGGTGCGCCTGTAACGTGCAGGATTAGCGAGCACACATAGCAGCTGCCATTAGCCCTCTCACGCCCAACACGTTTTATCTCATCATACCTAATGTTTCCAGATGCCGCGTCTCGCTCCCCCCAAATGAATCATAAAACATTTCCACACTGAATATACTTCTTTTAGCCTGTGTGTTGATTTCATTTTTTGTTACCAAGCTATTGTACTGTTTGTGAGATAAAAGCCAGAAAGGAATGAAACAAAGCAAAATAACACAAAACTGTCCTATCCCTAGCAATAACGCATTACTCTTGCATCTCCTCTCCTTCCCGCCCTGTGTTCATTTGCCCTTCAGTCTCTGCCTCAGTGTCCTTCTGTAGAGTCGTGTAGCAGAAATGAATGTTAATGACAATTGTGCGTTACTTCCCATCATGTTTGCCCCCTCCCTTCTTCTCCAGACGGGATGGTGCTGCTGTCTTTGCAGACATTGTATATGTGTATCCATACTATCTTTTCTTGAATTTTTACCTCTGCGGGAGTTGCATACGCTATGATGCAGGACCCAGTGAACCGCGGCTCTTGTCACTTCCGCACAAAATTGCGGATGAAAATGTTGTCTCACGGATAGAGGGATTTTGCTTGTTGAAAAGTCTCTGTACCTTGTGGAGTTGCAGGTGTGCCATTGTTGGGTTGCTTGCTTGTTGAATGTTGGACCTGGCAAGACACGCATTTTAGGGCATTGGTCAGTTCAGTCAGATACACTGCATTTCATCTCCCAAAACCTTTGCTACTGTATGAGCATCTGAAATTGTACGGGAGGAGGGACAGGTGTGGCATCCACCTGCCAATGAAAATGTCGTGCAGAGTCAAATTACGCACCTGGAGAATTGTGCAAAGCAAAAAGGGACAATGGTAGGCAATAGAGCCAGTACTTGCACAGAGTTGTGGTTAGGGTTGCTAAGCGCTCCTTAAGCAAGCCATTTAGTCTTTTGACAACTCTGTTCACTTGTAGCTGATACACTGTGCATAGTCTGTGCTTTATTCCGATAAGTTGGCTATTTCCTTAAAAAGGTCATTTGCACAATGTTGCCCATTATCCAACCTTATTTCATCACATATTCCCCATCTTAGATACACCTCCCGCACTAAGAATTTGACAGCCGACTTAGCGCCATTATGGGCTCAGATTCCCTGCTCAAGCCAATGTGAAAAGGGGCCTACTATAAGAGGTACATCTGTCTTGCATGTCAACATAGTCGATATGCAAGTCCCGGAAAGGCCCTTCCAGTTGTCTTAACATGCCACAAACTGTTTTCAATGTATGACCAGACAGAAATGTTTGCCACACCATGCAATTTCCAGTAAACTCTGCAACAAGTTCATGTAATCTAGGGACATGCCAACCTTCATTTATTTCTGCTACCACATGCTCTTTAGAGACGTGGGTGGGAAAATGTAATTGCTCTAGGACAATAGCAAAATATTTTCTAGGCATTAGGGTTACCTCGTGCTATTTTGCCTCCAAATCAAGTCAGTGGGTGAGAGTGAGCACCCCGTTTGTATCCATAACTCTTTCTGCTCCTGGGGAACTTCCCTCTATAAGTCAACTATCTGTTCAAATGGTAGGGCATTGAAGGGTTCTGCTCTTTCTGATTCTGTGTGTATTTTTTCCACCACAACCATCATTTGTGCCTTCCCCTCTGTGTCTGGGTATAACCGGATTGTCCCCTCGGGTAGAAAGGCTGCTTCCTTCGCTGCCTGGTCAGCCATAACATTCTCTTGAGAAATCAAGTCTTGCCCCCTGTGTGGGCAGCGCACTTGATAATGACCACTTACACCACCAACTTCAGTGCCCCTATTAGTTCACTTAGTAATTCAACATGCTCTACTGGCCACCCG
The DNA here is from genome assembly GCF_040938575.1 of Ambystoma mexicanum. Classification (NCBI taxonomy): domain Eukaryota; kingdom Metazoa; phylum Chordata; class Amphibia; order Caudata; family Ambystomatidae; genus Ambystoma; species Ambystoma mexicanum. Next base: position 1,252,061,029 of record NC_090928.1, read on the forward strand.
TCACTTCTCCTGAAGCCCCTCCTTTCCTATTGTGCTAATCCAGAATGTATAGTCGACGTGACGTACACAGAGTCTGAAAAAAATGTTCCCTACATGCCCCTCAATCATGCTTAATCCATTTATCATGGCCACCATTTCTGCTGCCTGTGCTGAATGATGTGATGGCAATCTCACTTGGGACTGTATCCAGAAGTGTCTGTCCTAGTAATATACTACCGCAGCACCAGTATGTCTGTTCGCTGCATTGGATCTTTGCTTGGCGACCCGTCAACGAAGACCATGTCCACTCCCTCTATCCTTTCTTTTTTTACCTGTATGTTTACTTCCATGCAGTCCGTGTATGCCACACAGTCATGTATGTAGTCGGACTTCTCTGCCAGTTCTGCTATGAATGTCGCTGGATTAACCACACAACACTTCACTACCTCAATTGTTGGGTTTATTAAGATTATTTAAAAACCAGAACTCCTCTGTGTGGTAAGTGTGCTCTTTGACTTCTCTAAGATGGCAAAAAGAGAGTGCTCCACGTATAGAACCACTGGGCAACCCATGGAGATAGGTGATGCCTTCTCTTTTTCAAATGCTGCAGCGGCAAGAGCCTGCTCACATGGGAAGTGCCCCTGCATCACTGGATCTAAAAGACAACTATAATATGCTAAAGGGTTGTCCACCCTGCAGCTTCTTCCATGTGAGGGCCACCGCCATCACAGAGCCGTCGGAATGAGAGAACAGATCGAACTTCACTTTACAGTTGAAGGTTGCCAACAGTGCCTCTTTCCGCTCAGCAAAATTGTCATTCATCTCTTTTTGTCCTTTTCTCCTTCTGCGTTTCCTTGAGTGCCTGGAATAGAGGCTTTGTGGAGCAGTTGAATACCCAGGCCCTGCAGTAGTTGTATAACCCTAGGAACTGTTGCATTTCCTTCACTTTGCGGGGGCGTTTGGTCTTGTTTATTGCCTCTACCAATTCTGGCATTATCTTGCAGCCTTCTGTGGATATATTTTGCCCCAAGCACAATACCTCCTCCTGACAGTATTGAAAATGTTCCTTGTCCACCCTGAACCCTTTTTCTGATAGCAATGTTAAGAGGTGCAGTGAGTCTGCCCTACATTTCTCCTCTGCTTCATTGCACACCAGTAAATCATCAACATATTGTACCGCCATACTGGGCATCTGTAAATTGGGGAGCTCCATCTGAAACACTGTTGAAAATACTTGTTGATTCACAGTACACGTAAGCTCATCTCCCGATACGTGAATGCAGTGAGGTATCTGGATTCAGATTGTAGTGGTATTGAGAAGAAGTCATTCTTCAGTTCAATGACCATGAAATATGTTGCCTTGGTTGGTATGTTGCATAAGATAGTGGCGGGGTTTGTCACAAGTGAGAATTCTGCTTCCACAATGCTGTTTAGGGGATGTAAATCCTGTATTAATCTCCGAGACCCCCCTTTTGACCTCTTCATTGGGTATATGGCAGTGTTGGATGGAGAGGTTGCTGTCTATATTATGCCAAAATGCATGAAGGATAAAGTAAATCACTTTGCTGCGTCACGAGATAGTGTTTATTGTTGTGCTTGCAGCAGCAGTGCTCCCTCTTTCAGTTGTATTTGTACTGCTCATGCTTCTTTTAATAACCCTACATCATGGGGCCCTGTGGTCTGCAATTTTTCTGTTACCTTTTTTAAGTCCTCCATGTGTACCTGCTTTCCTTCTTCACTAGTTGTGTCAGCTGTGGTACCAGTTTTTCTAGCATCCTTATTGGGCAGGGGATCTACAGCTCAAACACTATTTCTCCTTCCTCTTCCCCCTCCTGTAAGAGCTGTTTATCCGCCATCCCTGTTATGGTCACTGTTGGGTCAATGCACAGCACGGTACACCACTCTGTGTCATCGTCATCCAACCCACTTAATATTACCATATCTTTGCGGATCCCTACTTCCTCAAGCTGTAATACTATGGTGGTGCCTCTTGCTCCCTCCTTCTGAAACTGCGGTCGGAAGAAGACGTCTAATGCCAATCTGAACACCTTTCCCTGTATTTCGGGTACACAGCCCAACAATACCTGGACCCCATACATAAACAGCTCCAGGTACACAGGCTGTCCTTGCTGTGTGCTGTGCGCATATGGTACCAAAAGGAGTGCTGTCACATGGGTGAATACATGCCCGGTGTTGAGCACACCATCCCCCTTTCCGTGTATAATATTGTTGCATTCAGTTTGCTCAGTAAATCTCTCCCCAGGATGTTTATTGGGGTGTCTTTTGAATACAGGAGGGGCTCCACAATATGATGATATGATATGATAAGGCATTTATAATGCACCGATACACAAGTGTTTCAAGGCACGACGGTGCAAGGGAGCGGAAACAGAGGGAAGACAGATAACGATCCTACTCAGCCATGTGAAATTGAGATTGTGCAAGTGCAGGGGAGGGGGAAGGGGAAAGTGCAGGGGGGAAGGCGAGGGGGCAGTGCAGTACATAGGATAAAAGTAAGTAAATAAAGACAATAAATCAAAGTGCAGCCAGCTGGTGGCCAGTGCAAGGATAAGTGCAGACATCAGGTGTCAAGTCCTTGTAGGGGCTGTAGGGATACAGAAACAGTCTCTGAGTGCAAGGGTTGTCAGGGGGGGGAGTGCTGGTGTGTAACTGGTGGGGAGGGGACCTGGGCCCGAGAACAGAGGGTAGCCAGGTAACCAGTACAATTTCAGATTCAGCCAGGAGATCAGCAGGGGAGAGGAGGAGAGAAAGCAGAAGCAAAGAGGAAGGTCTTGAGGTGCTTCCGGAACCAGAGATGGTTCTCCTCAAGTTTCAGAAAGGCTGGGAGACTGCTCCAGAGGGAGGCCCCAGCAGAAGAAAGAGATCTACCACCAACTCGCTGCTTGGAGAAGCGACTGACCCTGAGGGAGTTGGAGGCAGATGAGCAAAGAGCTCGAGAAGGAAGATATTTAGGAAAAGAGAGTTGAAGGTATTGAAGTCCCAGGTCCCAGAAGGCCTTGTGGACAATGCAGAGGGTTTTTAACTTAATCCTTGCCGCCACTGGGAGCCAATGCAGAGATTTCTCCTGGAGAGATATGATCCCTGGGCTTGAGGCCAAGGACAAGTCTCGCTGTCCTGTTTTGGATAAGTTGCAGAGGGCGGAGAGTAGAGGCAGGCAGATTTAGAAAGAGGCTGTTGCAGTAGTCAGTCCTAGAGAGAACCAGAGCTCTGGAGACAGTGAGGATCTGGGAGAAGGAGAGGAAGGGAAGAATGCCTCTGAGGAGGTGCATCTGGAAGTGTGACTTCTTAGAGACATCAGAGATGTGAGGAGAGAAGGAAAGTGTGGAGTTGAAGAGGACCCCGAGGTTTCTAGCCTCACAGGTGGGAGCAGGAAGAGGGCCAAGAGAAGCCTGCCAGAGAGTGACAGGAAAGGAGGGAGCAGGTGTGCCAATGAGGAGAATCTTGGTCTTACTGGCATTAAGGCAGAGATCATTGGTGGCACACCACTCCTGGATGGCGGACAGACAGTGAGAGATGAGAGAAGGAGATGAATGGTGGTAGAAGGGAGCCTGAAAATGAGTTGAGTGTCATCCGCATTAAACTAAAAGTTGGGGCAGAGAGCAGCAATGTGGTGTGAAAGAAGTGCCAGGTATTGGTTGAACAGCCAGGTGGAGAGGTTAGACCCCTGGGGAACACCACAGGTAGAGATAGAGAGAGGAGAAGAAGGACCCAAGTTAGACCTGGGAGGGTAGATCGGAAAGGAAGGAGGTCAGCCAAGCCAGGGCCTGAACGGTGATACCCAGGTTATCATGGAGATGGTTGAGCACGATAGCATGGTTAACTGTGTCAAAGGCAGAAGAGAGATCAAGTAAGATGAGGACACAGGGTTGTTGGAATCGAGGTTGGAGAGCAGGTCTTCATGGATGTTCAGGAGAGCAGTTTCCATGCTTCTGGCAGCCCTGAAGGCGGACTGATGGTCATGGAGACAACCAGCAGATTCAGAGTGAAGATTAAGCTTGGAGATGGCCAGCTTTTCCAGGGGTTTGCCTAGGAAATGAATGATGGAGATTGGACGATAGTTAGCCGGGCAGGAAGGTTCGTCAGAGGGTTTCTTAAGAAGAGGGTGCACAAGGGAGTGCTTCAGGGGGAGGGGAAGACTCCAGTGGTGAAGGAGTGTTGCAGAAATCAGCCAGAGCAGGAGCCAGGGTGTCAATGTGGTCCTTGATGGTTGTGGAGGAACAGGGGTGAACCTGTTTTGACGAGACTTTCATAGATCGGACTTGCCTAGAAACCTCGTCTGAGGAGAACAGGGGAAAGGTAGAGAAGGAGGGAGGAGAGGTGGCCGAAGAAGGGCCAGAGGAAGAGCAGGGAGTAGAGAGAGGAGGGGGAGAGGAAGAGAGAGAGGTCAGGATGTCCTGAGTTTTAGAGATGAAATGAGAAGCCAGGGCCTGGAAAGGGACAGGAGAGGTAGAGACTGCAGCAGGATTGGCCAGCTCCTTGCAGATTTTAAAGAGTTCAGCCGAGTTGTTAGATGCCGCAGAGATGCAGGCTTGGATGAGGGCTCTCTTCTTGGTACGGACGGAGAGCCGGTATTACCTTTGGAGCAGGCGGGAGGCCAGTTTGTCAGAGGATGTACCAGAATCACGCCATTTCCTCTCAGCCACCCTGCACTTGCGTTTAAGGGTGACGAGGTCTGCGTCATACCAAGAGTTGCACTTGGCTTCCGGCTTCAAGCGAATCCTCATGACAGGGGCAATAGCATCAAAAGTATCAGATATAGCAGAGTGGAGCATGGAAAGGGGTGTGTCATGGTGTAAGTCAGCCAAGTGGGGAGGTGGGGGGTGAGAAAGTGGCGCGAAAGCCTCAACTGACACGCTTCATGGGTCAGATAACCGAGAAGGTAGGTGGCAGTGCTGGAGTTGGCTTGGCCTGAGGGGTAGAGAGGATGAGACGGGAGGAAAGTAGAGAGTGATCACTCCAGGAGAGAGGATTGGTGAGAGGGATAGAAAGGGGAAGGTCTGAGGAGACCAGAACATCCAGAGTGTGCCCTGCAGAGTGAGTCGGGCCAAAGGGGAGAAAAGTGAGTGAGAGAGAGTCGCAAAGGTCATGAAAGAGTTCAGTGAAAGGACAGGAAGCATCCAGGTGGATGTTGAAGTCTCCAAGAAGGAGGAGTTGAGTGGTTGAGACCAGGATGGAAGAGGAGAGGTCCGCCCACTGAGAGAGTAAGGAGAAGATCTGACCAGGTGGCCGATAGATGGTAGCCACAGTTAGGGAATCGCTGGGAGAGAGAGAGAGCCTGTAGACGAGGCATTCGAAAGAGGAGTAGGCCTGTATAGGAATGACAGAGGCAGGAATCCCCTCAGAGAAGATGGGGGCTACACCCCCCTCACCCTGCAGTATGGCTGGATCTGAGCACGGAGAGGATCTTGTAGCCATCAGGGAGGAGAGTGTCAAAGCTTGTGACAGAGCTGGCCATGAACCATGTCTCGGTGAGACCGAGGACATCGAGGTGAAGTTCCTCCAGGAGGCGGCAGCTGTCAGAGGAGTGTTTAATAGCTGAGCAAGAGTTTAGAGTGGCAATAGGGAGAAGGTTTACATCCTTGAAAGACTTCGGGGGAGGGGTACAAATCAGAGGTACGTCCTGCTTAGGTGCAGAAGAAGCCCGAGGGAGGGCAGAAGGTGAAGAAGGAGAGGGCAATGTAGCCAAGGGGGAGACAGCAGGGGAAGGCCAGGAAGCCGTGTATGGGAGAGAGGGGACAGCAGGGGAAGAAAGGAAATTGATGAGACGCGGGAAGTGTCTATCAAAGAGGAGAAGGTTGGCTTGAGGGCCTTGAACCAAGACGGTACCATTCAAGTAAACATTAATGATGACCTTAGAGGAGTGGAAGAATGCCTCCCACCGGGTGCCACCATTAATGGGAGAGAAAGAGAAGGGAGAGAGCACAGACCCATATGTAGAGTCCATAGGTCTGGCGAGGGAACGACAAAGAGGATGTCGGTGAAGGTTTGCCTGGAGGAGGCACTGGTATAGGTGTCAGTGATAGGGAGGCCTGGGTTGGAGACCAGGATGTCCTTTTTAAACTTCTTCCTACCAGATTTAGTGAGGAGAGCAGCATAGTCGATAGAGAAGCAGTTAGAAAAGATAGGAGAGACAGAGAGCTGTCATGGTGCAAGCACCCAAAATCTGAAACTGGTGGGGCCATCCCGGACTTTGGCCTCCTTGGGGGCTTATCAGGCCCCAGCTAGGCTCACCTGGACTCAGTCCTGGCGCCGCTGGCGCCAGGCTCATGGAGGTGTTAGCTACATGGTCCATTAACTTGGCTCTGAGAGGCTGAGCCATTCAGTTCAGGGTGTGGCCTGGAACTACTTTACCTGAGAGACGGGATACGGAGAAGAGGACTATTTTCTTGGAACTACTTGCAAGGCTATTTAAACCGCACCCAGCAATCTGAACACTCTGCGTGTTATTCTGCACTCCTGCAGCGTAACGCTCACTGTGTCAGATCAGCTCTTGCTTCCTTCTGCCACGCCCGTACAGAGTCTTCCATCCATCGGCACCTGCGAATAGAGAATAACCGGAGTTATTTAAGCATCGAAGGCCTTACCTGCAGTACATCCAGATCTCATCTCGTGCTTTCCCATGGACCATGGACCGCCGCATCTGCAGAACAGAACGAAAAGTACCATCTCGGGTAGCTACTCACCTGATCGGCCCGCTCCAGGAACTTCATCGGGCAGTTCTTCACTCAGCAGCGCGCTGCAGCTCGACACCGTCACACGGTTCTTCCATTCTTCTTCCTGGAATCGCGCCGTGCCTGCTGAACAGAAAAAGACAAGCAGGTTAGTCGCACGTTGCAAAGGAAAGCTAAAGAGGCGAACATTTGCGCGCCCAGTACAGCGCTATACTTACCGGCAGGAATCCTGAGCATCATTGTCAGGAGAGTCATCCATCATCCGAAGGTCGCTTAATGCTGCACCTGTAAGACAATAACGGACATTAGTTATCTTAAACAGAAAGACTTAAAGGCAGTTATTCCAAGGAGTTATTGGAGTAGAGACTTAGCTGCTTACTCCCGGGCCTTCTACTTCAGCAACCTCCTTAAGATCAATGACGTAACTCGATCCAGGAAAGACTGTGAACCGTGCCCCTGCCAGAGTGTGCAGGACGGAGAGCTCACCCATTAGAAAACCGAGGTGAGCCAGAAGACGAGAAGGAAAGATCGGAAGGAGGTGAAACCAATGACCAGCTCCCTTTGGTAGCTAACATCTTGTTTCAATTTACAGGCAAACATCTCCTAAAGCAAGGACTAAGGGAAGACGCAAGCTAACATCTCCAGTCAAGCAAAGCAGCATCAGGACAGACATTACCCTACGCACACGAGCACGCCCCCGTGGAGACCAGGTGAGCGTGACAGAACACAAAGCCTTACACAAAATTCTCTACCGGGGCGTCATGGAAACCTCGGAAACTGATCAGCTAGCTCAGCTTTTGGGGGAACTCAGGGCCGAGGTCCATTCGGCTAGACAGGAAACCAATGCCTTACGAAGAGAACTGATTGTAGCCAAGGACTGCACAGACGATCTCGCCAGACAGCTGCTCCAGTCACAGGCGGGGTAGACGCCGCTACCCGGAGTGGGGTCAATGGTACACCCCGCATCAAGAAATCCAGTTCAGGTGGTCCTCCCAGGAGCTGTACCCTTGGCACCCCCAGAACAATTCGCTGGGGATCCGAAAAGGTATGCAGTGTTTATGAACCAGTGCCGTCTACATTTTATATGCAGGCCAGGAGCCTTTCCAAACGACCAGTCCAAAGTGGTTTTTGTACTTTCATATCTTAGTGGCAGTGCTGCTGACTGGTCGGTACCGCTGGTCAGTCGGGATGATCCCATTTTGCGAGACTTCTGAAGATTCCAATTGGATATGGAGAAGCTGTTTGTCAAGGTCAGGCATTAGATAATGAGCTTTTGTCTTTGCGTCAGGGCAATCAGGATTTGTTAACATACATCGCAACCTTCAACAGACTGGTTGTGGAAACTGATTGGCCGGACGACAAGAGAACAACGCTTTTTTACCGTGGTCTGCGAGGGGAGTTAAAGGACGTTTTAGCTCAAGTGGTTAACCAGCCCAGGGACTGTGCTGAGTACATAGACTTGGTAGTCCACCTAGATCACAGACTGCCGAACCGTAAGGCAAATCGTGCTAAAATTGATTCTAGAGTATTTGTGTGCCCCAAGGATAATGCCTCCAGGACCACTGATGTGTCAGAACCCATGCAAATCGGGGAAGTACGAGGGCCGTTAACCAAGGCTTAAAGGGATAGGAGAAGACATCAACAGTTGTGTTTATATTGTGGTTCAGCCAGGCATTTCCTCCGAGAATGCCCAGTGAAGCCACCCAAAAAGGCAGTAGGAGTCGCTGGTAAGGTTGAAACAGAGTCTGAGCCGGAAAACTTCTCTGCCCGGCAGGCATAGAGGTACGCTTGCCGAGTGAAAAGAAGGACTCCCAGACCTCGCACCTAGTTTTGCCTATGGTCCTTATAAACCACCAGCAACCGTCTCGAATGCATGCAGTCAGAGCATACATCGACAGTGGAGCCATTGGAAATTATATGGATCAAGAAATGTCTTCAAGGATGAACCTTTCCCTTTGCGAAAAGGCAACAACAGACTTAGTCACCACAGTCGACGGAACTGAAATAGCTTCGGGTCCGGTAACACACTCCACGACTGAGATGACTCTTGTGTGCCAAGACAATCATCGGGAAACCATAGTGTTTGATATAATCAAGACCCCACAATTTCAGATAATTCTGGGAATGCCATGGTTGGAATCACACAATCCTTTCATAGACTGGCGTGCCAAGAGGCTGACCTTCTCAGTCGACTGTGTTCAAACTTGTTATCCAATTAAAGGACCTTTGGTCACTGGAGCAACAACGATCATGAAACCAACCACCTCTTTACCTCTGGTTTATCAAGACTATCAGGATATATTCCAAAAGGAAGAAGCCAACACACTGCCCCCTCACAGGTCGTATGACTGCTAGATCGACCTAGTACCAGGAGCACAGATTCCGTGCGGTCGAATCTATGCTCTCACAGAACCCGAGAACCTGCATCTGAGAAAATATTTAGACCAGTATCTGGCTAACGGTTTCATCCGCCCATCCAAGTCCCCGGTGGCTTCACCATTATTGTTCGTGCCTAAAAAGGAAGGTGACCTTAGCATCGACTACCGCGCATTGAATCAGGTCACTGTTAAAAACTGTTACCCGTTGCCTCTGATTCCTGACTTATTGGATCAAGTTAAAGATGCCCGGATTTACACCGAGTTAGACCTCCGCGGAGCGTACCACCTGGTACGGATCCGAAAAGGGGACGAATGGAAGACCGCTTTCCGCACCAAATACGGGCTATTTCAATATCAGGTGATGCCTTTTGGCCTTTGCAACACCCCAGCGGCGTTCCAATATTTCATGAACGATGTTTTGCGAGAAATGATTGATGTGTGTGTCGTAGTATACATCGACGACATTCTGGTATACCCCAGTTCAGAGCAAGAACATGTGAAACATGTCTGAGCAGTTTTGGACAAGCTTCGACAACACAAACTATTTGCAAAATTGGAGAAAGGTTTTTTCCATGTTACTGAGGTTGAGTTCCTCGGATTTGTCCTAACCCCTCATGGTGTGTGTATGGATTCACGAAAGGTGGATGCCATTCTCAACTGGCTGTTGCCAACCTCGATTAAATAGTTCAGAGTATGCTTGGATTTGCGAACTTCTATCGTCGCTTCATTCCAGGATTCTCGCAACTAGTGCACCCCATCACCACTCTGTTGCGCAAAAACAAGCATTTTCAATTGTCCGAAGAAGCTGAGAAAGCTTTCCAGGAACTAAAACAAAGATTCATCTCAGCCCCGATTTTGAAACACCCTTGTCCAGATCTACCGTACATGGTCGAAACGGATGCTTCCAGTCTGGCAATGGGAACAGTCCTTTCACAAAGAGATCCCGAAACGGGTCAACTGCACCCGGTAGCCTTTTGGTCACGGATATCTACGGCTCCCGAGCTGAACTATGCTATTACGGACAAGGAACTGTTAGCCATCAATGCGGCCTTCAAAGCCTGGTGCCATTACCTCCTCAGAGCTAGGCACACCATCACAGTAATTACCGATCACCGCAATTTACAGTACCTGAAGGTGGCAAAAGCCCAATCATCTCGCCAACTCCGATGGGCATTATTCTTTGCTGAGTTTGACTTTGTAATTACCTACCGACCTGGCTGTCGGGATGGCAGGGCAGACGCACTGTCCCGTATAGGAGTAGACAAGGAAAACGCCAACCCCGACCCAATGCCTATCATTCCTGGTGAGAAGATTCTTGGGATTACTACATCTCTAACGTTAGAAGACGTTTAAGAGAGTATCTCTCATCTCATGGATTCCAACACCCTAAGGGATTGGCTGACCAAAAGTCCTCACCACTCGGTCACAAACCAACTACCCTATTTTCGAGGACGTCTCTATCTACCCAGCAGAGAACTTCAGGAAAAAGTCATCTCACATTTCCATGACTCATTAGTAGAAGGTCATCCTGAAATCGCAAAAACTGAGGCCAAGGTCAAACAACATTTTTGGTGCCCGACATGGCGTAAGGACATCAAGCAGTTTGTGCTATCCTGTGGAGTTTGCGCCCAAAACAAGGCCCAAAAAAAAAAAAATCACCAGGCCTGCTTCAGCCATTAGACATTCCGCCAACACCTTGGCATACACTATTTCTTGATTTTATAACACACCTTCCTCCGGGTAACGGATTCAACACAATTTTAGTAGTGGTGGATTTGTTTTAAAAAATGGTCCATTTCATCCCGTTAAAAGGACTACCCTCAGCTTCAATTCTGGCTAAAGAATTTCTGGAACAGATTGTCCGAATTCATGGATTCCCTTCCATTCTGATCTCAGACCGTGGCAGCCAGTTTAGCTCACGCTTCTGGAAGAAGTGTTGCGAGTTAGCTCAAATCGACGTAAGACTTTCCACCAGTCACCATCCCCAAACCAATGGTCAAACAGAGAGAACAAACCAGACCTTGGAGCAATATATCAGGTGCATGTAACATCAAACTGAAGGCAGCTGGAAGGATGTTTTATGGATCACTGAGTATGCCTATAACAACTCACTCCATTCCAGCAGAGGTCAAAGTCCCTTCTATACAATCTACGGGTTGCACCCACAAACTTCCAACCTTGACCAGCCACAACTTCTGGAATGCCAGCTGTGAAAAGTTTGCACTTTACCATCTCCCAAGCCTTCAAACAAGCAACAGATCACCTAAAGCAGGCTAAGGAAAGGTACAAGAAATCAGCCGACGCGCATAGAAGTGAAGCTCCAAAATATCAGGTTGGGGATGAAGTCTGGTTGGCGTCAAAGCACATACCTGTGAAAGGGCCTCGTACCTTCAATCCCAGATATTTGGGTCCGTATACCATTAAGACCATAATCAATCCAGTGGCTATGAAATTGGACTTACCCCCGCACATGAAAATTCATCCAGTGTTCCACGTCTCACTTTTGAAACCGGTGCAACCTGGAACACGAGTAGTGAAACCACTGAAACCGGTCACAGTGAACGGGGAACCCGAGTTCAAGGTTAAAGAGATTCTGGACTCAAAAATCACCAAATCAAAACTCTTTTACTTGATAGACTGGAAAGGGTACGGACCGCATGAAAGATCATGGGAACCTAGCGGTTATTGAAAAGGTTCCACCGCAATCACCCAAACAAACCAGGACCAATGAGTGGATCAGCCATTAGGGGGGCTTTGGGGGGGAGTGCTGTCATGGTGCAAGCACCCAAAACCCCGAAACTGGTGGGGCCATCTCGGACTTTGGCCTCCTTGGGGGTTTATCAGGCCCCAGCTAAGCTCACCTGGACTCAGTCCTGGCGCTGCTGGCGCCAGGCTCATGGAGGTGTTAGCTACATGGTCCATTAACTTGGCTCTGAGAGGCTGAGCCATTCAGTTCAGGGTGTGGCCTGGAACGACTTTACCTGAGAGATGGGATACAGAGAAGAGGACTATTTTCTTGGAACTACTTGCAAGGCTATTTAACCGCACCCAGCAATCTGAACACGCTTCACGTTATTCTGCACTCCTGCAGCGTAACGCTCACCATGTCAGATCAGCTCTTGCTTCCTTCTGCCATGCCCGTCTCGAGTCTTCCATCCATCGGCAACTGTGAACAGAGAATAACAGGAGTTATTTAACCATCGAAGGCCTTATCTGCAGTATATCCAGATCTCATCTCCTGCTTTCCCACGGACCGCTGCATCTGCAGAACAGAACGAAAAGTACCCTCTCGGGTAGCTACTCACCTGATCGGCCCGCTCCAGGAACTTCATCGGGCAGTTCTTCACTCAGCAGCGTGCCGCAGCTCGACACCGTCACGCGGTTCTTCCATTCTTCTTCCTGGAATCGCGCCGTACCTGCTGAACAGAAAAAGACAAGCAGGTTAGACGCACGTAGCAAAGGAAAGCTAAAGAGGCGAACATTTGCGCACCCAGCACAGCGCTATACACCGGCAGGAATCCTGAGCATCATTGTCAGGAGAGTCATCCATTATCCAAAGGTCACTTAATGACGCACCTGTAAGACAATAACGGACATTAGTTATCTTGAACAGAAAGACTTAAAGGCAGTTATTCCAAGGAGTTATTGGAATAGAGACTTAGCTGCTTACTCCCGGGCCTTCTACTTCAGCAACCTCCTTCGGATCAGTGACGTAACTCGATCCAGGAAAGACTGTGAACCACGCCCCTGCCAGAGTGTGCAGGACGGAGAGCTTGCCCATTAAAAAACAGAGGTGAGCCAGAAGAAGAGAAGGAAAGATCGGAAGGAGGTGAAACCAATGACCAGCTCCCTTCGGTAGCTAATATCTTGTTTCGACTTGCAGGCGAACATATCCTGAAGCAAGGACTAAGGGAAGACTCAAGCTAGCATCTCCAGTCAAGCAGAGCAGCATCAGGACAGACATCACCCTACGCACACGAGCACGCCCCGTGGAGACCAGGTGAGCGTGTCAAGAGCACCATAGAGTAAGTAGGGAGAGGAGAGAGGAAGAAGGGAGTGGGAAGGGGTAGGGAAGAAAACTAGGGAAGGACACATGGCAGGGAGCATTAGACAAGACAGAGATGAGACAAGTTGACAATTGGACAAGACGACAAGCGCTTAGATAGTGGGAGAAAGGTCGCTAGAGGAGTGCTTTGCTAGGAGGCAAGCTACTTTCACAATGCAATTTAAAAAAAGGAGAAAACACTCTGACGTTTGGGAGTCCTGAATAGTGGGGAAAAAGGCCTCGCTTTCACAATGCAAATTTAAAACAGGAGAAAACATACCTAAGTTTGAGAGTCCTGAATATCGGGGGAAAAAAGGCCTAGGTTTCACAATGCAATTTTAAATACTTTCAACAATGCAATTTTAAATACTTTCACAATACAATTTTAAAACAGAAGAAAACACGCCTAAGTTTGAGAGTCTGCTATATGGACAGGTTTGCAGGGTAGAGTGAGGTACTATACCTAGCCCGGGCCACTCCTACCTTCCTAGGTCGCTTCTGGTTGACGGCTGGCACTGGCTTCCCCTGTGGACACCTGCAGACACTGGCTGGAGCCGCCTCTGTTGGAGCCGCCCTTAGCGACAGGGGCTGCCGGGAAGAGGGCTGCCCAGGGAGGGTAAATAATGACCGGCAAGGCCGCCAATCGGAGGGAGGGCAGGCAGGGAGGTGGGAGGAAAGGCAATGAGCAAGTGGATGCGGGGAAGGGAGGGAGGGAAGAGGGAGATGAAGACCAACGGCGTTCGAAGAGTGAAAATCAAGGCAAAAAACAAATAACACAATGGAAGCCCAGGAGGTGCTCTGCCAACGCTGTCCCCCCCTGCAGGCCGCACGAGGAGGCAAGGCGAGTCTGGGACTCGGAGCCCAGTGCACCAAACACACAGAAGCAAGGCCACCAATCAGGGGAGTGGGGCGGGCAGGGAGGCGGGAGGGACGGTAACGAGGAAGTGGAGGCAGGGGAGGGAGGGAGGGAAGAGGGAGAGGGAGACCAACGGCGCTCGAAGCGCAAAAATCATGGCAAAAACCAAATAACACAATTGGAGCCCAGGAGGCGCTCTGCCAACGCTGTCATCACCTGCAGGCAGCACAAGGAGACCAAGGATATGCTGCGTCCCTATCATTAGTGGCAAAAATCGTTTGATATCTGAACCGTGACTATAGTCCAAGAGAAGCCCTACGTGTCCATAACTTTGTTTGACAAAGGAAATCCACCCTCCTTTATTTATGACTTGGTGGCCCCCGTGTCTATCAAAAAGGAAAATTCTCTTGGTCCTATCTTCACTGCTACCTCGTGTTCCTCTTCCGGTGTCTTCAGTTACTTCTGGGACTGGACACACACGCACTCCCTGTGGGCTTCCCTATTGGGATGCTATGTCCAACAGGAATGGGAAAGTATTCCCCCCATAACGCTTACCCCGATGTAGTGTGGCACCACATTCTGTCCTAGTACCATTGCATTTCCCTGTGCCTGGGGCTGTGCTGATAGCACCCCTTGGGATGTTTCTCTGCTCTCCGTCTGTCCTGCTGATTCGTGTGATGGCACATGCGTGAGCGATTGTTCGTGCATTGGTATGCCACTGCTGGGAGAATTTGTAGCATTTGCACTTGTAAGGTCAGTGCCTGCTGGGCCTGAAACCACTGTGCGTAGGGCCCTTGCTGCTGCACCATGTGGTATGCGTGTGCCTTCGCTTGCTGCCCAAAGGGGCACATGAGCGCAAAGTGCCCCATGTTCTTGCATATAAAACACGAGCCCATGAACCTGTATCCAACTCCCCTATATCCTTTCCTTTCCCATGTTGCAGGTATCCTCTTCCATTTGAAAAGATCCCCTGCTTGTTACATCCCCCTTGTTGCCAGCCCGCCTGTTGCTGTATCTCCCATTGTGGGGCGTACGGCGTGGGCACGTATCCCCACTGGAAACCACCCCTGTTGGGAGCCACTGCAGCAGCATCGGGTATGAGCATAGCTCCCTCCATTGTATACGTAGCGAGCTTCTTCTGAACATGCTTGTTCTCTACCATGGCAGCATTTTCTGATGTTTGCTTCTCGCTCTCCTGCTTTCTCTTACAGCAGTGTACTATTGTTGCCTCTATCTCTGCCCATTCCTTTGTCTCTGTTCCCACTATTTTATCTAAACGTGCCTGCATGTCCGAAGGTAGTCCTTTGACCAGTATGTTGTAGAATAGTGGTATGAATTTGTCCCACGTTTTCCACATCTCCTGAACCTGTTTTATATACTTTGCTGAATCTTCATCGGGCTACATCTTGCGCGACATGACACTTCCTAAGTCCAATCTGTCCGGGTATATGTTCCTGAACACCTTCCACACGTGAACCCGGCAGTTATTGAACGGCGCTCTGTCATGTGCATTTATGCTTAACTGCATCCGTTTAAATCCTGCCTGGTCCCATATATTGTCCCTGTATTCTCCTATTATCGCTGAGAATAAACTGTTCATATCCCCTTTTGCTAGCGTCACTCATGCAGTCCCTTTTTTTAGTGCGTATGTCCATTTACTAGTCCCTGCTTTAAGGGAGGCAAACTACATACTAGGTTATCTCTGGCCATTGTCTGTCATGGCACGCAGTGCACATCTCCTTTCCCTTTCTGTAGCAATGGCATCTGTGTCACCCATGGGCCTGTCTCCAGCCCCCTCCTCAACCCCTGTGCCGTTCCTGTCTGTTTCTTCTCCTTCCAATTTTGGAGGACACTGGACCAGTCCCTTCCCTGCTCCTCACTTCCCCCTCCTCCTCTGCTTCTTCCCCTTTCTCCTTTCTGTCTCTGGTGTCCACTGCTCATCCTCCCAGTCACTAATTTCCACCTCCTCCTCTTCATCCTCTCGTCGTCTTCCCCTATTTCTGTCTCCCCATCTTGCCCGTCCTGTGCCCTATCGTCCATCTTAAATTGTATACTTCCTGAAGTCCACCCTCTTTCGTCCCCCGTAGCTCCCCTCTCTTTGTCTTCCTCCGGACCTCCTTCTCGATAGCTCTCTCCGCTTCATTAAACAGCATGTCCAACAGTTGCCGGGTGCTCTTTGCTATGTCCACTAGATACTTTCTCTCCTCCCTGTGTCTCCCTCCTTTGCGTTTCCCTTCCTTTCTTTTTCCTCCTCTTATTCTCGGGATGCCGGCTACAGGTTGGTTTATCCTGCTGCATGTCTCAACGCTGGGTATATTCCATATGGTGGGGGTGGGGCACTGGGTTCATCCCCCGCTTCTTCTTTTTTAACCTCTCCCCTCATCTGCTCCTCTTTTTCTCCTCGTACATCTTCCAGAGGCCCAAAATACCTTGCCTCTTCAACTTCTAACCCTTGTATTTAGTTAATGAGAATGAGAACATGTGTTCTATTATTCTACTATCAAACGTTCCCTCCCCTGACCATGCATAAAATCACTGTCCTGCTGTTTCCAAACCCATTGAAAAATATATTTTAACCCCTCAAATGCTAAGCTCTATGCAAGTATATGCAAATAGAACGAACATAGTCGTCATTAGCATAATAATATTTTATCACAATATTGGGGTCGTTTTTCACACATTTGATCAAGGAGGCTATACCAGAAAGCCATTATTAACTTTCTTCTCTCCCCATAATGTTGTACCCTAATTGTCCCATTCCCCCTTTTCTCCCAAACCCCTATACTCCCCTTTTTCTTCTTTCTTCCTTTTGTCTGCACCCTGTTGGGGACGAACCCCCAGTTATGCCAGAGGGACGCTGGAAGTTTGCCAACTTGGAGGGCCCAACACCCTCCCCCAGGATACATGGAGGACTCAGTCAATGGCAAGTTCCAACTGCGGTTTATTACAGACAAAACCAACAGGGGTCAGCAGAGGAACAGAGAATATTCATGCACATCTCACTCTTCCTCGGCTCGCAGGCCCGTTTTACTCCCAAATGGCGTCAGCACTTCGTCACAACTTGGGCCCCTCTCCAGAAAACCTATCGGGCCAAGTGATTGGATATTGAGTTTGTTATAACCTATTGTTATAACCTATATAGGACATTATAGATGATATTCTACTGGCCCTCGCATGTAAGGTGGCTGGCCTGTTCCATCCCCAAGTCACTAACTATAACATTGTTGCAGTATTGTAGAGTTACCATTGGTTCCTGCCCGTTGCTACCCACCCCTAGGGTACTAAACTGTGATTGGCTAGAGCTGACGTCCCCAGGCCTGGGATCCGTGAAGATTCTCAACTCACTGTGTACCTCTTCAAGGTGACGAGAACGATTATGTGTCTGTATTGTAATTTGTGTGCACCACCTTTGCTTATGAGAGTGCTCTCCTGTCTGGCGCAACACTTGTTGCATACTGTTGCATACTTGTTGTGGTCTGTGTCTGGCAGCCTGGGTCCAGCCCTTCTTTCCCACCGCTGATCCCTGTCCATTGTCTGCTTCGGTCGCGTCACATGTTCAGAGACCGCGGATTTGAGCTGTGCAGCTCTAAATTATGAGGATTTATTGATATTTTCTGCTGCTGGTCCCTTTGTCATCTGGGGATTGGAATGTCACCCGTATCTCTTGACCTTGAGTGCGGGGCCTGTCTCACACATCTTGCTCTCTGTCCAGCCTGAATCAGCTCAGCTCGTCTCTTGCTCAGAGGCCTGAGGTCTGCTGTAATGTTTTGAAACCTTAGAATGCGGTTTGCACGGTGTCCATGCTGTACTACATTTCCATAGGTTAGTCATACTTGGCTCTGTCAGTTCCCATAGGTGCTCCTGCAGGTCCATAGGGCTATTCGCGTCTAAGCATCTGCAAGCTGTGCTCAGGATCTCTTGTGCCTTGCGGTTTCTGCATTGCTGCATTTAGCTAATGGCAAACATAATAAAGGCAATGACAGTATTTATATGTATCTGTCCTCTAACTGTAGAACTGTACGCTCGTGTTCTTCATGTATTCTAGTGCGTGTTTGTGTCCCGAAGTGCGGATTGCACGTGTGCTTCATGTCTAATGATGCTATGTCGTGGTGCCTCTAACGACATCAGCAACATGGCCTCTTGGTGTTTAGTCCAAGCTGTCCATACAGGTATCCCTAATCCTGGCTTGCAGATCTTCATTCACGTATGGATAGATCTGTATGTCCCTTGGTCAGTATGGATGGCTGAGGGGATACCACTCAACGTACCTGTCAATCATGGATCCACTAGGAATTTATCTGAAATAGAATGGGTGAATGCAGTGTTTCTGGCCTTCTTCCTTGTCATGAATTTAGGAGGGCGGGTGGTGGCAGGATCCCCCGCCCTCTTCAACCCACACCCTCATTCACTCCTCAAGGGCACATGCTTACTGCTCTCTCTTTTGGGCCTTCTCCACAGGCCCACCCACACACTCCTCCTCCGGGCACACTGGCCCTCTTCAGAGGCCCACCTATTCACTCTTTGGTAGTACATCACTGGCCCTCTCCATGGGCTCACCTTTACATAGGCTAGTGTAGGTAGGCACCAAACCACATCCTCTCCCATCTGTGTTGATGTCTACCCCTAGAAATGCCAAGCGCGGTATCATAAAGCGTGTACCCTTCGTCGTCGACCCTTCCACCTGTGTCCACTCAAGACAAAAACCAAAATGCTCTTCCCTTACTTCTTACCATCCAAACAGCTCTTCAACAAATTCAAAAACAAACAACACCCTTCTTCCCCCAATTCCACTACTATACAATAGCCTGCACTATGAACAGCTCCCATATAATGGGGTCCACCCCTTACTACGCACCATCTCTGCTCTAACACACGAGTGCCCACTCACGCAGTTTTGCCTCATGTGGCAGAGTGCTCGAGAATCTACGATTACTACGGACGATCGTCCTCTCACCTTGAGGATGCGCCCTAAACACCATAAAAAGATCCTCCACCCTTGTGGGCATGCAACCACAATGCAGTGCATTCAAGTGCGGGTACACTCATGTGTGCTCAAGATCCTCAAGCCCTATGGGCCCGAGTCTTCCTTGTAGGCTCGCTCCTCCTCCTAAGCGCGGGCGGTGCTCAGGACCAGGCAAACTTTCACAAACTCAGCATCTGCAGGGCCTCCTCTGTAGTGCACGTAGAACTGGTCTGCGGTTGCCTGACCCACGCCCCCAGGAGGGCGGCCAGAATAGCCCCGGTTGGCTGAGTGAACTGAGGATCTCGCTGGGGCCTTCAAAATGTATTAGGGGTCCTCAGTGAGCACACGATCAGCAATTTACCAAAAGTAGTGCAAAAAGGAGCATATACCAGGCAACAATTAACATTGTTTATTACAGCTAGGCAAGCACAAATCAAACAGCACAGTGGAACAGAAGTGGTTGATGAGAGCCAACAAAACCGCCCACTACGGCTGGATCTTTTATACAGCGAAAAACAATATTAGCATAGTGAGAAACAATTACACTTGAAGTTACGAGTTGTCGGGTGTCGAGTTGTCGGATGTCGTTCTCTGGGATTGCACCCATGAACATAGCAGCACCAGCAACTGATCATGCAATTTAAAGCATTTAATTAAGTTCTATCAACTTGAGGACTAAACCTACTGAATTGAAATAATCAACACACATAAGTCCAAGGAACTATTTCAGCGCCCTCGTGCAAATCATGAATTGGTCTAACCGCAATGAGATTAAATAATTTTTTTGGTTAACCTATTTGGAGGATTTTGGACTTTTCCTCATATCATTTCACTGCTCATCTATTTCTAAAAAAGCAGAGCGCAAATCACCTATGTCCAATCAATTCACTGTTGCTTTAAGAGAGCCCTTGTGTACTTTAACGCATGATCGAGTGCTGCTACGTTGATCAGGCTTTCGAGCACAAGGCTCCACACTTCGTAGGGATTGGACTGCCTATTAGTTAGGGTTTAGACCAGGGTTGTCGAACTTCAGTCCTCGAGGAATGGACACCTGACAGATTTTCAGGGTGTCTCTCATTAATATTCATGAGCAAAAATGTGCATACATTTAGAATACATTTAGAATCAGTGTATGCAAATTTAGCTCATGAATATTGAGGGGTACTCTGAAAATCCGACATGGATCCAACCCTCGAAGCCTGGAGTTGGACAACCCTGGTTTAGGCTCTTGAAGAATTGCCTAAAGTATAATTGCACTTTCTGACCCTCGTCTGTTACAAGTTGTGGATCTTTCCTTGTTGAATATTCCTTTAGGCCAACAGTTACTGTATATATGTTCCCTAGTATAGTATTGTGTTAGTATTGTTAATATTGCTGGGTTTCATCTTGTGTTTGACTTAAAAGGCCTTTAATAAATGTATATGTATTTTTTATATATACACCTGATTGAGAGTAATGTGTGGTGTCATTCACTGTGTGTGCTCATTGTGGGCTTTCAATCACCCTCACACCTCCTGAGACCTAGTCTTGACCGCTAACAATACTACCTTGATTGGTCTGGTTTGTCCAGAGGGATACCCTGTTCAAAGAAACTAGGCTGGCCTCCTGAACCTCTGCCCACCAGGTCTGAGTTCAGAAATCCATCTTAACAATGGCCTACAGTGCAGGGCTGGTCTGGTGGTCTGGGCCCTCCCCATGACTCTACTCATCTGTCATTTTCACCTGGTTCATATAGGGTGGCAACGCCCTATACAATTGCACAAACCTGGCCAACGCGTGCACCCAGTTCCCCCCTCAAACACTTCCACCCCCCTTCAATCCCCTAGTGCCTCATGCTGTGTGTGTGCATGAGGCAACCTGTGTGCAGCCAGCAATAATGCCCTGTCTCCTGCCAAGGGTTCCCCCTCGCTCCCCCATTATTCTTGCAACTGCTTGATGTTCTGACCTGGACAGCGCTGTATCAGCACTTTCATTGCACCTTACTATGGTTTGTGTACTTTTCAAGCCTTCTTTTATAAACATAGAAATCTGTTAGGTAAATGTGTATAATTGTGACCTCCCCCCCATCTTAAGAGACTACAAATATTCGAATACATTTCTTGGAAAAGGCATGATCAGTGAGCCCCCAGCGTTGCATGTGTTAATCTGGTCCATAGGCAAAACTGGGGCCAGGTGATGTAATCTGCTCTGCTTGCGCTGCACAGACCAGATTAGATCATTGAGCGGCCAGGTTCATCGCGGGTCAGAGATGCCTCTGTGACCTGGGAGGAGGTGTGGACATGATTATCATGGAGGCCGGGGCCCGAGATAGAGCTAGCCATCTGATGCCAGATCACGGACCTGGCGACAACCAGCCCATTGGCCAGTACTACTGATAAATATAATGAGGCACAAATGTCATTTTTAGTTTTGGCAACTAGGTGTCGCTGAACGCGCTACCTTTAAGCCAAAACGTTTGTCATTAAAATAAGAGTTTTAACATAAGAGTTTCAAATAGGGGCTTTGAATGAGGGTCTGCAATGCTTTTCAATGGAGATGACATTTGAGGATAGATACATAGGCTTTTCGTGTTGCTTGGCTATGTGTCCACCCATTTAACGCCCATCTCTCAGTCAAATCAATGTGATTTTCCACCCATTCCCACCCAAAACCGCAATGCTTTTGCACTCTTTCCCTGCATTTGTATTGGGTGCTTAATTTGGCAGCCATTTTTACTTCCAAGATGGCAGCCACCATCTGTTAATGTTTCTAAAATATTATTTGACTTGTTTGATGCTTTAAAAAAGATGTATTAGCTCTTTTGTGTTATGTACCATATTTGTATTTATTTTCTATTAAAAATAAACAAGTTACAGTTATGGCTACATTTTGTTTCAAAAAGTTCTGAAAATGTCCATGTACTTATTTGTGGATGCAGGTCTAGTGTTGTGATGTAAGCAGTACCTGATTGGATGTGCAGTTTTGTGATGTCAGTATGATGTGATAGGGTGTACAGTATGTGCTTTTTTGGCCCAAGGAGGCCATTTTCTTTCACTGACCCATGCAGCCAAGCAGGGCTCTAGGCGCTGTTATCATTCTCCTCCCAGCGGAGGGTGCACCGCACAGCACCTGGTAATTCAGCTGTCCTTTCTTGTTTATCTTTGTGCTCAGTGGTTTATAAACCGACAAGTGACAAGAATGCTGTACAGATCAGAAGGAAACCCGATCTCACGGGACAAAACATATCCAAATTGACATCGGTAAACAGATAAAAACATATCTCGTGGCGGCCCGTCTAACGTTGCCGGAAAGCACCAGCTCGAGGGATGTCACACCTGCGCTGCAAGAGAAGCAGTTTATTTGCTAAGGGGGAAAAAATATTCAGTTGAATGTAGGTGTGTTCCATCAACATTCATTTAGAATAATTATACAAAAAACACATCTTTCTTAAGAGGCGAGTTTCCTAAAAGAAATTACGGAGAAGCTACCGACTCAGAAACACAACTTCAGGGGACCCCGTTATCGTCAATTACTAATAATGCAGATTAGCAGTGGTCGAAGTGAGCGGGAGCGGTGCTCCTCTACTTTTTTTAATGACCTTGTACAGCTCATATACTTTTATTTTAAAAAAGAAACCGTTCCGGAATGTTTTCTTTTTAAAATAAAAGTGTAGGAAGAAGTTGAACAGCAGGTGCGAGTGGTTGGGGGTGTGCATTCTGTGTGGGAGGGGACGTGGTGATGGGGTTTGTGGGGAGTGGGTTCAGGCCAGCAGGGAACATAGTTCCACTACTTCTTTTCGTGCACTTCGACCACTGCAGCTTAGGCTTTATGAGAGTTCCTGTTCTCAGAAATGAATGAACGAGCCTGAACTCTGAATAACGGGACACATTTTCACTTGCGTTTAGCCAGCAGGAAACACAGGGAATTACATTTTTATAACCTAGAAAACTAAAGCCTACAGATGATGGAAATGCTGGCGCGAAGTCCGCATTCGGGAAGTAGTTCAGTGTAGCTTAAAGTCAGGCTTTCTATCATTTTAGACTTTTAAGACCCTTATTCAATAGAGATTTTTTGAGAGCGTATATAAACAGAAGATATCATTAAGAGAATAGTCAGTACTGATTTGATGACTTTGAAGGATTGAAAGCAACAGCGAGTCACTTATTTCTGCCTGAGCCTGTGTCCTTCCGATGCCACACAAGACACAGTAGCAGAGCTCGGGCCGGTTGGTTCCATCCGACACTTCCACTGCAGAACTCGAGAGAAGGGCGTTCAGTCTGTGAATGTAACCACCAGCACAGACAGTTAGAAATGCCAGCTGTGTGTTATCATTTTAAAGGTTGCGCACACTTCCATTCGCTGTTCAGCATCTGTGTATATGAACTTGACCCGGTTACTCCTAGATTACATGCATCAATACAGCATTAAGGCTGCCTTGCACGTTCTCTCTCTCACACCTGACCCCCCAAACCAGTCCTTCTCTTTCAGAGCCACCAGAGCGCCTGCAGACCTGGCAAATGGCAGTGTGGGACATTGTAAATGCCAGTAACATACCATAACATTTCTATTTTCCACCACAAGCAATTAAACATTGAGGGAAACAATGAGAGCGTGCTTCTCCCTGTGCCAGTGCAGGCATGCCCTTTAAAAACTCTTTGCCCCCATCAAACAAACAGTACAGAACGAACACAGGTGTAGAGTAAGGACCTTAAGGAAGTCCTCATGAGAGTCTTGTGGGACTAGAGGGGTGAGACAGAAACCCAAGAGTTTCCAGCAGGCACTGAGAGCGCATCGAGCCAGGGAGAACACGGCTGCTTAGCGCTCCCTGAGCCTGAGTATAGACTCAATCCTTTATCCAACACACAGGTGAACTTTGCCATAGACGAAATGTGTTAATGCTTGTGAAGTCAACATAGCAGTTACAAGGCTAAATACAGAAGCTGTGTGTATGAGGGAAATACATACTGTTCACTACATCATCAAGCCTGCTTTTATATCGAGCCTAGCTTTTATATCAATGCCGAATGCGCCCCCTTATCTCCCAATGAGAGGTTAACCCACAGCTCATCAGCCCTCAGAAGAGATGTATTCAGGTAGGGACGGCACCCACCACTTCTTGCTTTTGCAAAATACTGCCTATTTTACAGGCTCTGTGCCTTTGCTTACCCCAACGCCGGCTCTAGAGGATAGCATGCTAAAGAGGTTTACTGCACGGCTCGGGAAATGCCTCACTGCATACAACATCTGATAGCAGTGGCCGCGGTTTTGCCCATTCCAAGGACGCATGCGCAGTCAGGATTTCACACATGCAGGTTAGAGACAGTGCTGGAAATGGAAACAATTTACTGGGGGATTCCACGTGCGACATTGCATGAATTTCAGATTGCAAATTATGAATGCCCTGCGTACACAGCACACACCAACTAACGGGATGTAATGCACGTGCGGCACTCTTCACTGCACAGAGCACTGCTTTCGTAGCCAGCGGCTTGGTGCATATCCCACAAACACACAGGGCGTTGCAAATACTACCCAGCCACTGCAGGGTGTCCACTGAGTACTGCAAACACACCAACACATTGCATGCACACACAAACTCTGCACACAGTAAATGCCTTGCACCCGGAGCACTGCACGCAGATCAAGTACAGCATGAAGTGCAGTCTGCAAGTATCGTAGCGTGCACGGCATGTCTAGGGAAGACACACCAGACAAGGCACTGGGGCACACCAGACAAGGCACTGGGACACACCAGACAAGGCACTGGGGCACACCAGACAAGGCACTGGGACACACCAGACAAGGCACTGGGGCACACCAGACAAGGCACTGGGACGTACCAGACAAGGCACTGGGACGCACCAGACAAGGCACTGGGGCGCACCAGACAAGGCACACACCAGACAAGGCACTGGGGCGCACCAGACAAGGCACTGGGACGCACCAGACAAGGCACTGGGGCACACCAGACAAGGCACTGGGACACACCAGACAAGGCACTGGGGCACACCAGACAAGGCACTGGGACGCACCAGACAAGGCACTGGGGCGCACCAGACAAGGCACTGGGACGCACCAGACAAGGCACTGGGGCGCACCAGACAAGGCACTGGGACGCACCAGACAAGGCACTGGGGCGCACCAGACAAGGCACTGGGACGCACCAGACAAGGCACTGGGGCGCACCAGACAAGGCACTGGGACACACCAGACAAGGCACTGGGGCACACCAGACAAGGCACTGGGACACACCAGACAAGGCACTGGGGCACACCAGACAAGGCACTGGGACACACCAGACAAGGCACTGGGGCACACCAGACAAGGCACTGGGACACACCAGCCAAGGCACTGGGGCACACCAGACAAGGCACTGGGACAAACCAGACAAGGCACTGGGGCACACCAGACAAGGCACTGGGACACACCAGACAAGGCACTGGGGCACACCAGACAAGGCACTGGGGCACACCAGACAAGGCACTGGGACACACCAGACAAGCCACTGGGGCGCACCAGACAAGGCACTGGGACACACCAGACAAGGCACTGGGACGCACCAGACAAGGCACTGGGGCGCACCAGACAAGGCACTAGGACGCACCAGACAAGGCACTGGGACTCACCAGACAAGGCACTGGGGCGCACCAGACAAGGCACTGGGGCGCACCAGACAAGGCACTGGGGCGCACCAGACAAGGCACTGAGACGCACCAGACAAGGCACTGGGGCGCACCAGACAAGGCACTGGGACGGCACTGGGGCACATCAGACAAGGCACTGGGACACACCAGACAAGATGCCCCTGATGAGGAGTCTTTTTTGAACTCGAAACACACCAGACAAGGCACTGGGGCGCACCAGACAAGGCACTGGGACACACCAGACAAGGCACTGGGGCACACCAGACAAGGCACTGGGGCACACCAGACAAGGCACTGGGGCACACCAGACAAGGCACTGGGACACACCAGACAAGCCACTGGGGCGCACCAGACAAGGCACTGGGACACACCAGACAAGGCACTGGGACACACCAGACAAGGCACTGGGGCACACCAGACAAGGCACTAGGACGCACCAGACAAGGCACTGGGACTCACCAGACAAGGCACTGGGGCGCACCAGACAAGGCACTGGGGCGCACCAGACAAGGCACTGAGACGCACCAGACAAGGCACTGGGGCGCACCAGACAAGGCACTGGGACGGCACTGGGGCACATCAGACAAGGCACTGGGACACACCAGACAAGATGCCCCTGATGAGGAGTCTTTTTTGAACTCGAAACACACCAGACAAGGCACTGGGGCGCACCAGACAAGGCACTGGGACACACCAGACAAGGCACTGGGGCACACCAGACAAGGCACTGGGACACACCAGACAAGGCACTGGGGCGCACCAGACAAGGCACTGGGACGCACCAGACAAGGCACTGGGGCACAACAGACAAGGCACTGAGGCGCACCAGACAAGGCACTGGGACACACCAGACAATTCACTGGGACACACCAGACAAGGCACTGGGACATACCAGACAAGGCACTGGGGCGCACCAGACAAGGCACTGGGACACACCAGACAAGGCACTGGGGCGCACCAGACAAGGCACTGGGGCGCACCAGACAAGGCACTGGGACACACCAGACAAGGCACTGGGGCACACCAGACAAGGCACTGGGACACACCAGACAAGGCACTGGGGCGCACCAGACAAGGCACTGGGGCGCCAATTCTCACAGGCACTGATGGCTATTACATTTGCTGGCAGCGCACTGATCTGCTACTGATCTGAACCTATGGGCAGAGCCGGTGCTCTTTGAAGGTACTTGCTTGCACTTGCGTGTGAATCATATTCGCAGAACACGTGCATATTCACTTCTGTTTTTTGTAAAATCTACGATGTGCAAAACTATTGTGCCCATGTAAATAAAAATACATGTTAGTTGCTTATGTTTTTTGTGTTAGCAAATACAGTACTTTTAAAAAGTATTTCCTGGGCTTTGCCTTTGGATACTTCTAAATATTAGTTGCCTGGTACTGCCAGTGTGTGGCATTTTGGCTCTAAAAACAAAAGCAATGGTCTCATATTAAGCAGGTGTGTTAAGCTGGTACTTTGCTTTGGGCAGCACTGGCCCTGACGGCAGTTCCAAGAGAAGCGTTCATCTTCTCCCGAGAGACTGCTACGTTTTGCTCTCCAGATGTTTAGGACTTGGGAGTTGTAGTCCAACACATCTGGAGAGCCAAAGTTTGCAAATCCCTGCTTGCTATTTAGTTGGACATTGCAAGCTTCCACTACTAACTGCATTCACATTACTATTGATGCCCGTTTATAATGAATGGATCTATCACTATTTCAACATGTCCGAACGCAGCTGCTACATTCTTATATCATCACCCTTGTTATGTTGTGTTATGTTACGTTATCAGCACTTGTAAAGTGCACTATTTGTTAGCAATGTGGCTTCATGGTGCTGTATGCTGATACAAAAAACAGAATAAGAGCAAGGCAATGGGGGGGAAAAGTCAATTCTTCAAGGTTTCCCTAAAAGCTAGATGTCAGCTGATGTCCCTAAAATGTTGGAGGATAGAGTTCCACAACAGCGGGGACTGAGGGAGTGTGGTGTGGCCCCCCTCCTGGGAGCATGGTATCTCCCAG
Source organism: Ambystoma mexicanum (assembly GCF_040938575.1). NCBI lineage: Eukaryota > Metazoa > Chordata > Amphibia > Caudata > Ambystomatidae > Ambystoma > Ambystoma mexicanum. The sequence continues at coordinate 1,252,088,582 of NC_090928.1, forward strand.
GGCTCGCGCTATGGTCACGTGTTGGTGACCATGTGATTTAAAATCATAAAAGGGACAAGCCAGTTCCGGCTCGACAGTCGATACAACCTGACTCCTGCCTGCTATGTGTTACTGCAGCCCGATGCTGGCGCTGCATGACAGACAGAAGGTCTGCTGCTTCAGGGCCCTATGCCTGGACTGTGGCCCTGCAGGGCAAAGCTGTCCCTGATGCGCTGTCCCCTGGAGTGCCGAAGAGGCCCTGCTGGGCAACTCTGCAGCTATGGTCCGGAGCCCCTGCCGGGCAACTCCGGCTCCGACATCCTGCATACATGCCAACATCCCAAGGCACCTGGGAGGGAGATTTCGTCCGTGAAATCGGGACACATAAAGTTTCCCATTGGAATGAATTGGGGCTGGGATTATTTTAGGTGGGAGAATGTGAAAAATAGCAACATTTTTCACAGAAAAATCGGGAGTCTCCCGCCGAAATCGGGAGGGTTGGCAAGTATAAGCCTGGGTGCCCATAGGCCATTGTCCGGGTCTGTGTGATCACGGCCCCACAGGATGACCCCTGCAATAAGTATGGTGGGTGCCCCACAAGCTGGTTCATGTGTCTGTGAGACAGCCTGCCGTGACAACAGAAGGTGACCCCGCTGGGTTCCCCAGCAACGGTGGCCTGGACCCTGCGCCCTAGGCCCAGGACACCACAGGTGTGGCGCTGCCCGATGACAGGGCGCGCACACGGCTGCGTGACGTTGCACGCCGCCGCATGCAACATAAATAAACGGGGCGTTTCCCGGCCGCGTCAGAGCGACCGGGAAGCCCGAATCGAGAAGACGTGTGAGTCCTTCGGGGTCTGGGGCTTACGGGAGGTGCCGGGGGTCGCAACCAACCCCCAACAGTGGCGACGAGTGGGGGAAACGATGCCTGGGCCAGGCAGTGAATTATCCGGCAATTTTTTTGATGCAGCGAGGTCGTCCTGAGACTTCGCTCCGGCCCGCAGGCCGTGCGTTACCCACGTGGCTGGCGGCCATTTTGCAGATCAGGCCGTGGAACTTCTCTGAGCTCCGGTTTGAGCAGGGAGGTGAATCCAAGCCTAATTTTTGGGAATCCTATCAGCAGACAGTCATAACTGCACGTGAATATGCCTAGTTTGTGATTTTTCATTTTCTTGGGTCTCCTACGTCGAGTGCAAGCAAGGAGGAGGGCTACAATGGCTGGGCCTGCATAGCCCACATTTCTTTCTTGTCCTAATTTTTGGAGCAGTTGGAAGCTGAGGCTTCTTTTCATCATCTTCATCATCAGACTGGTGGCCCCACTAATCTTCATCCTCTTCATTATCACAGAGGTGTGTTGCAGTAGCTGTTTCTTCAATGGTGCATGCTGGAGTCATTTGGACTTGGTGTTTGAGTTGCGGCCCCTGTCTTCCACGCTGGGGGTGCCTGTGCGCTCGAACTGATGAGTGATACTGAGGACCAGGACGGAGCGGCGGTGCAGCAGCCTCCACGTGCGCCAGTAGCACTTCAAGGTTTGCTGCCTTCAGTGCAGCCGGCACAGCTGCCTCCAGTTGGTCAGGCAGGTCTTCCGGGTCCTCTACCTCCAGCACAGCAGGCGGCAGAACCTGTTGTTCAGCAAATTCCCCCCGCTATGGCTCAGGTACGTGCACAGGCGGCTCTGCAGCCCATCCCGGAGTTTGATGTATCGGCCCGCCTTCCAGTTTGGGGCCCAGGTGGAGGAGGTGGGTGGACCGCCTGGACATGTACTTTCGGGCTGCACAGTTGGTTGATGATGAGACCAGGCTGGCAACCATGCTATACTCGTCAGGTCCCTCTGTCCAAGAGACTTTTGAATCGCTTCCGCCGGGGGATGGATCCTATGATCAGGCGAAGGCCGCTCTGCAGGCTTACTTTCTGCCTCTCGCCAATGTGGATTATGAGCGTTTTGTGATGCTCTCTGCCAGACAGAAAGACGATGAGACTCTGGACACTTTCTATGGGCGCCTGAGGCGTCTCTCGCTGGCCTGTGCTTGGGGTGATGCAGAGGACATGATCAGGACTATGCTTATCCAGGCGTGATCATCAGGCAAGCTCAGGCGGCAGTTATTAAGGGAGCTCGGAATCACGCTTCAGCGCATCCTTGAACTGCGGAGGTGCCATGAGGTGTTGGAGGCGAGAGCAGCTAGAATGGAGGCTGGGTCGCGCCCCATCAAGACCGAAGAGGTATGTGCAATGTGGCGAGGTGGCAGGGGCACCAGAAGACCTGCTGGCGGCCCCCGGGATAGAGCCGGGAGGGCAGGAGAAATCTGCCAAAAATGTGGGTATGACCTGCCCCACCCAGCAGAATGCCCTGCGGCTGGAAAGACCTGTGGACGGTGTGGGTTACCGGATCATTTCGCGAGGGTATGCAAGGCGGCAATGCCGAAGTTGGTGCCGAGGGTGTCATGATGCCTACCCCTGGGCATCCGGATCGAGTCCATCAGCCCCGGAGCAGGCATCCAGATACTCATTAAAACCCAAACAGCCCCGGCTGGGGGCTGTTTAGATTCAGTCCTGGTGCCTTAGGAGCCAGGCTCATGGACTTTACTTACATTATGCAGACCATGCTGCAAATGAGTCCAAGCCAACGTGAGGCCTGGATGGGACTATTTTATTACAGGGACTATTTTTCACTCGGGTGTGGTTCTGGGGAACTTCTTACCTGGGACTAGTTTGCAGGCTATTTAAACCACGCCCGAACAGCAGCCCATGCTTTGCGTTATTCTGCATCCAGCAGCGTGACGCTCACCGTGTCTGCAATTCAGCATCCAGTCTTCTGCCACGCCCGCCTCAAATCCAGAGCTCCTAGACAAAAGGCAAAGAAAGGAGAAGAGGTTAGATCACAGACATTATTTGATTCCTTACCTGATTCCGGACCCATCACATCTCCGAGCCTGGAAAGGACATTATTTCAGCACGTGTCGCTTCGCCAGCAGCAGCGCCGCGTTATACTCACCAGTCCACCGCATCTTTCGACTCGGCGCTGCCTCCATCATTTTGTTCGTCGAAACCCAGCACCTGGGGGGAAAACAAAAGGAATAACAAGGTGAGCCGAGAAGACCAACAAGGACAATCTCTTTGCCACCATAGGCTTACCTGCTTTACCATCGGAGGTATTATTCTTTAATTCGCCGCATCTTCCTATGCCGCACCTATAAAGGGAGAGAAAACAGCAAGTTAAACTCATGCAACTGTTACCGGACAGTGTTTGGTAATACAGACTCTTACCTGAACGCCATCAGCTGCCTCCAGGCAAAATTCTTTTGGACCCAGCTGCAACCTAACGAGGGAATGGAACAAGAGTGAACATCGGACATATTGAACTCTTTGAACTTTATAGACACTGGAGTCAATATTCCTCCGGAACTCCTCCAGTACCTTCAACCCAGTGAAGTAACTGGTATCTACGCGCCCCTGCATGCCATGCAGGATGAAGAGCTCATCATTTAAAAACATAAGGTGAGGTTACCAAAAGGGAATATCAGAGGTGATTAGTGGGGAGAACGAGAACTGTTGGGGGGCCATCACTAAAGTCCACGGGTGGCTAAATCCCTTTCTCCACTTGCAGGAGAATACTTCTACGAGTCCAGCAGACAAGATTAGGCGGGCCAGTCCAGACTGTCATCTCTTCACTACGCATCACGTTGGTGGAGACTGCAGCTGTCCGGGTCCGATCGACGCCCCATGTGGGAACCAGGTGAGCGTAACAGAGGGGCCCGGGACGGTCCAGTTTCACTCGCCAGGGTCGACCATCCAACGTCGCTCAGGTGGACCAGAGTGAGGAGGATGGCCAGGTGGAGGAAGTGGAAGAAGAGGAGGAAGAGAACATTTTCTTTGTCTCGAGTGTGGGGATCCTGAAAAGTAAAAAACAGGAGACAGCCAAAGTACGTGGTCAAGGTGAATCAATCTCCAGTCCCGGTCCTCGTGGATACGGGGGCGTCGGTGAATGTAATGGCCCGTGGACACTATTATGCTATGGACCAGCCCCCCAAGCTGGCCGCACCCAAGGCCCGCATCTTTGCCTTTGGTGGTGTGGACACTATCCCTCTGGACGGTGTGTTTGTGGCAAAGGTAGAACACGATGGCTCCCAAATCACAGCACGATTCTATGTGACACCGGTGAGCACCAATACTTTGTTAAGTTGTGCTGCAGCAGAGGCCCTCGGCATTGTCAGCTTCGCATACTCCATCTATTTAGAGGACATTAATGACTTGCTCGAGAAGTATGCCGCACTGTTCAAGGGGATTGGGGAGATGGCCAGTGACCCAGTGAGGCTGCACATTGATGAATCGGTGCAGCCCATTGCCCTTTAACATCGAAGGGTACCGTTTCACCTCTGTGAACATGTCGACAAGGAGCTGGACAACTTGGTCAATCTTGACATAATAGAAAAGGTTGAGGGCCCGACTCCCTGGGTGTCCCCGATAGTGATGGCACGGAAGCCTAAACAACCTGATGCTGTTAGGATCTGCGCCGACATGAAGCTCCCGAACAAAGCCATTAAGAGAGAGAGACACCTCACCCCGACAATTGATGACATCATAGCGGAGGTACAGGGTGCTCGCTTCTTTTCGAAACTGGACCTCCGGGCGGGCTATCACCAGGTTGTCCTCCACCCCGAGTCGATGTATATTACCACCTTTACTACACACCGAGGGCTATACTGCTACAAGAGACTGAGTTTTGGTGTGTCCTCGGCGGCGGAGGTGTTTCAGAATATTATTTGGGGAACCCTGGCTGATCTAGAGGGCGTTTTGAATATAAGCGATGACATCCTGGTGTTTGCAAGAACGGAGGTAGACCATCTGAGGCAGTTGGCGAAGACGTTCGGAAGACTGCAATCCTTGGGCCTCACCCTCCACAAAGAGAAGTGTGAATTTCTGCGACCATCGATAGAATTCTTTGGCTTTGCATTCAAGGAGGGGGGGGGGGGTGTCTCCTGATCCCAGGAAGGTGCAGGCCATAAAGAAGGCACAGCCTCCGGAGTCTGTGTCTGATGTGCGAAGTTTCCTGGGCATGGTTACATACTGTGGACGATTCATAAAAAATCTTGCCTCCAGGTCGGAACCGCTCAGGGCACTGACAAGGAAGGATGCCATCTGGAACTGGGGCCCGCTTGACCAGGCGGCTTTTGATGACAGCAAGGGTGCCTTGGCAGCTGAGGATACCATGTCATTTTTCGATCCTGCGTTACCGTCAGAGATCATCGTCGACGCCAGCCCATTCGGCCTGGGTGCCGTGCTAACGCAGATTGACTGTGATGGTGGTGTCCGCCCGGTGTCGTATGCCAGCCAAGCCCTGTCTGAGGCAGAGCAATGGTACTCGCAGATCGAACGCGAGGCGCTGGCAGTACTTTGGGGATTCCGGCACTTCCGGCTCTATGTCCTTGGACGCCCGGTGACGGTGGTGACGGACCACAAGCCACTGCTTCCCATCCTAGCGGGGTCGTCATCCAAGCCACCGGCACGCATTGAGAGGTGGATGCTCGCTCTTTTGGAATATGGAGTCACCTTGGTGTACCGGCTGGGAGCGAACAACGCGGCAGACTATCTCTCCAGACACCCTGGGGCGTCCGGAGGGGAAGACCATGACATCTGTTCAGAGAAGGCCGAGGAGCACGTCCGGGTGGTGGTGGAGGCAGCCACGCCGAATGCCATGCCCCTTCAGGAGCTGGAGGCAGCTGCAGCAGATGATGAGTGCTTCAAAATCCTGAGGTACTCTATGCAACAGGGCTCCTGGAAGTCGGTGCTGGAGGCTCTGGCTGGGCGCACGCAGGAGGCCAGGACCAGACTTGAGCAACTATGGAAGGTCCGGGAGGTGTTATTGTTTTCAGCATCCGGCCTTCTACTCCGCGGAGATCGGATTGTGGTGCCCCAATCGAAGGTGGACGAGGTGATCGCCCTGGCACACCGTGGTCACCAGGGCGCCGCCAAGCCCAAGGCCCGCCTACGGCTGAAGGTGTGGTTCCCCGAGCTGGAGCGCAAGGTGGATGACTTTGTGGCGGCCTGTGTTTGGTGCCAGGCGGCATCTCTCCTGCAGCGGAGCCTGCCATAGAGACGATGCCTAGTGGGACGCGCCCTTGGGAAGTTGTTCATGCGGACTTTGGGTCCACCACAATGGGCACCCACTTCCTTGTTCTGGTCGACGAATACTCAAGGTATCCCGAGGTGGAGTTTGTGGAGTCTGTGGCGTTTGAGCACGTCGTTGTGGCCGTGGAGAAGGTGTTTGCGGTCCATGGGTTCCCACACACGCTGTGCTCGGACAATGGGGCGCCATTCCAGAGCAAACGCTTCTCAGAGCTGATGGAGAGCTATGGGGTGGTGCACAGGAAGATCATGTCTTTCTGGCCCCGGACCAATGGTGAAGCAGAACGGCTGATGAGGACTCTAAACAAGACCTTTAGAATTGCTCAGGGGCAGGGGCAGTCCCTCCAGAGAGCTCTGTACCAGTTTCTAAGGGTGTACCGCACCACGCCACATGCATCTACTGGAGTGGCCCCGGCAGAGGCATTTTTTAAGCGGTGCCCTCGAGGGTTGCTGCCAGAGGTAGGAGAGAAAGAACCTGGGGTGATAAATGACCAACAAGTCGAGATGGAGCGGCGAACAAGAATCGAGCAAGAGAACGTTCGGGGAGGGCTTCGCCCGCAGCGGCTGGAGCCAGGTGATGAGGTCCTTATTCGAAATAGACATCCCCATGGAAAGCTTTCCCTACCGTATGAGCCGGTCCATCTCGACGTTGTCGCAGTCCGGGGATCCATGGTGACTGCATCGGACGGCCGGTCTGCGGTAACTCGCAACGTGAGCTTCTTCAAGAAGCTGCAGGATCCAAGAACTGATCCACCTCCTGATCCAGACCCAGGAGAGGTCCCTGAGGACGAAGGGGAAACACCTTGTCTGCCTGAGTCCCCGGCCCGGGGCATGCCTATGGACAGATTACCCGCGCCGGAGGTGAGCAGGAGGTACCCCCAGAGGGCTGGGCGAGGGAAACCTGCTCACCTCAGCGACTACGTGTTGGGTCATCTGGCTCATCATCCTAATGATGAGAACTGTTAAGTAAGGGGACCCGGGTGGATGTTAATAAAGGGGTGTTTTGAACATGGGGCCTTGTGAAATGCTATACATATATTTTGGGTTTGGTTTACAGTGTCTAGTGTTAGTATGTTTATTGTTCTCCCGGAAAAAGGAGAAGTGTGGCGCTGCCTGATGACAGGGTGTGCACGCGGCAGCGTGACGTTGCACGCTGCCGCGTGCAACATAAATAAACAGGGCGTTTCCCGGGCCGCATCAGAGCGACCGTGTAGCCTGAACCGAGAGGACGTGTGAGTGTGAGTCCTTCGGGGTCTGGGGCTTACGGGAGGCAGGGGAGCAGGACCAACCTTTTGCTCATCATGGATAGCACCCTCTCTTAATCATTTCCTCCCTTGATCTATTCTCCTTCCTTCTCATTCTCTTCTATGCCACGCCACTTATTGTATCTGTGATGTCGGTGAGCCGAGGTGGAGGCTGTTCCGACCTCCAGCAGTAGGCCTCGGCAAGCCAGGGTTAGCGCGGCACGCGAGCTAAAGAAAACCAGGACCACTACGTTCACTGCATAAACCCGGACTGGCTGACTGACACCAGTTCCGGTGATTCCTTTATTTCCTTTCCGAGTCACGTGACCCGGAACTAACGGGCACGTGACACCACATTCCTCCCCAAATTGGAGGTGTTTATATAACTGTTCAACGAAAACAATCTTAACTGAGTGATACTCATTCAAAACGCCTCAGAGTCTATCTTTGTGGGATTTCTTCTGATATATTCCATCTACTACATACCCCTGGAGACGGGATGACGTTCTTGGTCTCTCTCTCAAAAGGTATCGGGTGCTGCTCCTTTCGGGTGTTCCCGTTCTTGGGGTTGTAGCTATGGCCGGGTCTTCTTGCTGGTGCGGTGCTTCGACAATTGGTGTGGTAGCTCGGGCTTTGGATGACGTCGGGTCCTGAGGTGTGCTTGTGGCTGTCCCCTCGCTCCTTGGGGACCCTGGTTGCTCCTCCCATAGTTCAGCTGGTACTCTCCTGAAGTGTGACACGTTTTGTCACGGTCTCGCTCCCTCGGGTGGCGGTGACCATGCTGTGGTTTGTCGCGCTGACTGTCCACGGTTGGAGTTCAAAGTTGAGGGACATTTTCCGGTTTCTAACGATCACGGTGTCCCCTGGCGTTAGCTCTCTGTGGCAGGCTCGTCTGGCAATGCTTTCTTGTTCGTTCCGCCTCCGCCGCGTAGCATCTATGGCTGGGATGTCAGGTTCGGGAGCGACCCACTGAGGGTGTATGGGGAGCTCTGCCTGAATGGGTACTCCGAGCATGAGGGCCGCAGGGCTGATGCCAGTAGATGAGTGCGGGGTTTGCCTGTGCGTTCTTAGGAATCGATATAGGGCTGTCAGCCAGGGATGTCCTTTTTCTTTGGCGATGCGAATAACTTTGTTGAGCGACCCCATGAATCTTTCAGCATCGCCATTCGCTTGGGGCCATCTGGGGGTGATACGCTGGTGTTTGACGTTTATGTCTCTGAAGAAGTCACGCAGTTCTTTGCTAGTGAATGATGGACCGTTGTCACTCCTCACTTTCCTCGGAATCCCGTGTGTCGCGAAGATCTTTTCCAGCGTGAGGATCGTGGTCTCTGCGTTCGTGGATGTTACGTGTTCTACTTCCGGATATCTGCTAAATTCGTCGATCACTACGAGGAGGTATCCTTCACCAGCAATTGTGCAGTGGTCCATGCTAACTGCATCCCATCGCGTGTTGCTTCTCAGAGCGCTACTGATGGGCTCTGGGTTCGCCGGTCTCCTGGAGGCTTGGCACGCAGCGCAGGACTCCACTAGCTGCACTACTCTTTGCTGTATGTTGGGCATCCACATTCTGGATTTGAGGTATGCCGTGGTCTTGACGATGCCCTGGTGTCCGCTGTGTGCTAGCTGGAGGGCTCTCTTCTTCAAGGATTCGGGTAATATTATTCGGTGGCCTTTGAGGAGTACTCCTTCGGGGGCGACAGAGAGTTCGTGACGTATGCCAAACAGTGCTCGGAGTTTGCGTTGGGCAATGGACGTGAGGTAGGACTTCCAGTTGCCTGACTGGATGGCAGCAGTGGTGAGCTGCAGGCTGGTGTCTGCCTCTGTTTCGCAGGCTATCTCTTGCATGGTGAGAGCCTGTGGTCGGGCGCAGACAACCACATGGCACACGTGTTGATCGGTTTCTTTTGAATGATGTTGTTCTTCCACGGAGGCAGGTCTCGGGTGACAGGACAAGTAGTCTGCCGGGTTGTCTGCTCCCGGACGATAGTCAACCTCTATGTTGTAGGGCTGCAGCATCCATTTCTCTATGCGTGCTGGCGGATGGGGAGCAGAACCTCTGAATATCGGGATCAATGACTTGTGATCTGTTAAAACCTTTGCTTTCTTACCAAGCAGGTATACCTTGAAGTGGCGGCACCCCCAAAGGATGGCGAGGGCTTTCTTTTCTATGTGGGCATAGTTTTGTTCTGGTTTGGTGAGCGCACGGCTGACGAATGCAATGGGGAGCACGTTTCCTTCATTGTCTGTTTGGGTTAGTACTGCTCCTAGCCCCACTGGGCTGGCATCTACTAGGAGTTCCGTGTGCCTTTCTACGTTGAAAAACGCCATGGTTGTAGACGTTGACAGGGTGTCCTTAATCTGCTGGAAAGCTTGTTGCTGGGTCGATGTCCATTCCCACTTTTGGTCTTTCTTGGTCAGTTCTCGGAGTGGGCTTGCGATATTGGCGAGGTTGGGAATAAACCGCGCACAATATGTCGCCATCCCCATGAAACTTCTCACCTCTGTGGCGGATTGGGGTGCTTTTGTGCTCTTAATGTCGTTTACTTTGGAAGGGTCTGGGGACACGCCTTTGGCACTGAATATATATCCGAAGAAACAGAGTTCTTCTTTTGCAAACTCACATTTCTCTGCATTCAGCGTTAAGCCTGCTGCTTCCAGTCTGGCCAGGACTGCTGCCAGGCGTTTGTGGTGCTCTCTCTCGTTTGCTGCGTACACAAGAATGTCGTCGCTGATGTTCGTAGTACCATCTAGGCCGGTGATAACTTTGCGGATTTCATGTTGGAACACCTCAGCCGCTGATGATATTCAGAAGTTGAGTCGTTTATATCTCATTAGCCCAAGGTGGGAGGAGAACGTGGTGATGTATCTTGAGCTTCTAGCTAATCTGAGCTGGTGGTAGCCCGATCTTAGGTCAAGTTTGCTGAAGACTGTCGCTCTGGTGAGGTCCACAATGAGCTCGTCAATAGTTGGGGTTATGTGGCGTTCTCTACCAATTGCTGCATTGGGAAGTCTCATGTCTATACAGATTCTTACCGCGTTGGGCTGTTTGGGTTTCTGGGCTACTACCATCGGCGATACCCACGGGGTTGGTCCTGATGTCTTTTCGATTATCCCTGCTTCCTCGAGCTTGGTCAGTTCTTTCTCCACGGCTTCTCTCAGGTGGAAGGGTATCCGTCGGTGTCGTACAGCTTTTGGTTCTATGGTAGGGTCTATGTGGAGTTTGATGGTTCGGCCCTTTAGGAACCCTATGCACTGGAACAGTTTTTTGTGTTGTAGTAGTAGTTCGTCGAGCTTGTTGTGTTGGAGGTTGAATGCAAAGTGGATCAGCTCTAGTTTTTCTGCTGTCTTGCAGCTGAGCAGGGTTTCACAGCCAGCATCTACCACGTAGATGCGCGCCCGGCAGTTGGCGTTCTTATGGGTGAAGTCCGACTTGAATGATCCTTGCACGGGTAGGGATTTCTTGGACCCATAGGCGTATAGTCGGACTTTCTTCTTTTGAAGCATGGGTTTCGAGCAAAGTTTGCTAAATGCGGTCATAGGCATTACGTTCACTGTTGCACCAGTGTCAATGACTACTTTCAGTGGCTCTCCGTTGGAGATGACAGTACACGATGGCCTCTTCCTTTGTCGTGATCTGTGTGGTTCGACGGCCGATATAAGGTGTACTCGGTGTGTCCGTTTGCTCCCTTTTTTCCGTCTCTCTTTCCTCTCGGAAGACAAACTGTCATCGCTGTCACTGCTGTCGCTTGTGTCCGGGGATCTTTGGAAGTCGTCGATGGCTCTGGCTTTTCCCCTCCGATCTCGTTGGTGCGAAGGTTCTCTCGGTGCAAACTTTTTCCAGCGTTCTGGTGTCGGTCTTGACGCCGTTTCTCTGTCACTCCGGTTTGGTGGGTTCAGGCAGACTGCCGCATAATGATTGAGGCGGTTGCATTTCCTGCACGTGGATCCCCATGCGGGGCAGGAGTCACCCTTGTGCCATGGGCCGCCACACCATTTGCAGGCTTTGTTTCGTTCTTGCTGCACGTGTGTTTTCTGGCCGTATTTCATGCGCGTGTTCTGGTGTTTTGATATGGCTGCGACATCTTCTGTCGGCTTAGGGTTGTCTAGCGTGAGTCTTTGGATCGCTGCTTCAATCACCGCTACCTGGTCCTCAGTCTGCTCTCGAAGGCGCGCCATTTCTAGGATGCGGGACAGGCGTATGTTCTTTTCTGAGAGTATCGCTCTTCTCAGCTTTTCTGAGGATATGCCGTTGATTATTTGGAGGCGGATTGCGAATTCTTCGTCCGGGAACTCGCAGCCTACTGCCGTTTCACGAAGGCGAGCATGAAATTTATCTACAGTCTCTTTCTCTCGTTGCCTAGCCATGCAGAAATGGAAGCGTTCGTAGTCTGGGTTAAGGTCAGGTTTAAACATGTTTGTGAGTACTGTTTTGGCTGCGTCGTAGTTGTTGTTGTCTCCGCGGTTTGGGGCAGCGTTGAAAAAGGCGCAGGGTAGCAGCTCCGACGTTGAGTAGAAGAAAAGTGTGTTTTTTCTTTGCTATTGTGATGTCTCTGGCCTCAAGGTGCATTTCAAACTGTTGCAGCCAAATTTCCCACCTGATGGCTGCCCCCGTGGCGAATGGGTCGAATGGCGGCATTAATGTGGTCATCGTTGGGTCAGGGTGGTCTGTGGTGAGGCTCATTCTGGAGGAAAGGCTTGTGCTGGTTCTCGGGGGGCTGGTTTCTGAGCTGGACATGTTTTGATGAGGTTGACTGCACCGGGTAATTTTGGGGTATCCCTGCCGGCGTTTTCTGTTCTCTGCGTTTTACAGTTAAGCAGGGCGTGACACGTTGTGGGGTTTGGTGTTTTAAACCAGGTCCGGTTTCCGGATTGTGTCTTCTTTTTTTTTGGGGTCACAGTTGCAGTAGGCAGTGGGCTGCAGGGCTCCGTACAGCGGGCACGAGTGGGCTGGGGATGTGTGGGTGGAGCGTGTGTGATACGCGGCCTTGAAGGTTGCCTCTGTGACACGTGGGGAGTCGGAGACGTGCAGATGGATCGCGTATGATACGCGTCCTGGAACGTGACTCATACGCGTATGATGCGCGGCAGATTCGGAACGTCTATATCCGAAAATGCTGGAGTTCATGCGGAAATACCTTCTGTTGGGTGGTATGCTGCCACCATGCGTGCGAAGTTCAGCACCTGGTGTCTGCAGCGGCTGATGCGTGTCCTCCAGAACGTTGTGTGGTCCGTGTGTGACTACGCGGCTCCGCTGAGTCAAAACTGCCATTTGCTGAGGCAGGAATGCGGGCGCACGTGGATTCTTTGCTCCTTCGTCGCCAGTGTGATGTCGGTGAGCCGAGATGGAGGCTGTTCTGACCTCCAGCAGTAGGCAAGCCAGGGTTAGCCCACCACGCGAGCTAAAGAAAACCAGGACCACTACGTTCACTGCATAAACCCGGACTGGCTGAATGACGCCAGTTCCGGTGATTCCTTTATTTCCATTCCGAGTCACGTGACCCGGAACTAACGGGCACGTGACACCACAGTATCCTTTTAAACTTTGCACTCTCCTCCTTGCCCCTGTTGCCTATAAATACAAAATGCAAAGAACAGTAAACACCTGTTGCCTATAAATACAAAATGCAAAGAACAGTAAACGCCGGCATTAACAATGCTTGTTTAGGATACATTGTCCACTTTTTAAAATATCTGCAGAATATGTATTTGGTGTATGCTGTCGTGGAGTTATATTAATCATATTACTGTGTGTTGATTTGTGTGTGTGTGTCTCTCTCTCTCTCTCTCCCATGTCTACAAGATGGCCGCCATGTTTATCTGCGGCCACACAGTGCTTGTCCCTTTTCTATGTCGCCCAGAACTCGGCTGTTTCGAGCACGGGCCGCACGGCACGTCCATTATTGTGACGTCACGGAAGATAAGGCGATGGTCATTTATTAAAACTATGTTTGCCCATCTTAAGGGGGAGGGCAAGGGGGGGGCAAGGCCGGTGCTACCGGCGTCCGCGCGCGCGCCTGGATACCGGCGGCCACCTTTGCGAGCGCTGCCCAGCAGCGTTAGAGCGGGGGGGAGGGGCATGTCTGGGCGGCCGCCTCCCATGATGCAGCGCGGCCGGGGCCGGGGCGGGGGAGGTTTGAATGCCGGGGGCCAGAGTCATGGCGGCCAGACTTGACGGCGGAGCGCCCGAGGAGGTGGACGTGCTGCAGCAGGAGAGTCTCGAGCCCGGTGTTGTGCTCTGCGTGGCCCAGGGAGTCGAGGGTGAGGGCGGCGCGGGGGATGGAGGGCGGGGGCTTGTGTAGTAGCAGCTCAGGCCGAGGTGGCAGGGATCCCCCAGGAGGAAGCCCCGGACTCCTAACATTGCCATTCCCCCACCTCACTCCAGCCGCCGTCCCCACAGGGCTGCACGGCCGCAGTTGCTCCGCTCGTGGAGGCTGAGCTGGGTGAAGATGCACAGTGTGTAATGGTGCCTGGGGATGTTTAGCTTGTGCCTGCTGGGGCACCAGAGTCACTGCCCTTCTCTTGGCGCCTCGCCAGGAAGTGTGGGCACTCGCAGCTTCCAAGCACCTGGAGGCTGTGCCCCCCGCCGCCCCTGGTCAGTGTAATACAGTTCATGGACTGAGCCCTGCTGGCACCTTCTCTCCTGTCTCGCGGGTGCTTTGGCTTGGCGTGTTCTTGTGGCTCTATAGCACCTCTTCAGGGCTAGTCATTGCCTTCCAGTGGAACCCCTCGTACGTGCCTCATCGCTTGTCGCACTTGGTTGTTCGTCTGATCATAGGTTTTTTCCCGGTATTCCCCCTTAATTGCTCTGGTTGTGTTCTGGGGTGCTAGGCTCTCGCTGGGAGTCATCGAGTTGGTTTCCACTGACTGACCCATGTCCTATCACTACTACTTCCTCACTGTATGCATGGTCTCCTCTTGGTACTCTGCCACCCTGGACATGTTCTCACTTTGCCTTTTTCAGTTACTGTGGTGTCTTGCTCACCTTTGTGGGGGAGATGTATTTGGAGGCAGTGTCCTTGTGTGGTATCCTTATTTTGACAAGGTCTTTGGTGTGCTGACAAGTCACTTTGCTTTCTATTCGTGTTTAACACTTGACACCATACGTGCCTGCTTTCTGTTTTTGCCCAATGTTAAGATGTGGGGTAAGACTCTGACCATAGGTACACAGACCAGCTGTGGAGCCCTCTAGGTTAAACCAGGATGTTTTATTACACACAGTTGCATTTGTACAACTCCAGTTACTTGCAGATATGTACTTGCAGATATGTACACGACTGGATCAGGTAGACCCTATTGCCCCTAGGACTTGCGTGCATTAGAAATAAACATATAAGGAACATCCCCTTGCTTCCGGCTTGGGCCCCCAACTGGCATTCATAGAACACTTGCACAACATTCTCCTGAGCTGTCTATCATGCCTACATCAACATTCCAACAGCATGCACTCCTGGCCAGTGATACATAATAAGACCAATTCACATTGCAACATCTCCCTTCCTATAAATAGTGTCACACTACAACATCTCCCTTCCATACTGAAAGTCACACACAGCACCCCTCTGCTGCGACCAATGACCTTCCATCCGGATCTTCCACTCCTGGAATACAGACTCTGCCACACTCTGGCACAAACTCCTGAAGGGTAAAACACAAGAAAACAACTGTGTACGAGAAGGTGGAAAAGCAGTGGAGGGATTTGCAGATTGCCAGCCCTCTGATCCGGATGCAACCCGAAACATTGTTGCAGAGATCCACAAACTAACACTCTGGAAAGGTGGTGTTGCCCATAAGGGGAACAACAAACACAGACGGGGTACCTAATCAACCAACTTCCACCCTCACATTCCAGACACAAACCTTTGCAATCAGCTCCCAAACATCACCCAAATCGGATGGTCCCATAAGAGTATCAACAACCACAAATACTAAAGACTGAATCATCAATTCAAAACATTTGTGCAGGCAACAGTCACCAAACGCATACACTGACACATCACTATGCATGCACTACAACACCCAACAAACAAATGTGGGATACGTGGAAGCAACGCAATGCGTGCAAGCAAACCTCTCAATACGTGATGTCATGTCATGCCCAACATGACAACTGGGCAGCGTACCACGCTCACCATTCATCCTCACAACATACATCCTGTAGCAGCACACTCCTCACAAAGCTTAAAATATATGTAACAGATAAGGTGCGCCTGGTAGCAACAAGAACCAACTACAATTATATCATTCTAATAACGTAGTAAGAAACTAACGGGCAAACTTGGCCAACATTTCTACAATATAGCTATATATGGGCTTTTAAGCTCTTCTATTAACTGCATGCACCATTTTCTATACGTTTCCTGCTGTGTGCACTATCGACACCTTTTTTTTTTGGCTCTATGCACACATTACAACTTTTAAATCTATGCACAATGTTTGTCTTTTACCTCTACAGCCCTGTGCACAACTACTTGTAACTCATGGACAACATTTACTGGTTTACATTTTGTTTTGTCCTAATGTCCAACTGAAGGACAGTCCAGGGCATGTTCCCTATTCTGCTGCAGCTGCGCAAAACCCTTGAAGCAGTCATCAAATCTTTAACTTATCAACTAGATGCAGACTTATAACTGATGAATGCACCCTGAGGGCACCTCTTGCATAACCACTACTTGAAACATCTATTCTTGATGTAAAAGAATCATTGTTATCCTCAATTACTGAGCAGGCAAAGCACCAACAAAACCATGTGGGTCAAGGTAAGGCGATGACACAATGTGATAGGTCATAGGGGGCACCACACTTAACACCACATCACATGACGACAGCCCAACAGCGAAGTAACAACTTTGACCTCCAGATATCACTAGAACAACTTAAAACTGCATCAGTTAAATGGTATTTCACTTATACTCCCGACCCCTGCTTACGCTCTATAGCCAGGAGTAAACATTTTTCGAATACAACTTTTTTCAGTCCTGTAAAGGAACTCGCAAAGTCCTTTACGCTCGCTCACAATGCATTCTGCTGTGCAAAATTCTATTTTTCCTTTGCATTCTTCAGTGCATAATTTCCATTAAATTCATATAAACATTACATACACAACTGGAACTAATGATGAACATTTTCATTAATGATGATACTTAATGCATTTTACTATGCATAACAACATTTCTGATTGACTACAATTTTTTTTTCCCTTGAAACATACCGTGATTACATGGTGCAGGGGGAACCCATATAATGTTGACCGTGTGCTGGCGTAATCCAGGTCAACACAACTGCTTGCAAAAGCAATTGCACTTGAACTCATGATGTCAGTCACTGAAACTCCTATTGTATAGCCCATACTCTTGCTTTATTTAATTGTGTACTTTGTCTACACTTGCACCGTTGTGATGCACGCTGTTGTAGATGCCTTTCCCCGTCTTACTACGTGAGAGAAAAAAGAAATAAAATAACAGGCAAAACCCCTTGTCGGGGAAAGAGGCACTGAGACCCGGCTGCAAGAGTTAAGGATGGTTTATTTCTCCAGCTAGGAAATAACCCAAAAAAAACTCTCCCACATTTACATCAATGCCAACATTTATATTAGTTAAAGTAACTTTAACAAAAAATACTAAAGAGACCCGATTGGCCAGTCGGTGTGGTGCTGTAGGTGTGGGTAGCATCTCTTCCTCCTGGTTGGCTGAGTAGCTGACGGACGTCAAACATCTTGCGCTCCATGCAGGTCAGGGTCCGGTCACTGTGGTCACTACCTAAGCTAATATTGTTGCATACTAAATGACAAATTATTTAAAACATTTTATGCTACTGGTCACATTTCTACATAAGTTACTGACAATGATTGTCAGTACAATTGGGTCATTCGTGGCTTTAATTGAAGGCCTTGACCTTTATTGTGCATGTAAAAGAATCAGGCTATGTTTCGCATCTCTTTCTAGGTTTCAAACTCATTGGTGCAAGTAGAAGCATATATAATAATAAAAAAAAATGCTTAAGGTTAGTATTGGGTGTGTTGGGTGGGTTTCGCAGCACAGGCGAGGGTCTGGCACTTGAAAGAAATACCTTACGGGGGTGCAGGGTCAGGATGGCCATAAATTTTTCTAATGGGGGTGGGTGGCTTGCACGTTTGAGGATGAATCGAGAGAAAGTGCTTAGCGCCTCCTGGTTCACGTGTCGGTTTTCAGGCAAACGGTGATCGCAGAGGAAGAAAACTGTAGCATATTGATTGATGCAACTTTCTCCAGCTTCAGAGAATGGAAGCGCAGAGCTTTCCTTCGCAGGGGGAGTGCAAGGGTGGGGGCCAGCCAGCTGCCTGCGCGCCTTGTGTGTCTCTGTCCTTGGCTGCTGCGGTGGAAAGGGGAACTGAGCATTGCTGTACTATCGCAGTGAGGCCTGTTTACCCAAGATGGAGTCGAAAGGGGGCACAAAAGATGGATGCCCCGTGTCCTGCTCAGTAGTCCCATCTATGCAGCAGTCAACCGTGGTTAACTTTACATAAGGGCAAGGGGCAATACCACTACCGGAGGCACGCGGTCCAAGCCTTGTACTGAGGAGCGTACGACGCGAGGGGGCCTGAGGACCCCTCGCTCCCATACACTGGAAAGGGGGAAATCTGATCACGAAGTACCTGAAATCCCTTTATCTGCTTGTAATAGAACACTTGACACGATCGTCTTTAATTCCTGACGTTAGAACAAACGTAACATCTTTTATAATCTTCTATTCTCACATCGAGTATTCTTAAATGCGCGTAAAGCTGTTGGTATCTCCTAAAGATTGTAAACTAGCCGATACTGGTCAATTATCCCAATCCTTCTAGTTGAAGCGTTTCTCCTGCTCACAACACTTGTGAAGCACACAAAAAGCAGAAGGAGCACGTTCATGTTCTTTCCTCTAGTGCTCTGCTGCATAGCCAGTGGTGACGGAACACTCGCTGTTGGGTCCCCGCTGATGTTGCCACTATGGGATCGTCACCAGGAGGGACCCTTGAACCTCACACATTTCATCCTCCACCCAACCCCGCCATTCATTGCAAGCAGGAAACTACAGTAAGTCGGGCTGGGGATTAAATATGTGGCACTGTCCTTTCTGCCTCCTAGATGCAGTGTGCAGGAGGTAATGCCAATCTTGGACAGCAGGGGAGCATTCATTATTTTTCCTTCTTTCATCCGTCCTGGCAACAAACATGAGTTTTGCTGGGTATCGAATTTATATCTATTATACCCGGGCGCTAAAATGTACATGAGTTGGTGCTGCGTGTTAGTTGATGCGGCACGCACCATGTTAATGTCTCTCCTAGAGGAGTAGGCTCTCCCTTGCTGGGGATTCTTGGGGTGTATCTGCTGGTGGGGGCCTCTGCCTAAAGAGCTCTTTGGGCATAACGTTGCCCAAAACACTGGGAGAGGATAGTTATATGGACTGCATGGCGGAATGGTGGGTGCTGTCATGTGGCTACCACCCACCCCCATACGCAGCTCTCCTTACATCATTATGCTGCTGCTGTATAAGTCTGGTGCTGTTTTCTCTCCTGTGGTCAATCTCTCTTCCTGGTGTGGGTTATTTGAATATCCTCATCGCCAATGTGAACATGTGGGATAGGGCTGTGACCAGAAGTACAGAGCCGCTGTGGAGCCACGTGGGTTAAACTAGGATGCTTTATTATACATGGTCACATCTGTACAACTCCAGTTACTTGCAGGTATGTACATGACAGGATCAGGCAGACATTAGTATACTTTTAAGGGACAGACCCACCAGCCATCCTCGAGCCCCCAACTGACATTCATAGAACACTCACACACAACACTCACTCAACATTCTCCTGAGCTGTCTACCATGCACACATCAACGTTACATCAGCATGCACTCCTGGCCAGTGATGCATAACAATACTAACTTGCATTACAACAGAGGCGGTGTCTGTTCTTGTGCGGGAGCCTTAGTTTGACAAGGTCTTTGGCGGGCTGGCATGTCACTTTGCTTTCTATGGGTGTCTTAACACTTGGGACCATACATGCCTGCTTTCTGTTTTTGTCCATGAAGGGCTCAGTTTAATGTGCCTTTTGATCTTTCATTTCAAATGTGGTGGTGCCTTTGGAGTTTGATCCTACTGTGTAGGAGAGTGTCATTTGTACTGCTAGTCTGTACCCTTTTCTCTAGCTTGTTGCACAGCCTCTTTGATCATTGTTTGTCCATGCCATCTTGGGTGGTATAGGGTTCCCTGGAATGTTCGAATTTTTGGAGTAAAAATTCCACCATGATGATCAATACAAATTGGACTCTTGTCCTACACGAGTATTTCCAGACCATCTTCGTGCGGAACACTGTAGTAAGAGCCCCTATGGCTGTTGTGCTTTATTGCTTTCACTGAGTACTCATTTGCCCATTTTCAGGTGTAATGTACAGGGGACAGGGCATACTTTTGACAAAATAACATTTGTTCCAAAGGACTAACGAAAACTATTTTTTTTTCTGCCATGACCTATTCTACTGACATTAATGGCGGTTGTCCCAATTCCAGCATAACAAACGCTCACTTGCGTACCTTTCCATTTCACTGTTAATCTTCAGCCACCAGTACTTTCCTTGCAGTGAGCGCTTGGAAAATTTGACAAGGACAGCAAGGTCCTGAAGAGTCCCACCAAGCTTTCCGCAAAGCCGTTAAAACTAAGCTTTGTATGAAATGTACCTGACTTCATTCTTTAACTGCATAATGCATATCATGCATCACATGTACCTATGCGTGTATCTGTGTAACCAAGAGACCTCTGGTCACCTGTAGAACCTCTGTATCAAAAGCCCAGCAACTACTTGTAACAGCGCCTCGATGCCCCTGGGCTGCAAGTGCGCGATACAAATGCAAATAAATAAATAAAAAATAAATAGTGCAGCAGGTGGTATCTGCATATTACTGTCGATCTTCCTCTGGCAGTTTTGCTGAATGGGTTTATGCTTGGTGATATGTCCTTCTCTCGTGGCCCCCCTCTTTTGCTATGCGAGGCACTATGTTGCATTGTGGTCCTCTTCAGAGCATTTTCCTGACGTGTGGGCTGAGATGCTAGATAAGTATCTTCCCCTGCGTCTGTCATTCCGTTCTGTGTTGCCCGTCACTGGTAAGGCTAGTCTTGAAAAGCAGTTGGCTTGTATTTTACCATCCTGGAACATCTTCAACTGTGAACATGAATTCCTGCATTTTTTGTGGCTAGCCATGGCCAAGTGGGAGCTGGTTTTGGTGGTGGCACGTATGCATAGGATACATTCCAGCCCTATATGTAGATTCTGTGTTAAGTTGTCCAGGCACATGCAAGCGTTTTCCCACCCCTTAGTAATTTTCTGATTCTGAGTGTGCCCTGGACCCAAACACCACCAGTCTCCATCTTTTCCCTTTTGCATCATGTTGGTGCCTTGCCCATATGCACTGGCATCCGTGGTTGGTAGTGGGCCTATACTGTGTGACTGGACGAAGTGTGGGGCCCTCAGAATGTTTGTCTTGATGGTGTCAAACTCTGTTGCAACCATTCATATGGGTTTCCTTAGTTTTATTTGCTTATGTAGCGCGCCATACCCAAAGGTATCTGGGCGCTTTCCTTAGGTACACTGTTATAATAAAATACGAACACAGTAGAGAAGTTCCAGGTAAATACAGAAATGTACAGAAATATACAGAGGTGCAGGATCAGGACATAGTTATGGTAGCAGGTTGCAACGGGTCGAAGTGACCTGCGGGTATAGCGTACCTAAGCTATGGGCAAGGTCGGTGAGAATGCTAGGTTGTGATGGTATGCAATGGTCCTTGGTTCCAATGCAAAAACACCCACGTTTTCACTTTGTTCCGGAAGGATAGGAACAGGGGTTCGGACCTTAATGTCAGAGGTGGCTTGTTCCAAGCACCCGAAAGCTGGAACCTCCTGCTTTAATACGTCCATATTTCGGGATGTTGAGACAGTGGTCGTAGTTAAATCTAGTAGGTCTGGTGGGTTAATCAAGTACTACGGTGCTAGTTGAGGCACTTATGGGTGTTTTAAAGGTGATCCTATCTCAGATAGAGAGCCAGTTAGTGTTATGTCAGGTTTGTGAAATGTGACTGGAGCGGGTGATATTAAGAGCTGTTCTATGGGCATTATTTTGCAAGACTTGTAGCTTGTGGGGGTTCTTCTGGCTTGTGCCCAAGTACAGTATTACAATCCGATTTGGACAGTATGAGAGCTCTTGCAAGGGTGATACAGCTATCGGAGGTCAAAAACAGCCTGTATGCGTTTATACATTTTGAAGTGTAGGCTGTTGAGGATTAGGTAGCGTTAATTTGTCTTTGGAGAGTTACGGCAGAGTCACGATAGAAGCCATAGGTTTTTGCAACTTGTCAACCTTGATGAGGTTGCCATCAATGTTAAAAGAGGCGTATTCGGGGCCTATGAGAAGCTCAGTTTTGTCATCGATGAGACAAAGGCCATGTTTGGCCATCCAAGCTTGTATTTTGCTATAGCTTTCATTTAGGGGAGTGGCATCTGATTGGTAATTGCCTGACAAGGTGAAAGTATTTGCATATCGGTGTAATTTGTGTATGATATGCCTAACTCGTCTAGGTGGTCGAATGGGAGCTTGGTTAAATATAATATAGAGGGTGGGGGATGCACAGGACCCCTGTGGGACTCAACCTGTGATGGGTGAAGGGATGGCTGACTCAGTGGGGGGGGATAAACCCTGATGGATCTGTCGGTCAGGAAGGAATTGACCCATGCTGCAGCTGTGGTGAGGTGGTTAGTTGGGATATTATGGTCGACCCAGTCCAACGCTGCCAACAGGTCCAGTAGCAAGAGTACAGCAGGCTTTCCATTGTCCCTAGCATCATCCATTTGTATTATCAGATCCAAGAGGGCTGCTTCTGTCCCATGTCTTGGTCTGAAACAAGATTGTCTGAGGCCTCGGAGATTATTAGTCTTTATTTTGAATCTGGATGTATGCGGCCTTGTGTACGATTTTTGGGAGAAAAGGCACAGTGGTGATGGGTCTGAAATTAGTGGGGATATTAGAGTCTAGGGTTTTTTTTTTTGATGAGGGGCATAACCCAAGCGTCTTTTTTTTTTTTTATTTATTTTTTTTTTTTTAGGCACGGTACAGAAGGCAAAGAATGTATTTATAAAGGAAGTGATAAAGGGGGAACATTCTTTCCATCCTTTTATGATGGAGGCTGGGCATATGTCTCCTTGGCACCTGGATGGCTTGAGACGTCTAATGATGGACTCAACTGCTAATGTGGTGAGGGGGGTAAATGCAAATGGTTTGATTTGAGTGGTAGGTGTGGCATTTTGGGAACTCTGATTAGACTGATTGGTGTTGGTGTTACAAGTTTTGGCAGTAGATGATAGGCTAGCTCTTTTAGCTTCGATTTTTGATTGAAGTAATGTAATTTTGTTGAGGAGGGCGTTTGGATGCTGGTGCGCCAAGGGCATCTTTCTTGCATGAGTCTGGAGGGGTGCTAGGAGATTCCAATTCTTTGAGGATGGTAAAGAGCTCCTTAGTGCTGGATTTAGCGTTGGAGATTCTGGTGTTAGTTTCCCTTTTTGTCTCTAAGATGTCTGTTTTGTAGGTAGACGAGGCAGTTATAAAATTGTCCTTGTTCTGCGTACAAGTTTTATTTTCCAGGATGCTTCTAAATCTTTTAGCTTTGTGCAATGTTTTTAGTTCGGAAGTGAACCATTTATTAAGGTGAGCTAGGGGTTTGGCTTTCCTTAATTTAAGTGGGGCTAGTTGGTCAAAGGCCTTCAGTAGATTTTGATTCTATATTTCAACCATTATAGACGGGTTAGTCAGGTGGCAGCTGTTGATGGGTGTTGGGTTGAAGTAGCTGGAGCATACTTTCTAAAGAGATTAGTCGATTGTTCCTAGTTGGAGCAGGTGGGGCTTGGATATCCTTGGGTGGCGCTTGTTTGATATTTATTTCAAAGGAGATGACCTTATGGTCTGACCAAGCACATGGCGTGTTCTGCCTTTGCAGTGTGTAGGATCAGAGATCCTCAGATTGAAGCCTACTTCTGTAATGGTATTTTGGATGGCTAGAGCATTGGTGGTGTTGTAGAGGCCATGGTTCAGGTCCCCTAGGAATAGTATTTGGGAACAAGGTTTTGTATTTTGAAATAAGAGGCCAGTTATGTCTTCCTCAAAGGAGGCTAGTTGGCCCAGTGGTCTGTACAGGGTGTGGATAAAGAGTGTCCGCTCTGATAGGGGGATTTTCAGAGTTCTCCTGACGGGAAGGAAATATTGTCCGCTTCTCTGGTGGCCAAGGTGTTTTTGGCAATGATGGCTACACCACCTCCCCTTTTAGTGATTCTATCAGATCTGATGTTGTTGTAATCGTCAGGGATTGCTGACATAAGGGCAGACCTGCCGCTGGGTCGAGACAGGTTTCTGTAATCGCTATAAAATCTAGATTATTGGAGTTGATGAGAACTGAGATGTCTAAGGCATGAGCAATTATCTTGTATTAATAAGGGCCCCTTGATGGTTGTGACTTTGAGGTCATTTAGTGGTAATTGTCGGAGTTGGTGGTGGGGGTGGTTGTGGAGTATGAGAATATTTGGTGGCAATACTAGTGCCCTTGGATATGGAAATCCTCTGTTGTACACAGCGTTTTGTTGAAGTGCGAGAACCAATTCTTTTGTTTCTATGGGGCATTGAGCAGGGTAGGCTCGATAACGTCGTGCATAGTGGGGAGATTTTTGTGCAATTCCAGATATTGTGTACCACGATGCTCTGCTCTAGGTTGCTTGAATTTGCATTTCTTGTTCCTCGTTATACCCCATGTTTTCAATCTTTTATGCAGTTTTTCTCTCTGTAGGTAGTCTGTCCTGGCCATGGATTAGGAAGGGGATGGGTCCGAAGGCATCCTGGTGTATTGGAACGTACCATCTGCGGTGTTGATGGCCATGTAGGCATTGGGCTCCCGATGAGGACTGGCTTGATGCACTCTATAGGACTAGTTTTGAAAGCACTGTAGCTCGTTGAACCAGCATCCCACGTCAGTGATATTTGGCAACAGGTTTGAATCAGTGATGTTGGTGTTCAGACTGTTGAGTGGACCACCCATTTTGCTACTTTGTAAGTGCGCCAGGCTTCCGCTATTCCGCGGCTTCAGGTTCAGTGAAGCCGTTCCATCATAATTTGTCAAGCAATTGAGCTATCTGCATGCTGTCTGGGGAATGGCATGTACTTTGTTTTTGACCTGTATGGCACCTGAACGTAGAACTCTTGTGGTCATGCTGCTTAAGGCTCCCTATTTGCAGAAAATATTGTGAAGGTGAGTGAGTAGGTCCGAAATTGTTTAATGCTGAACTGAGATTACTTGTTCTGTGGCGTTTGGATCTCATTTGATCCCTAGAACAGGTTAGGGTTAATTGATTCCTGGCCAGTAAGAAATCATGATTTGTGAATGTGTGGGATTGGTGGGGTGTGTGACTTTATATGCCTGGCTATTAGCTTGAAAAATTACATTATACCCCTGCCTCTCCCATGCCTCAGTTTAGTCACCACTAGCAATTGGGAAGTGATGACAGACACATGGCGAGTAAGACATAATGTGCTGTGTGCACGTGGAGAAGTGAGGAGGCAAATTATTTTTTTGTAAATCTTTTTTTGTGGTCTAGGTCGTAGGTTGCAACTTGACCCCTCTACCCATGTGGCTGGAACCTTGGTCATTCTGACTTAGGACTGGTGGTCATTTGGTCAGCATGTAGACTGTGGCTGAACAGTATTTGAAACATCATGCCATACTTCATCTATACCACAATAAGTCCATTCTGTCATCTGTATGCTCCCTGGTGCCATTTCTGACCGCTTCTACGATGGGCGAATAACTTGAAGCACTTGCCTTGTGGCAATGTAGCATAGTCTGATCCAGAGTCTGGAAGAATGCTGTTCAGGGCTCCATTAGGCCTGATGTCGCTCAGTGGTTTGCATCCAGGTCTGGTGTCGTCCTGGACATAACGGCTCCACTCTTTCAAGCTGTTTCTTGACTACAAGTGTTAATATGGATTTCGGAATTCTGACCTGGTGGGCAGAGGTTCAGAAGGCCAGTCTAGTTTCTTGGAACAAGGTAACCTCTTGACAAGCAAGACCAATCAAGGTAACTTGGCGGTGGTCAAGCCTAGGTCTCAGAAGGGGTGAGGGTGACAGACCTCAATGAGCACACAGAGTAAAGGACACTTACAAATCACTCCCAGTCAGGTGTGTATTTATTTAAAAAATAGAAATACATTTATTTCAAGGTCTTTGTGTTTCAACACCCAAATCAAATCACAGTAATACTATTAAGCCAATACAATACTATCTAAATACATATATACAAGACCAATGGGGTCTAAAGGGCTAATGCATGAAATGGGTCCACAACCTAAACGGATAAGGAGACGGGCAGTTCAAATTCCTTCTGCAGCCACACACTCCTAACTAAGAGGCAGACCAATCCCAAGAAGAGTGGATCCTATTGCTCAAATGTACTTGCACTGCTGTCGCACGCGGTAGTTTAAATGGGCAAAACGGGGTCTCTTAAGGGGTCTGTAGCAGCTCAGGGAGGTGAAGAATAGGTTGCCACTATTCGAGGAGGGCCTCCACTTGAGGGCAGAGTCTATTCCAAGAGTTGGGATTAGTTAGCCAGTTCGCACTGGCAGTGGAAAGGAGGGGGCCCTCGGGGGCCACTCATGCGTAAAAATGGAGGGAGGCACTGGGGGCCTTCGGTTAGGGTTGCGATTACTCACCGACCCCCGGTGCACCCCAGACCAAACATCGGCAGTAGAGTCCACTTCAGTTGCAGGTTCAAGTGCGACAATTTGGCGGCTTTCAGCGACGAAGATACATCAATGATTTCCACACGGGACTGGCGATTTCTCTGCTCCTGGTGGATGGATCAGGTCAGTTCCACTGCAGCAGACTTCAGGGGCAAGAGGGGCACAAATGCAGCGCACCTGCAAAGTTCGTCACCATGTCTGGGCAACACGCTAACCGCGTATACTTCGGTTTGGGCACACTCGCTTCACTCCAAACCTGGGAACGCCAAGGTTACAGAATTTGGTGTGAGTGCTGTGAACACAGAGCTAGCGACGTACCAAGTTTCGATGGCCTCCTCGAAACGGCGGCAGTATCAGGGCAAAGAGTCTGCGTAAGCTGGTCAGCCCACTGGTTGTCCAAGGGACACTTCCAGAAGAGCTTACTTGCAGGGTTTGATGAAGGTGCCGAATAGTTGGTCCCACTATTCAATGGGTTGAAGTGTCTTCGCAGACCTTCTTGGACAATCAGATGCAGAGGGGTCCCACGGGACGACAGCAGGCTCAGGGTGCCAAACCTTCCAGCGGTTCCTCAACTCTGCTTCTTAGTTGCAGGATACTTGGATCAAGTCCTTTGTTCAATGAGCAGAGATCTGGGGACTTCTCTTATCTAGAATCTCCTTTGTGCCAAAATGAAGAGGACCCAATGGGAGATCTGCTCATACAGGCATACCATACGTGGACCAATCACGGACCACGGCGGTCCCATGCATTCACAACACCCCAGACTCTCTAGAACCCGGGATGTTTATTGGGAACAGACAACCCAATCCACATCTTGGAGGCACACACAAGGCATGCAGAAGCCTGCGAAAGCTTGGCACTTTGCGGGAAAATGCATGCTAATATAAGGACTGACCCGGATCGGCTCAACAAGGGGCAAGATGGCCAAAGAAGCTTGTGGCCTGGCCATTTTGGAGCCAGGCCACCTGTTCATGCCAAACGTGGTAATTGCGGTTTACCTGGCAGGAAAGGGTGAACAATATGCAAAATAAGCTGCCACCAGCCCTGTGCACTTCTCCTAAAAAATCCTTAGAGTATCTAGGGCCTTTGGAAATGACTAATACTGGAAGGTACACTTGTTACATGCTGCAGAAAAGTTGCAACATTAGAAAGGATCAAGGGAAACCGTCTCCCAGTACTCTTAAGGGTATGTCAGTTTCCCGTTAATAAAGTCAGCGAAAAGCCCAGAGGAGTGCAGCTGAAGGCTGGGCTCCTCTGGTGAAGTCAGACTATGGTATTTAACATCAGCAAAAAGTTTGGGGGAGTACACAACTGGTGGGAAAATTGCACATGAAATGGGAATCTTTCCTTACAAGGACATGGTGAAGTTTGGGCAGAGGTGCAGTGTGCCACCATGAAAGGTGGGTGGCTGCTTGTGTATTGCATTTGTTTCCGGCTTCCTGATTGGCCAGCACTCTCTCCTGTGCTAACAAATAATGCAAACCTACTCCTATTTTAGCAAAGCGAGCTTGGGAGACTAGCTACACTGTTATGGTGTTGCAGTAGGTCTGTAGATGTGCAGACTAGATGGAACTATTGATTGCTACTTTACGTAAATATCTATTTAGCTTTGTGTATTCATTGTGTAAGAGGAAAGAGACTAGGCGGAGTACTGGGCAAACTAGGTGGGATTTTGTACTTGCATGGAATTTCAAGGGGATTGGGCTCGGTTCATGGGTTGAGCACCAGATGCATGCACCCAGAAGGTCATGGTCCTAGGTTTTCCACCAAAAGCATATTGATGTGTGATCATGTACATTTTCAAAAGTGTTCTCTCATTAATGATCTACCCATACAAAATTAAATACAGTTGACACTGAGATTTAGAACTTTACTGAAAAACAACATGGACACAATGCGGCATTTATGCGTACCGTGACAATGCATTCAGAATAATTGAGATCATACACTATTAAGTGGTGCCAGTGCACCCATATGTAAATTGTCGGGTCATAATACCTATTGTATCTTCCAAGACAGATCTAGGTAGCTTCTAGAAAACAGTACTTTTCTCCTGTATACAAACCTGGGTATCGTGATAATTTACACATTTTAACACTTCAAAATTGTCTCTTCAAAGCAAAATAATAATAATTTTATGCATATGAGGGAAACGGTGTGTGTATATGTATGTATGTATATATGTATATATGTGTATATATATATATATATATATATATATATAGGCATTGCAAAACTTTCACGTGATCGATTGAGTTTTGTGAACCATGTTATGTTGCCTATGTTCAGATCCACTCAGTGATTGTCCTGTTTCTCTTGATTGCAATAAAATGTCAAACAAATGAGAATCACAATATAAAATAGAGGATCTAATAGATAATGTACATTTAGTATAGGAAGCGGTGCACGTTAAAATCTTGATTCACTCCTTTGGGATGTACTGTATCCAAATGGTGGATCCAGTGCATTTCTTATTGCCCCCTTGGTGGTCTAACAATTTCCAGATTCGTGAACCTGATCTGGACCAGATTATGTCTGTTCTCCTTAAAATGTCTAGCCACTGGTGACTTAAGGTTTTGTCTTCTGATGTTAGATGCTCAAGCCAACTTACCCTGGCCTTCCTGCTAGTCTGACCAACGTATAGTAGTCCACATGAACATTTTATGGCATAAATCATTCCTGTCTTGCAGGGTGCAAGAACTTTCAGAGCTATTTTTTGACCTGTCTGTGGATGTTGGATTGCATTTGCCATGACATTATTGCAGTTGCTGCACTGCAGGCATGGGCATGTGCCCTTTTTACCTTTCATGAGAACCCTTTCTGAGTCAGGACAGTTCCTTTCGGCTCTCACCATTCTGGGTCTCAAATTTCAATTTCTCTTGAAGGCCACCATGGGTGGTTTAGGGAATAATTTCTGTAATTGTGGATGGTGATGCAAGTATTTCCAATTGCTGCAATCCTTCGTAAGTGCATATTCTGTCTAGAAAATTCAGATATGTACATAAGTGGGATGCCCTGATCTATGACTAGGATGGAGTAATAACATTGCAGTTTTCTGAATGGCTTTGTCTACAACCGCCAAAGGATACCCACGTGTGAGGAAATTACTCTTCTGGTTTGTGTGTCTTTTCTCAAGTGAGGTGGGTTTTGTTCTCTTAATTCGTAAGAATTGACTATATGCTAAACTTTGAATCATTTGTCTAGGGCAGGGGTCTCCAACCTTTACATTGGCTTGAGCTACTTTCAGTGGAGAGCTACTTGCAGGCGATATCGGGAGTGGGGGGAATGTTCATAAACATTAGAACTTGTACTCATTTTTTTAGCTGTTAAATAAATGGAGGGAATAGCCTGGGTCAAAGCTGGGATGTCATTGTTGACGATGGCATGGGCATTTTTGATGACTGTCAAAGTGGCGTGCATGTTTTCTGTGGGTGGTGTGAATGAGGCACATTTATTTTTGGAGAGGTGGGGTGGAGACTAGCATGACAAGTGCCCATCAATGGCAGAACCAGGATGACACTGGTAAACTGGCATGAAACCGTGTTTAAGCAGTACTCGACAAGTTGGCACACAAAGCTTCCTATTACTAACCACACACGGGGGTGATGGTTCAACACTCCTATATATTGTGGTAACTTTGATTGTGGTGGTAGCACTCCTGCACATATTAGCAATTGGTTTGTATTTCATTAACTAGCACAGGAACAGTGTGGACACTATATCTTGCAGTGCGGTTTTTAACATGAAAATAAGCATATCACCTGGCACTATATATTAAACGTGCTGAAGCATATAGCATCTGGTGTCTGTCTAGCACAAAACCTTCTGATGCGCACACATGCATTTTGTATTTGTTTTATTTGTAGCGCGCACCATCGGGCCCGGAGGCATCAGGGCGCATCTTGTGCAGAGTTAATACGCAGCATATATACAAACGGAATGATTTCTTCCAGAAGCATGTTTGTTTGCTATTTGCCCCCTGGCACCCGATATTGGAATAGCTTCTCATGATGGAGTCCACCTCACCTATTTCGTGCACACATTCCCTCCCCAACTATGAGGAAGATCCCTAGCTGCTGCTGAAATTTCAATTAACGTGGGAGCTATAGCTCCTGTGGCAGATAATGAGCCCAGGGTAAAACGGAGGCATTTAGCTGTCATGCTGAATGCCTATGCTTTGCCCTGGGCTCCTGCTCAGGTACAGGAGGAACAATAGGAATGGCGAGGCTCTGCGAGCAAGCCCTGCTCATTTACTAAGTGTGGCAAGCTGAAACTGTGTCCAGGCAGTCTTTAACACAACTGTTTTAGCCCACCACACTTGGGAAAGGAGCAGGCATGCTCGGACTGGCCTATAGGGCAATAGGCCCATGGCTGAACCAAGAAACACAAAATGCTGGTGTTGCCCTGTTTTTTCTTTTTTTTGGGGTCAAAGTGGGTCACTTTTTTTGGGCCAGTTTGATGGGTTAATTAACTTTGTGGCTCGTAGTTTTGATCAGTGTTGCTGAATAAATGTTCTTTAAAATGCACAGTTTGCTTTACACGTAATAAAACACTCCCCTTTGATTACTATTCAGTGTCACCAAAGGAATGAAAAGCCATTTGCAACTGTGGGCCACTTTTTCTTTGGAGCTCTGAGACAATGGTATGGCCCAGTCTGACCCTGGGAGCAGGGCTTGCTCCCAGAACCCTGCCGTTTCCGAATTTAGATTCTGTAACTGAAAATTAACACAGGGCGAAGCAGAGACATTAAGCGTAATGGCTAAATGCCTCTGTTTCACCTTGGGCTAATTTTCAGTTACTGAAGCTACATTTGGACATGGCAGGGCTCTGGGAGCAAGCCCTGCTCATTTCCTCAGAGTGACAAGCTGAAACTGTCTGTATGACTTTCACACAGATGACCGTTTCAGCTTGTCACACTTGGGGAAATTAGCAGGGTTTGCTCCCAGAGCCCTGTCGTTTGCAAATGTAGCTTCTGTGGCAGATGATGAGCCCAGGGTAAAACGGAGGCATTTAGCTATCGTGCTGAATGTCTCTGCCCCCGCCCTGGGCTCATTTTCAGTCATATAAGCTACTCTTAGAAACGGCAGGGCTCTGGTGAGAAAGTCCCACGAGGGCTTGCTTGCTTGCCAGAGGCCTTTCATCTAAAAGTAGCTTACACGATTGCAAATGAGCCCATGGTGAAGCAGAGACATTAAGCATGATCGCTAAATGCCTGTTTCACCCTCTGCTCCTTTCTGCCGAGGTGCCCGCCCCGCCTCCGACAGTATAAACAGCTTTGTGCACATGAACAGAGGGGCAGCAGTGACTCGGCAGCCGGCACACCAACAAAAAAATATTAACACAATCAACCTCCCCCAGCCCACCCAACTTCACTTACCTTACCCTCGTATGCAGCTTGTCAGCCTCTGTCCTCCAATCCAAGCCCAGCCTCCAAGATAGCAAAAAAGCCCATGCAAACTCGCCTTGGCACAAAGGGAAACCACTGTGGCCAATGGGAGCAAGTCTTTCAGCAAGGAACCTGCTCTGGCCAATCACGGGGCGCATTCTATATGCTATAGAGATTTGCAGGCCTGTGATTGGTCGGAGCAATTCTTTGCATTTTTTTTTCCTTTTTTCTCAAAAGTCGAGCATGAGTGACTTCAAAGGCTCAGGCGAGCTACTGGTCACTCGTGATCGACTGTTTAGCGACCCCTGGCCTAGGGTGAAAACTTGTGTAATGAAACTTTGACGTTAGTTGGTTTATGGTACAAGTTTGTTTGTTTGTACACCCCTCGCTAGGATTTTCAATTCCAAATCAAGGAAATGTAGAAATGGTTCTCTCTAAAGTGAATTTGATAAGTGTTACTTTAGGGGTGTCACGGTATTAGTTTTATGACGGTACAATAACCTTCTTGCCAAATGACGGTATATCATGGTTATCGCGGTATAGCAGGTGGAGTTAACTAATCTTAAATATTTTCTACAAAGGTCATAAATTGTCAGATTTATCATTACAAACAAAACCAGGCACCCAGGTCCAGAATTGGGCTTTTCAACATACTTTCCACTGAAATGCCACCCCTTGCTTCCACCAAACACAAACACACGTGTGGAGAGGAGGAGGAGGGGGGGGGCCTGCTGCGACTGGCAAAGCAAACTGAATAGCTTTTCTTAAGTGGTCATTTTGGCTTTTAGCTCCCCCACTGGCTACTGGTGAAGATGAACATGTTGCCATCTTGATAACCTTCATGCCACAGATCAATGGAGTCTGATGGTAGTATACGCTTGTGCGCATACAAACACACATGCACACGCACTCTCTCCTTACGTTACAGCCTTTAGTTTACTTCTGGGCCAAAAGGTGTTCAGTAATCACTGACATTTACCCTTTGGCATGGCAGCAGGGAATACCCATAGAGATGAGTAAATTTCGCAGTGTGACTTATTATATGTAAATTCAATGATAGAACCAGTGAAAGCCCCCATTGTCATATGTTTAGAAAACATTATCCATTATAGATGTATAAACCCCAAAGCCGCCAACCCAAAGTCCCGGGAGGATAGCTCAGCGGCAACGTGTGCGCCTTGGAAGCAAGACGACACGAAGCAACACAGGTTCGATCCCCGGGTCCGCGCTTAGGATCCTCTGGGTGTTTAAGCACGCTATAAATACGCAACTAAGACAAAAACAATTACGCAACTAAATAAACAAAAACAATTTCTTTAACAGCGCCTCGATGCCTGCGGGCTGTGTGAGCGCTTTAAAAATAAATGTAAATTTTAAAAAAAGCAAACCCTTTTCCTTCTTGGCACTGTATTTATTCTTCCTATTGCTAACATATTGATTTTGGGTCAGGCACGTGTGGTTTATGGAATGGTATTAAAAACTGCTCAAACTGAAACGACTTGGCAGACGGCACATCCAACAGTGCAAGACCAAGATTGCGCAGCACTTGCTTACTACAGCCTTTCCAAATACGATTGAAAAGCACACTTAACGGTATGAACGGTATACCGGTATAAACAATGTGACGGTTATTATTGTTCAATTAATTGGTTCACGGTATCTTTAACGGTATACCGTAATACCGTTACATCCCTATGTTACTTATCTCTTTCAGATATTCAACAAATTCTGGGAGTCATGTTCTAGTTCCACTCCATATCCCAAAAATATCAATGTATCTCTTCCAAGTTACAAGATATTGTCCATTGTTCGTTCTCCAAAATGTTTCTTCTCAAAATACATTAAAATGTTTGCATAGGCTGAAGCCATGGCAGAGCCCTTTGATGTCCCTAAAATGTGTGCATAGTACTTGCTGTATCTAAAGTGATGTTCAATAGCTCTAAGTTTGCTGTTACCACTCGCTGCATCCTCCGTATCATGAAAAAGTGTAAACTGGATTCCCCTCCCTTATGTCCCCATCGCTGGTTTGAACTGACATTTTTATACTGTTTATTTCTTAACACTGCATTCAACCATGCACTTTTTTGTATCAATACTTTTATTCAATTCTTTTTTCAAAAAAAAAAGATTCTTCAAAACTTTTAAAACACATTTTTATATACCCATAGCTTTTTCTTCTGGGGTTAGTATGGCATGTGACTTGATTTTTATTTGACACATACAGTACTTGTGTGCTATCAAAGTCGGGTGCTTCCTATTTTAATTCCACCATGAAGGACTTTACATTAGCATGTACCAATGCTCAAAACATAGCATCGGAAAAGGTATGACATAGGCTCTTGATTGTGGCCTCAGGAAAAGTAGACATGTTTCGGCCTTTTGTCTTATGGCGTTATCCCTAACGCTGGCTGACTGTTGTTGATGGGCCTTCTTCAGGACGGTATATTTTGTGTGACGACTTAATCTAGGCACCCCTTAAGTGTTTTATGCACACACTACAACACAAAATGTTTAAAAACAGTTCATATACTAAAACATGGTGGAAAAACCAGTAGTGCCGTCATTTGATGATTCTCATGTCGTCACACTAACCTTAGTTACAATGCAAGTGGACTTGTGCTGCATCTCTAGATGTCTGATGGTAGAAATCCTTTCTTTGGTCCCCAATGGACAAAAACATTTTTTAATATTTGAAATCCGTTTTTTCACCTAACCTCTGTTTCTTACTAACCGTTAGCATCTCTTCTGTAAATTGAATATCTTAAATATTGGATGGCTTTAACCCAGGGGTAATAATGCGAAAAAGAATATGCATGTGGCGCCATACAAATATAAATCTTATTGAGTCTCCCAATTAGGACTATCCTGGAGTCCTCGATCGTTTTAGAAACTCTTACCTTGCTGCCCCTCGTTTGTGTCAGTCAACTGATCTCTGCATTATACGGTGCTAACTGGAATGGGGCCATAAAATGCATGTCTTATAGGAAACTTAACTGGGTAAGCAGCGTAAGCACTGTCTTTGTATGGGCATTTATTTTGCGTTCTCTTGTTGACAACATAATTGGCTAGCGCCATCTTTGTGTAAATATTAATTTCGCCTCCAGGTCTGATGAAAAGCAGTAGAGTTCAATGAGGAAGAATAGTACGGATTAAGTGTTCCCCTAGAATGAGTATTCGCAGTACGCGCCACTTGTGCCTGCAGAATCTGTGCCATTTTGGAGTGGTAACTTTTTTTTTTCCTGCTCACTGCCTGTGAACCATTATTCACCTCCTAGGTGCCTTAACACTTCTCACGGTCCCCAAATCTAGGTTTGTAACTATAGAACCATCTTTGCTACATCAGAATTTGTGTTAAATTCAAAATATGTAAATTATGTAAATATATCTGCAACATTGGAACTAGAGGCTATATAACATTGAGTTTGTGCTGCATATATAATGGTTCACAGGCAGTGGGCAGAAAAAACGTATTACCAATCGATGAGGGCACACAAATAACAGATTCTGCAGGCACGAATGGCGTGTACTGCAAATACTCAGCGTTCTAGAGGAATAAGTGATCCGTAATAATATTCCTCATTGTAGCAGTATGAGGCTGATGTGAACTCAATTGCTTTTCATCAGACTGGGAAATGCTAAATGAATTTTTACACAGATGGCGCAGAGCCAATTACGTTGTCGACAAGAGACACAATGCGAAATGAATGCCTATACAACGTCGCTTGGCCAATAATGCTTCCGATAAGAGACGTGGACTGATGACACGGGCAGGAAGGTAAGATTTTTTTAAATGATTGAGGACTTAAGGATAGTCCAAACTGGGAGACACAATAAGGTTTAGATCTGTATGGTGCCACGTGCATGGTCTTTGCATAATTATTTTTTGGGTTTTTTGGTGTTTTTAGGTCCATAGACCAACTTGGATGAAGGGTAATGTTCCTATAACCATTGAATTACTATGTGGGTTAACTAACCCAACATGGGGGAAAATGCACACTTCAGTTGGTCGAGCACCTATGAACATTTATACATTTAGTTTTATATGGTCCACTCTGCGATTTAATTTATAGGTGACAAAAACATTGTATTTAAGAAATGTAAACATTATGCACTGAAATGGGTTCAAATCAACTCATTTACGCCTCACAGAGAAACCCAGAAGGGAGGGAATCCATCCAAAATTAAGCTCCCCAATTTACAGAAGAGATTGTAATGAAAGTTTTGTAAGAAACCAAGGTTAGGTGAAATACGAAGAATTTCGACTTTTTTAGTTTTTTTTTAGTCCAGTTTGGAACACCAAAGAAGATTCCTGCCATCAGAATACATAATTCTAGAGATGCAGCTCTTGTCCACTTGCACTGTAACTAAGGTTAGTGTCTGACATTTTAGAAGAAAAATCAAATGACCGGCACTAATGATGAAAAACCACGTGTTTTAGTATATTAACTGTTTTAAAACATTTTGTTTGTTGTAGTGTCTGCGCATAAAAACACTTGTGTTCCTAGATTATCGTCACACAAGAATATACTGTCCTGAAGAAGGCCCATCAATAGTCAGAAAGCATTCATTATACTGCCATAAGACCAGGGCCAAAACATGTCGACTGTTCCTGAGGCCACAATCAAGAGCCTATGTTATACCTTTTCCACTGCTTTAGCAGAGGTTTTGAACACTGGTACATGCTAATGGAAAGTGCTTCATGCTGGGATAAAAATAGGAAGCTGCTGACTTTTCAATAGTCTGTCGAATAAAAATCGTTGCATGCTATACTAACCCCACAGTACAAAATTCTACAGTTGTATAAACCTGTTTAAAATTTTTTTTTTTTGTTGAATGTTTTAAAATAAATTTGAATAAAGTAATTGAATTGATGTACAAAAAAGTGCATGGTTGAATACAGCGTTAAGAAATAAACATGTCCAAACCAGTGATGTGGACATAAGGGAGGGGTAACCAGTTTACACTTTTGTTTTTCATATCGCGTGTAATGTCCCCACACTGATTGATCTCCCGAGAACAGAAAATTGGGAATTACCCATTTTTACACTGCTCTCTCAGTATCGGCCATTCTATGGCTTCAAACCTTCCTGGTGCGGTATAGACTTCCTACATCTAAGGCAAACAGAATGTTCGTGTTGGTGATGGTGTCGAGACTCAGTGTCATGTAGGTCTGTAGATTGTACCATTGG
This sequence comes from Ambystoma mexicanum, assembly GCF_040938575.1. Taxonomy (NCBI): domain Eukaryota; kingdom Metazoa; phylum Chordata; class Amphibia; order Caudata; family Ambystomatidae; genus Ambystoma; species Ambystoma mexicanum. The sequence continues at coordinate 1,252,125,284 of NC_090928.1, forward strand.
CTGTAGTATCTATCGCCATAGATTGCCAATGGGTCAAAAATACTTTCTGTCCCTGCTACTATTGGTATAAAAGGTGGACGTGTAGCATGTTTATGTATTTTAGATGAGGCATAAAATACTGGAGGTATATTGGAGAAATTCCTTGGTTTTAGAGGTTATCCAGTCATTGACTACAGCTTTCTTCCCTCTTCTGGTCTTTGGTCTAACAAAAAAAAAGGGACCTGTGTAATTGAGTTATTGACTGTGGATATAGCTGTCTATTTGTACTGTGCTCGTAGCGGGAGTACCGGTTGCCAGAGCAAGCCTAACTCTTGTGCTGCCACTTGAATTGCTACCGTCACTGTACTCATTGGAGTCGTTTAAACCAGTTTATCAGGATTTCTATTAAGGCCAGCATTTTTTGAGTAATGCTCTTGCCAGTTACACTCTCATAGTCTAGGGGTATCTTACATTTTCAGACTTTTCTTTTTTATATATCCTTTAATGTATGAGTCATGTTTGGTATTTATATTCAATTTCAGCATTGAGTGAATTCAAATTTTTGGATAATTCAATGGTCAAAAGGATGAGATCTATGGAGCATCTTGAGAATATAAATCGCTCAATTCAGGCACGAAGGTTATAGAAAGTCAGAAAATTTAAGAGCGACCCTAAACTCTGCCCTCCAGGTAAGATGCCTATCTGGACCTTTTACACCGTAGAACCTTGTAGAAACGCTTTTGCGTTGCGCACGATTTACACTAGCTAATCACAGCAGTTGTTTGTGAATTTCCTGCCACCTTTCTTCAGTAGATGGCATTGAAACACTTCAGCAAATGGAAGCCTTGTGTGTTAATGATTTGTACGGCGCACTATTGTGCGAGTCTTGTGTGGTTTGTTTTGTTGATGTGAAGTTTGTGCGGATTGTTGTGCTTATATGCTTTTGGTTGTGTTTATTTACAGTTTGAGAGGTGTATATAGAGTGGTGAAATTGTTAGTGGGTTGGTAGATTGGCATGGCTGTTTGGGAGCGAGGCACTAGGCTTGTATATTTTGTTGCAGTGGGGTGCATGAGCGTTTGTTTGGTCTCATCCATCTCTTTCAGACCGGTCTGTTTGCGTGGTAAGCATGAGTTTGTGATTCATCCCAATCTAGTTGGAATTGGCACAGGGGTTCTAGTTCTGTCCTTACGGGGGGGTATTTTGTGTCCTATTAGATCTTGCGTGTTCTCTCGTTATTGTGGGGTGTTCCATGGTCTGTTCTGGTGTTGCCCGTGTCATCCTAATTTCTGTCATCCTGTTCTGTCTTTCAGGTTTGTGTTTTTTCTTAATTTTTATTTTAGTGTCTGGGGTGTTGAAGAGCCATGTTTTTAGTAGTATTCTGAACTGTAGGTGGTCTTCAGTGTATTTCTTTAGGGATGATCCAGGTTTTTGCAGCCAGGTGGGAGGAGGATCCTCCTAGTTTTTTCTTAAGGTATGGTTTTTGTTCCAGGCGGATTTCGTTGCTTGATCTGAGGTCTCATTGGCTTGTAGATTGTTATTTTCTTTTGCAGAAATTCAGCTCCCTGTCCGCTGATTGCCGTGTGCGTTATGCACATTGATTTGAAGGTGATGCACTGTTTGATTGGGAGCCAGTGTAGTATTTTTAGCGCTGGAGTGATGTGGTCTCTTCTGGAAAGTTTGAGGAGGGGTCTGGCTGCTGTATTTTGGATGCATTTCTTCATGAGGTATTCTGGCATCCCATGGTAGAGGCTCTTTGAGTAGTCGATTTTTGACATGAGGGCGACAATTGAGTTTTGTGGGTGAAGGAGAGGAAAGGTAGGATTCTTATTGTGTGAAGGAGAAGGGAGCATTTCTTGACTATTACATTGATTTGTGGTTCTAAGGTTAGGGTGTTGTTCATCAGGATGCCCAGGTTTTTTACTACCTAAGATGGCATTGGCGCATTTCCCAATTCTGGCGGCCATGGAATGCAGGTGGTATTCTCTTGGTTATTGGATATGATCAAGATTAATGTCTGTCTTGGGTTGATTTTCAAGTTGTTGGCGCTCATCCAGTTTAGACCTTCGATTAGGGTTGAGTGGTCGGTTTGATTGTCTTAGATTGTGTAGATTTGGGTGTCATCTGTGTAGTCGTAGCATGTCATTTTGTCTTTTGACGATTTTGATTACTGGAATCTGGTATATGTTGAAGTATAGCGGTGATGGTGAGGATCCTTGTGGTACTCCAGTCGTTAACTCGTGGAGTAGAAGGGTTTAAGCCATACAGTTTCTGTTCTGTTGGGAATGATTTAATCTAGAGTAGTGCCATGTCCGTTATGCCTAGGTCCTCCAGTCTTTTGGTTAGAATGTCATGGCTGACTGTGTCGAAGGCTGCGGAGAGGTCGAGCAGGATCAGGGCTGAGGTTGTGTTTGAATCTGCATTTGTTTTGAGGTTGTCCCAGATGGATAGTGCTGACCCTGTTCCTCTTGCGGGTCTGAAACCGACTTGTGCTTGGTCCAGCAGGTGGTGGTTTTGTACATATTCTTGGGTTACTTTGTATGCGTAGGTTTCTAGGAGTTTTGCCAGGTAGGGAATGTTTGAAATTGGTCTGTAGTTGGAGAGGTCTTCCACGTCACCACTTGTGTTTTTAAAAGTGGTTTGATTTATGCTGATTTAAAGGATCTTGGTATTGTCCCTGTTGCGAGAGAAAGATTTAGGAGGTTTCTGAAATATTCTGATGGTGTTCCTTGTGTGAAGATTGCTTTGTAGATGTCAGGGGGGCAGGGATCCATGTGTGATCCTGCTTTCTTGCTATTTTTTACCAGTTTGGCAAAGCCCTGAAATATAGTTTGAGTTTGTCGCTCTTCTTTAGGTCCAGTTGGTTGAATGTTGTGGTTGGTCTGTTTTGTATGATTTGTCGGATGTCGTTGATTTTGTTCTTGCAATGGTCTGCCAGGCCGTTGCAGAGTTTCTCTGAGGGGATTGGAGTGGAGTGTTGTCGAAGCCAGGTGGGTTTCTCATTTCTTAAGTGTCATGTGTTTGAGGATGATGACCCAGATGGACTGCAGGGAATGTGGCACGGCCTTGAAACAGACCTGCTAAGTGTGACCTTATCACAAATGTACTAGAATGCCCATGACACTGCACACAAGGCCTGGTGGCACACCCGTTCATCTGCAGTGGGCCACTACAGTGCAGTACAATTCGTAAAAGGCCAATTCCCAAGAGTCAGACCTGGCAGGCCACTTGAGGGTATGCCAAGATTTGTTATTTTGTTGTTCACTGCCAAGGTGGGTGGTGCCATTTCAAGTGTTAAGCGGGCAAGCCCAAGTTGCCCAGCTATGCTCGACGTGTGCAGAAAGCTGTTGGGCTTCCCTGTTCGGCATGTCAGTATATCTGCAGTTAGAGGGTTGCTTGTGGACTAAACGTGTGCTTCATGTGAGGTTCACGCTATACATTCTCTCCCATATTGTCTGGGCAGCGCTCCAAGATTTTGTGAGGAGTAATTTACTCTTTCTATAAATCACCAGTAAATGCAATTTCAAGAGTAATGAGTTTTCTCCTTCATAGGAATAAAAAAGTACAACATATAATAGGTGCATAAAGTCAAAACTGTGTAGAACAAAGTTAGAAATAAAAACAATATCATGCAGCAGTGGGTTGCGCCCTGGTATCCAACAAAGTACCTGATACAGTGGACCTAATTCCTCATGGCTGTGCTTGGTGTCCAGCAAGCGCAGGGTCCTCGGGCACATCATGTAGCTTCCAGCAAGTTACTTTAATCCGCTTCAGTAAGTTACTTTAAGATGTCAACAGACAAAAACCGCTGGCTGCCATCACCCAGGCACGAGCACTCCAGCTGACAGTCTGGAACCTTCACTCCAAGCATTCCCTCACTCAAACCATAACATTCTCTCTGCATCAACTCAAGTGCATGGCTGCTGTCTTGCTGGTCATATTTGCATGCTTTGAGAATGTAGTTGACTAATTTAATGATGCCTCAGTGAATGTTGGATGGGGCTGACGCTTGAGTGTTCTGAAAGTGCCAGTTATGACCCCGAAAGCCCGAGTATGCTCGGCGGGTGTGCTCATTATTGCATGTAACCTTAACAGTAACTGGAACTTTTGACCTATGTACAATACACCCAAGACTTTCCTACCTGCTGACTCCCCGCATCCTCGTGCTGCATCTGAGCTGGAAGCCCCAGTCTCGTAGAATAACCACTTCTTGAGCAGGAACAGATGCATTGTGGAATACGGTAATGCTACATATAACATCAATCACAGGGCACATCCTAAAGTATAAGCTGACTAGCATATGGAATGTACAAAACCACACAAAGTTATGCCATAGCGCGAAAGTCTGAGGCTCTGCAAGCCCTTTAAATACATGGACGGTGGTAGGTACACTTCTGTTGAGTTGTTGTATCCGGTCCCTTTAGATACATTTAGTTGATTGGTATTAGAACAGGGTTTCTCTTCTGTTTTAGTTTTTTACTGGAAAGTACTTCTGTTTTTCCCTTTAATAAATGTTGGACTAAAAATACCAGAATACGAAGTGACGTGAGCTTAAAAGCCCGGACTGGTTAACGGAACACCAGACGGAGGCGAATGTTGAGATCTCTCTAAACTCTTATAGAGCAACACTCCAAAAGAACTTGCAATAAGATCCTGAGGTTAGTGATTCGTAGGTCACGCAGCTTTATTATATAGGATTCGTTTATCTTCAGGTTACCCATTGAACAAGCTGCCATCAAGAAACTGCAAGGCAGCTCTGAAATGCTTATCATTTGTCTTCTGTTTTTCTTTTCTTGAATGCTGAGTAACCTACTGGGGGCTACTTGGGATTTTGGGTCGGAGCTGGGATGTGCAGGTACTGTAACAATTGCATTGAACTAGACCTGGTTGGTGTTCTGAGTCCCCTCTTTAAAGATAGTGAGTCTCTGTCCAGTTTAATCTATTCCTGATGTGTAAGCTGTCCACCTCAAACAGTGAGTGGGGCCACAGTAAAATCCACAAAGGATCTGCAGGTTGGCTAGAAACTGTTCTAGGTGCATTTTATTTTGGTGTCGGGCACACAGCCGGGTGATGGAAAAGGCCATGAAGGCAAAGCCTGACCATCTGGTGGGAGCAGTGAAAAGATGCATATGGAGAATGCATTGTGACTGTGAGCAGAGGACACTTTGGAAGCATGAGTACAGAGGGGTGATTAATGAGCTTTTGAAATTAGATGCTTGTGTGGTTTGGATTTGTGGCAAGACCCAAAACCATTAATAGACATGAGATGGAGGTGACGTGGAATCCAAAGGCATGTCGTATATAGCATATGTGAATGCAGACATTCAATATGTTCCTTAGAAGCAGCAGTGGAATAGAGGGTTGGGAAGGATCGCAACTTTCGGAGGTGCATCATGCATGTGTCGGTGAAGCATTCCTACCACCTGCAAGCTGTCTAGTTCCCATTCATGCATGTCGGTGAAGCATTCCTACCACCTGCAAGCTGTCTAGTTCCACTATTGGCCCCCCATTTCAATTTACACCAGTGTCTAACAAAGAAGTATTTGACACCATAATGAAACTCAAAGCTTCCAACTGTAAAGAAGACCAATTCCCCTCCCATCTAGTAAAACTCTGTGCCCCCACCCTCACACCCATAATTACCGAATTCATCAATGCCTCTTTCCTCACAAACAGTCCCCACCAGTATCAAAAAAGCTTGGGTGACACCTCTCCTAAAAAAACCAACCCTGGACCCCTCAATACCCACTAATTACCGACCTATTACAACGGTCCCATTGCTCCTAAAAATAATTGACAAAATAGCCTATTGCCAAATTCAGAACCATTTGGAACAACATCAACTATTAGGAGACCGCCAGTCAGGATTCCGCCCCAACCATAGTACAGAGACAGCCCTCCTTGATCTGAAGATCCAAATGGATGCCACTAAAGAAGCAGGCAAACTCTGTCTGCTGATGCTCCTGGACCTCTCAGCGGCCTTCGATCTGGTCGACCACGACAAACTGCAACACTCTAGCAAACAACTTCAACCTAGCTCAGAGCGCTATCAACTGGATCAAATCATTCTTGGCTGATAGCACCTCCAGAGTGTCCATCAGCAAAGAATCAGCAGACCCAGTGCCTGTCCCAGCAGGTGTGCCGCAAGGCTCTTGCCTATCCCCCACACTGTATAATGCCTACACTAAGCTGCTATTTGCAGCTTTGGATGCCATGGGTGTCATCTATACTAACTTCGCCGATGACACCCAAATCCTCATTCCTCTCTCAGGCAATCATGAACAAGACTCCCTCCTGGTTAACCAAATCTACTCCCTCATCCAAAACTGGATGGCCAATAACAGCCTTTGTCTCAATGACGATAAAACGGAGCTCCTCATACTAGGCTCTTCCAGCAAAATCAACACCCTTAGCCCGCCTTCAAATCATTCACCATCGATGGAACCACAATCCCTGTTCTTCAACAAGTCAAGACCCTGGGCGTCTACTTAGACGCAACACTATCCATGTCCAAACAAGTAAACACATTAGCCTCGTCCACCTCCTACACCTCCAAACTCATCTCCCTCAGCCGTAAATTCCTCTCAGCCAAAAATTGTGTTACTCTAGCTAGAGCACTCATACTGTCTAAGCTAGACTATTGTAATATCCTTTTCCTGGGCACGTCCAAAGCCAACTTAGCCAAACTCCAACTCATGCAGAACAAAGCCCTCAGAGCAGCCTTAGGCATCAAAAAATCTGAACATATCTCCAACACCAGAAGAGACCACCACTGGCTCCCCATCCAAGCCAGAATTCTATTTAAAACCCTGAGCATCACCCACAAATGCAGGACTAACAAAGCACCCAAATACCTCAACAATACAGTCACGATGAAGCCCCAGACTAGACTTCTCAGGTCCAACAAAAACGCATACCTCGAAACCCCCAGATACAAAAGAGAGAAAGCAGGGGGTAGTAGCTTCAAAACACTGGCACCTAGACACTGGAATGCGCTGCCTACACACATTCTGAACGAAACCTCCTTCCCTAAATTCAAAAGCTTCCTGAAGACTTGGCTCTTCAATAAGTTCTAACTGAACTAGAGCACTAATCCGCTCCAATTAACTGTACATATTTGACTGCTTTGCATTTTGCTGTATATTCTTGACTGCCTCGCATATTATTGTATATTACTGACTGTTATTCCTGTGTTTTCCTCTGTGTACTTTCTAAGATTGCATTCCCCCATTGTCTGTAACTACGCCGTGATACCCCCGGGTCTGGGCGTATAACAAATGTAATAAATAAATACTCACTGGAGCTGCTAGCTGGTCTTGTGCTGGCCATTGTATGTTGGTGACCAAGCACGCATTGCAATCTGCCGACACCCTAGGGACATATCCCACGGGGCCGCAGGAGCAAAGAACAAAAATACCTTTTGCGGGATACCTGGGTGTGGTGGGGGGGATGGGGGTAGAGAACACTGACCAAAACACTATGCAACTCCACTAGACTTGGGTGGGATGGGGGGGAGGGGAGTGTTTGTGGAAAGCAAGGTTGAGGGGAAAAGAAGAGTGTTGGCTGTGACATTCTCACGCTTGAGGTATAGTTGGGTATATTTCATGTATTTTGTGACACTTCCAGTTAACAGTTATCCCTCCGTTTTACCAGATGCCTTCCGACTACTTCCCACCTCGGGTCCCTACGTTTCTCATCCCCAAAAAATGCCATAAAAAATAGCTGTAGTGCCAACTAGTTGAAGTGCCTTCCTATCCCCCTCCAGTCTCAGTGCAGACCCTTCATGTCCCTTATCCACAATGCTGCGTTCCAATCGTCACCTCATACGCAGTATCCTAATCCCCCTCTTTATTAAAGTAAACCTTTCTGACTTCCCCAAGATGTAGCTCACAAGTGACGACAACTTATGGCCCTAGCCCCGTTCACCTCATTTAGACACAGCTGGTTTCCTGCTGTGGCCCTATACACTATTCATCCAGTCTGGTTCAAGGTGAGCCAGGCCATCAATGTCAGTGTTACTGCCTTACACCCGACATGCTGAGCAATGCTGGTATGGCTGCTTCTTACCCCCCTCAGAAAGTTATCCGTTCAGCTCTCCTCTCTCGCCCTTCTTCTCTTATGGGGTCCTGCCACCCCCACCCTCTGCTCCAGTGGCTCACAATCTCCCCCTTCTCTGTACCCCTTTATGCTTTAGATGGCTACTTTGCTTGTTTCAGTGTCCACTTCCGATACGTATTTTTTTCCATAGGTCAGAGCCGACCCTCATTTTCATTCGAAAAATAAATTGCTGTGACTCTTAAAGCGTAGGATTTTAAATAAATTGCAAGTATGGCCAGTAAAACAATGATGGAGCATTTGCACTACGTAACGTTCAAAGCTCTGCTCTCCATTCTCTGCCACATTAGTGCTTCCTTTCAGTGCCCTCAGTTTAATTCGAGCCCGGCTCTCATTTCAGCGGACATGTTCTGCACTTCGACATTATTCATTAGTACACAATATTAATGCTGGATGGGAAGCATTCATCCATATTCAATAAGTTATAGGCCCACATTATATGGTGACGCAAATAAAATGTGTGAATAAGCCAATGGCTTGTCCTTTAATGAAGAGATTGTCACTACTGCCTAGCTAGTCAAATGTGTGTGCGTGTGATACTCGCTTTTCTCAGAATGTCACTACTGCAGCCAGGTGCCTTTGGTCACATCTTCACAGCAGTGCCATTTAGACAAGTATATCTTGGTGTTTGCAGGTAATCGTTGTGTGGCAAATGGGTATGTGATGGCTTCCTGGCATGTGTGCTCTTACGTTGGACTGATTTGCCTTTACTTCCTTGCGAGCCCTTGTGCCCCACATTTGTATCTAGTGCTGACAGAAGGAAAACGAGTCCACAGCTCATAAGGGACTCCCTGCTGGAAGCGCCACTAAATCTCACATGAAGCACGCGTTTAGTCCACAAGCAACACACCAACTACAGACCAGTATATGCCATCAACGGAGAAGCACAACAGCTTGTTGCACAGGTGGAACTGAGCTGGGCAACTTGTGCTTGCCTGCTCAATACTTGAAATTGCACCACCCACCTTGGCTGCCAGGTCTGTGTACTGCACTGTAGGGGGCCACTGCAGATGCACAAGGCTGTGCAACTAAGCGTTCTGTGCAGTGTTGCATGCAGTTTAAAAAAATTGTATTCGTATGATCAACAGGTGCACGTCTCATATATTATTTTCGTTGTCCTTCAACATCGAGTGTATGATCAAAAGGGTTTTTACTATAACATTAACATTGCCCCTCCCCCCTCCAGCTTTGAGTCCGTGGGGTCCAGAAGAGATTGTAATTCTATTGCTGTCCACGTTTCTTGAGCGAGAGAGAACCTAACTTGGTACACATCTGTTTTCAGTTGACTATTACCGTACTGTGACCTGGCTGTTTGAAGCGATATGTTAGGACACTTAGTCTCTGGGTGCCACTGCTTACAACTCGGTGGGGGACAACTTTGATGGGGGGGGGGGTCTTCTGTTTTAAGCTGTTGGGATTTCTGTGGCTAAGATCTCATGGGGCTGTATTCCCTTCCCAGAATTCGCGGAAGGGGAGCCACTGCGTAGCGATACGAGTGTTTCAAGTAATTCTCCGTCAGGCTCTCCGTCGCATAGGTTTGCTTTATGCAGCCACCCTGTTTTGGTTGGTGGGCTGCTGCCCCTCCTTCTGACAGTGACAGACGCGTGCTGCTAGCAACAGATATCTCGGCACGTGGAGAACCATCTACTTTTTCGACCCCCAACAATATTCGGAGTGGGGTGAGCTCTGTCAATACCCTCCTATCTTGTGGACATATCCCAAGATCTCCTTCCAGAAGGTTTGCATTTTGGGACGCCCCCACCACTGATGTCGGTATGCACAGATCTGTCCACATTCGTGCCAGCAGTAGGGACTGATGCCCTCGTACACTTTTGCCAGGTGCTGCGGGGTCGTGTGCCACTGCGTGAGCAACCTACAGTTGTGCATCTTGTATTGGACGGCTATTGATGACTTCCAGACTACTCTGAATATTGCTGCCCACCCCAGCTCATTATTGTCCCACCCCAGCTCCCTCTCGCATTTTGAGTGTCCAGGGCAGGCAGCTGACCCAATCTATGAGCGCCCGTTTTTTTGCAATCAGCCTCTTAGTCCCTGTTTGGGTATTCAGCATATTCGGGAACGTTGTTTGGGGGGGGGGGGTTGGGAGCATTACAGCTGTGCTTTCCACTGTGGCTATGGGAGGGGATGAATCTGCAGGCCCTGTTGTCTAGATCTTCCAGAATGCTCCCTCCCTCCACATCTGGCCTGCAGTGACTAGGCCCTGTTCATACCGGGTTGGAAGCGGATAGGATCTGTAATTAAATGGAGGAGCCGAGATGCAGCTAAGTGGAAAGGGCCAAGTAGTGACACCCCTCATGCTAACATTATTTTTCCAAATCGTTCACAGCACTCCCAGTACCAGGTGATCTAAAACTGTGCGAGACGGATTTTACGGGGGCCCAGAGCCATTCTCCCAGGGTGAAGCTGCAGTTTTCTAGGCGGACCCACTGTTTGCGCTTGGTTTCCCGAAGGTGGTCGTCTAAAATTCGCAACTGGGCTGCTCTGTAATATTCACTGAAATCGGGTTACGCCATACCTCCTTTTCTTTGGGGAAGGTCAGGGTGTTGTATGCGATCTAGGGTCTCTTCCCCTAGCATAGGAATGCTAACAAGGAGGTTCTGATTTCGATGAGAACAGTCTGGGAGTATGACCGGGAGAGACTGAAACGGGAAGAGGAGCCGCAGCAATGTATGTATTTTAATGGGCGTAAACCTCCCCGCCCAAAGCTTTAATTTGGCCCAATTCCCTATGTCTTGCTTTATGGCTGTCCATAGCAGTTTATACAATCATTCAGATGTCTCGTAATGGTGATCCTTGGGTAGCGCAAGCTGCCGCTGGAGACTTTCAGACCCCACTTAGATGGGCTTGAATCTGGGCGAGTGCTCAAGCTTTAGTGGAAGGGCAATCGTTTTATTTCTATTTATGCGAAGCTCCAAGTGAGCGCTGTAGTGTTCCATTCTGGCCAGAAGCGCCGGGACAGACTGTGACTGGTGGGTCACATAGACCAGTACATCATCTGCAAATAGGGAAAGTTTGTACTAGATTCCAAATTTGTTGAGGCCGCTTATTGAATTGTCCTTGCGAATGATCTGTGCAAGGGTTCCATTACCAGGGCAAAGACCAGTGGTAAAAGGTGGCAGCCCTGCTGGTACCCCTCACCGGGACAAAGTGGGTGGAGGCCACCCCATTGATGACTACTCTCGCCTTGCTCGCACCTTTTATCCAGCCAGGCCCTAGGTTGGCTCTTTTCAGGAACTGGAGCATAAATTGCCACTCCTCAGTCAAAGGCTTTTTCAGCATTGAATCAACATTGCTGGCGTCAATTGATGCAATCATATAGAAAGTTTTGCGGACATTGCACCCCCCCCCCCCCGCCCCACCTTTCCTTTCACGTAGCCCACTTGGTCGGCGTGCACCAAGAGCGGCAGAACCTTGCTTTACCTGTTGGCTAAAATGCTTGTGTATACCTTTGCGTCAATGTTTAATGAGATGGGCCTATATGAGCCACACTCAAGTCTGTCCCTACCCTCCTTGGGTATCACTATTCTGGCCTCGATGAACGAGGGGGAGGGGGGGCGGGCTTGACCTGTGTTAATTATCTCATTAAACAAGACCGAGGGGGAGGGTGTTGGGGCGCCCTTGAATCTTTTATAATAGGCCGGTGTGTATCCATCATGACCCGGGGCTGACCCTGCTTTCAGGTTAAAGATGGCGTGGTCAACTTCCTCCACTGATATGGGGGCGTTCAATGTATCGCGATCTGCAGATTGCAATGGGGGGGGGAAATGTCCATAAAGTCTGGTACACTCTCGGGGGAGGGACTCACAATCTGAGGTATATAACTGCTCGTATAAGTGTGCAAAGCGCGCTGTTATGTCTTTTGGGTCGTCTATAGTGGATCCCAATTGGACCTAATCTGACTGCTGGTTCTGCTTTATGCTTCTGCAGTCTGGCCGCTAGCAGGGTGTGGGCCGTGTCTCCTTTTTCATAATATCTGTATGGGCTAGGGCTCTTCCCTGCCAGATGTCTGTAGATCCCTGATCTGTTTTTTCGGCTGTCTCTCCCTCCTCTCTAGGGTTGCTGATTTCCCTCTTCAACTGGGTTTCTCTAAGCAATTTGGTCCCCTTCACTGCAGCGCCCTGTTGCATGAGCTGGCCCCTAATGGTGGCTTTCGCTGCGTCCCACACTGAGCGCGGGAGCCCCCCTGTGTCATTTCTTGTAGAAAAAAAACTGCAGATTTCTGTATGTAATGACTCCCTGAAGAGGCGGTCCTTGCGTATCCCTGCATAACCATCGCTTGTCAACTCCCCTGCTTGGGCCCGGTATCCGGTCATTTTTTCGAATATGTTGAAAATGTTGCCGAAAAAAATATTTTGAATGTATTTATTTAATGTGTTAATGTTTTTGGGTTTTTGAAAGTAAAAAAGTGTTGGAAAAAATCCAGGGGGTTTGAGGGGGGAATTTTTCAGGGGGGGAATTTTTTTCGACATAATGTCATGGTCAGACCACCCCACCTCCTCAATTAACTTGGGTAGTGCTCGAGTTCCCCCTTTAGGAATATGTAGTCTATTTGATCTTTTATCAGGCCCTGGAACATCACCTTCCCTATGATTTCCAATCGCGAGCTGGGTCCATTACCAAGTTGCAGCAGCATCCCGCATCTCCCCCCCCCCCCCCCCCCCCCCCCCCCCCCCAACCACCACAGGGATCAGGGCTCCAGTAAGATGAAAAGGTCCTTGCAATATGCAAATTGCTGCTTATTGAGTGCTTCTCTTGATCTGATGGCGTGAACAATAAGATGTCTCCCGTTTGAATATTTGAAGCGCAATATAAGATTCCCCCCTTCCATATGGCTCACCCAGTTGCCTACCCTTCGGGGTGAATTCCTCATTTCGTTTGTATTTGGTTTCTTAGACATAAATGTCTAATTTTACTTGTTGGAAAGCCTTAACCAGCAGTGACTTTTTTTCTTGTGGCAAATGGAGACCCTTCATATTCAGTGATACCCCCCCCCCCCCTCCTATACAATGTCGGCTGCTGTGGACATGGAGGGTGCATTGTGCTTGTCTGGGTGCGTCGCTCATCTGCGTCAGTACTGTTACTATATTGGTGTGGTCGTGTTGCTGGTCTATTGGATCAGACAATCGGATGCGCTGTTTACCGGCCCAGCCCTCGTCAAGCCTGGCACGGCAGATTGCTCAGTGTTCGTACCACACCCTCTCTTGTTCCCGTTAACTCTCTAACTCCTTTGACCGCCCCTACCCTGTGAATAAAATAAGAAACTACGAAGATATAAAAAATCCAAATCCTCTCCGCATTGGAGACGCCCTAGGTAAGAACATAGGGCCACACAAGTGCCTCTCCGATGACTCGCTAAACCTGCTTCTCAACCAGTAACTAGCAGGTTAACATGGACTCTTCTGTGCTTCGCCCAGCCTGGGCTGAGCCACGAGGGCAGTTTCACAGTGCTGATTTCCTAGTTGATCTGATCTTGGTTTGGGGCCCTGGTCAGGGCCCTGTCTGTTCAGTCTCGGCCAGGGTATGCCCCTTCCCCTGCTGTGGCCCACCCCGGGTGTACAATCTTAATGACACAGCCTGTTTTTCAAGGGGTGTTGAGCCTCTTTTACTTTCTCATGCCTTTTGATCGTCCTGTTTGGCATGGGACCGACTGGTTTCCTGATGGTTTTTGAAGACTATGGCATTTCCTTGGCATCTGTTGACTCTCCTTTTTTCTTTCAAGGCTCACAGCACACTGGTTACGTCTTCCCCTGAGACCACTCTATATTCCTTGTTTGCGTGCTCAAACAGGGGGGCAAAGGGGAAACTCAATCTATCTCATGCTGTTCCCTCGTAGCCAAGTTAAAGGGCGACAGTCTCTCCTCTGGGCGAGTGTAGTATCCAACAGATCTTGGTATATTCCGAGTCCTCAAAGTCTATGAACTCTCTCGTTCTGGCATGTTGAACTATTTCAACTTTGTGCCTGTAAAGGTGGCATTTGGCCAGGACTGATCTAGGGCTGCCTGGAGGGCCACCTGCTCGGTGAACTCATACAAATTCTAGCTCAGGCGTTAGGCGGTTGGGAAGAGCAATCTGATAAAATTCATATATTTGCTCTGTTCTCCAAATTGTCAACTTTTGCGGCTAGGACCACATTCCTTTGTTCCAAATCTTCGAAACGTCTGTCATATTTCTATGAGATCTGTTGGTTACTGATAGGATTCCAACACCTCCATTTTGTCTTCGATCTTGTGAACCCTCTCCTGTAGGGCATTAACTGTTCTCATGCTGTTCCTGAGGGAGCGCATTTCATCCAACAGGAGGCGTATATCTGCTTTCGTTGAAGTTTCCTGGTGCCCTCCTGGGATGGTGGTTTCTTTGCAGGCATTTTAGTATTTGTGTTAAGGTCACACTTAGCAGGTCTGGTTCAAGGCCGTGCCACATTTTGTGCAGCTCTCCTGGCTCATCCTCTTAACACTGCAGTCTTCACACAAGGCTTTCATGTGCTGAAGTGTTTCAGCGCCTCTACTAGAGAAAGGTGGCAGGAAATTCACAAACTGCTGTGATTAACTAGTGTAAATTGTACACACAGCAAAATGTATTGTGGCATTTCCACAATGATTTACTACGTAAAAGGTGCCGATGCACATCTTACCTGGAAGGCTGAGTTTAGGGTAGCTCTTACATTTTTACTTTTGTTCTATATCCGTGTATGAATAGAGTTTGGTATCTAAATTTTCAAGATGCTCCCTAGATCTCATCCTTTTGACCATTGAACTATCCAAAAATTTGAATTCATTCAATGCTGAAATCATTGATTTTTAAAACACAACTCAGTTCATATAGAGCAGTCTGAAAATGTGAGATACCCTAGACCACAGGCGCACAACTTGCGGCCCACTTGCGGCCCACCTTCTGTTTTGTCCGTCCCGCAAGGAACAAGACTTTCCTAATGGTGGGCTGCCCGCAAGCGGCATCGGCTGCCCTCCATTAGGAAAGTCTTTAACTCTTCCGGGCCGGACAAAACACTGGCCCTCATTGGCTCAGTGCACGCACCACGCAGCTACTACGAGGTGTGTGTGTGTGTGTGTGCGCTGCACCAATGGAGTGCCAGCACTACGGCTGGCGTGGTCAATAAGGCTTGATGCCGGAAGGCATTTCAGCCTTGCCATGCCAGCCGCAGTACCACTCCAGATACCTTGCCAGCGTTCCAGCTAGCCTGCCTTCCAGATCCAGCACGTCCGGTAAGTAGATATATTGTTTGGGGGTCTGTTCTGCCTGCATGTTTCTGCAGTGTATTTTGAGATGTAGGGGGGGGGGGTGTTGGGTCTGCATGAATGTTTTGTCTAAGTGCGGTGTATGTTGAGATGCAGGGGGGGTTGGGTCTGTATGGGTGCATGCTTAAGAGTTTGTGTTGAGTTGGGGGGGTACAGGTCTGTATATTGTACTCTGAAGATCAACTACACATAATATGTCCTCAATTTAGTGAAGCACTTTGAAGATATAAAAATGGAACAGCAATTTGGGCTTATACAGCCGATCTTGTGAAATATTAATACATCGGGGAATATATTTACAAGGAGTGGTATCATGGCTTTAGAGACCGAATGTACAAATATTCTTGGGAGTTGGTGCTGATTTAACTAAGATTCATAATTCTACTGAGAATTTGTCTTTGTATAGGTAGCAACAAGGGGTGGGAGCCATGGGGCATAGTGCTTGCTTGGGGGTGGGAGCCATGGGGCATAGTGCTTGCTTGGGGGTGGGAGCCATGGGGCATAGTGCTTGCTTGGGGGTGGGAGCCATGGGGCATAGTGCTTGCTTGGGGGTGGGAGCCATGGGGCATAGTGCTTGCTTGGGGGTGGGAGCCATGGGGCATAGTGTTTGGTTGGGGGTGGGGGCCATGGGCATAGTGTTGCACTCCCAGAGTGAACCCAATAATAAAGCTAAAACAGGCACAGTTAGGAGATGTACATTTGCTTTTTGAGGAAACCTCACTCGACGAAGGCCATACTCCTCTTGGGCAACCCAAACAGCAAAGTGTAGCAGTCCAAAATAACAATGTCCAATCAAGGGTCAATAAAATATATAATTTAAACAGATATACGAGTAGAGCACTCGCTTTGACATCCGTGCAGAGCCTGCTAACGCAGGTTTGAATCCCGGCAGGGCCAAACTCAGCCTTTCATCCTTCCGAGGTCGATAAATGAGCACCACACACCGTGGGTAATAAGCAGCGCTCAGATACCTGAGGGTTTGTAGCACTATATAAATGCCAAAATTAATTAATAACTAAATGGAAATAAATTATAACCATGGAAAATGTGTAGTACAAAATGTAAGTTTGAAATACAAATTAAAATCGTTAGTCCTCCAACATTCTTTTTCCATGTGTTTAATACAAATTGGTGGTTGAAAAAGCCTCCTGCCCCACATTTCGGCCCACTATAGCCATGTAAGGTACTTTCGGCCCTCTGTCAAAATCAGTTATGCACCCCTGCCCTACAGACTCAGTGTAACTGAATTGATATTTTATTTTTATCACGCTCGTACACGTGTTTCAGAGCGTGTCAAGGGAGGGGAACAGGGAGAACAAAAACTATCTTACTAGGCCCAGTGACATTGAGAACGTGGGAGAGGGGAAAAGTGCATGGAAGGGGAGAAGTGTAAAGTGCAGAGGAGAAACCTATTAATAATAAAGGCTACAAACCGTGGTAGTGCAGCCAACAAGTGGCAAGTGCTGGGTTTAAGGCAGCAGACGGTAGATCTGAAAAGTGCAGGATGAAAAAGGGGGGGGGGGAGCTGTATGGGTACAGATACAGACCCCAGTCAAGGGATGGCCCGGAGGCAGTGCGGGTGCAGGGCAGGGTGAGCAGGTACCTGGGCCCGGATGACACAGGGTTGCCAGGTACATGGTGCCGAGAGAACAGATCAGCAGGGCAGAGAGGGGGCAGGGGGCGAAGGCAGAAGCAAAGAGTAAGATCTTGAGGTGCTTCCGGAACTATAGATGGTTCTCCTCGTTTCAGAGTGGCAGGGAGGCTGTTCCAGAGAGGCCCCCAGCCAAAGACCATCTACCCCCGGCTTGTTTCTTTGGAAAATGACTGACCCTGAGGGAGTTCGAGGAGCAAAGAGCTCGAGAGGGGGGTATTTGGAGGGGGATAGCTGAAGGTATTTTGGAACCAGGCCTTAGAAAGCCTTGTAGACAATGCAGAGGGTTTTGAATTTAATCCTTGCATCCAATAGGAGCCAATGCAGAGATTTCAGAGCTGGAGAGATACAATCCCAGGGCTTGAGGCCAAGTTTCACAGTCCAGTTCTGGATTAGTTGCAGAGGGCGCAGATTAGAGACAGGCAGATTTAGAAAGAGGCCGTTAAAATAGTCTGACCTAGGGAGAACCAGAGCTTGTGAGACAGTTAGCTTCTGGGGGAAGGAGAGGAAAGGCAGAGTACCTCTGAGGAGGTGCAGTAGGAAGTTTTGACTTTTTTTGAGACATCAGAGGAGGGCGGAGGGAAAGTGGGGAGTCATGACCCAGAGTTTCTTAGCCTTGCAGGTGGGGGGTAGGAGGAGGTACAAGGGAGGCCGGCCAGATGGGGGGGGGGGGATGGTGCAGGTGTGCCAATGAGGAGGATATCCTTCTTGCTGGCATTTGGACAGATTGTTTGCGGCACACCAATCTTGAATGGCAGTTGGGCAATCAGAGATGAGGCCATGGGCAGCCTGAAAATGAGTTGTCAGCATAGTACTGGAAATTTGAGCAGAAAATTGCAATGCAGCGGGCGAGAATTGCCAGGTATTGGTTGAAAAGTCAGGGCGAGAGGTTAGACCCCTGGGGAACACCAGGCAAGAGTATTACTCAAAAGATTTGAGGTGTTAATAGAAATCCTAATAAACGGGTTCAAACGATTCCAAGGAGTACAGAGGATAGCAATTCAAGTGGCAGCGCAAGTTAGGCTTGCTCCGACAACTGGTACTCACTCTACGAGCACAGTACAAACAGACATGGGTATATCCACATTCAGTTCCTATTAACTCAATTACACGGTCCCTTTTTTTTTTTAGAAGAGGGGAAAAGAAAGCTACGGTTGAATCTAAAATAAAAACACCACTCTGGTGAATATTTGTCCAAAAAGTGATCAACAAATCAAACTACTTAATTTAGGGCTGTCCTTTGTCCCTACCTCAAACACTACCTGCTTTACAGAAAGTGAATTTTTACAAATTACTCTGAAAAATCAATGTTGCACCCACTGATTGAAAGTTAATCTGTCTCTTTTGACTCTTTGGAATTGCACCCTAAATCAGTTCAATCTGACATTTAAAATGTCGGGTTATCAAGCAAATTAATAGTTAACCTCAAAAAAAGACTACCAGTTACCCGCAAGAACAACCAACTCAAATGTATTGAGAATTTAGCTAAAGATGAAGTTTGGTGATTAAACCAGTAGACAAAGGGGGAGCCATTGTGGTATTGAATGATTTTTATCATAGGAGCTGTCTCAAGCTTCAGACTATAATGTATACATGAGACTAGCCGGAGATCCATTATTGAAGTCAATTTCCCATCCCTCCAATATTTTATGCCTTACCTCAAATACACAAACATGCTACACTGCCACCTTTTAGACCGCTAGTAGTAGGGACAGAGTATTTGTGACTCATTGGCAATCCATGTTTGATGAAATACTACAGCCACTGGTACAATCTACAGACCTACGTGACACAACACCCTCCTTGAACCATCACGAGTCTTGACACGATCTTCTGTTTGCCTTAGCTGTAGGAAGTCTCTATACTTCTATGCCGCACCAGGAAGGCTTGGGACATCTTGCTGTGCACAATTTACTTACTCTTTCCATGCTAACTTTACATTCTGTAGGTTATGGATTTTTTTGGGCACAATTGAGATTTTATGCTCCTATAATGAATTCCTTTTTGTGGAGTGTGCATACACCATAACAAATGCCCATAAGCATAGATGATCTTTACATGGATTAGAAATTATTTGGCGATTTACTCAGTATGAAGGTGTGCAGAGGAGGGGAGTGCCTGTCACTACGGACACCACTAAAGTAGCATCCCAATATCCTTCTGGTTTGCAAATATTTAAAAGATGACTTTTATTGACTAGCACTCCCAGTCTGTTGGCTCTGTGGTAGAAACTGCTTTCTCTTTCGAACCTATAGGGAAGGGGGAGCTCTGAGGGCAAGCGGGATGCAGGATGAGCTGTTTTCATTGAACAGGGCAATTTAAATAGGCAGTTGTGCACACGAGGTGCCGGACTAAGGAGCTGCAGCTCGTAGGCTGCATATTGTTTATTTTAACTGTATCACAGCAAGTTCGTTTTGAACGGCCTCCCCAAAACCACTTCTCTTGTTTCATACTGTTGCTGATATTGTTGGGGGCATTTATCTGACTTCTGCTTTTTGCAGGCAGAGCCTGTCTCCAGTTGCTGCTTCATTGCCAGTCACGTGATCTGTCCACACAGAGTTTATGTTCCGCTCTGCTGAATCGGTCAGCGAGTGTGCAAAAGGCAAGCAGTATGTGTTCGTCTGTCTCGGAAGGATCACTCAAAGTAGACCAGTTAATTGGTAGACTGATTTACTCTCGTTCCAATCTGTTTAATTTGTTCCCCTTGCCACACCTTTATTTTCAGGGGTTTAGTCCTATGAGGACGGGCATGGCTAAAGGGTTTAGCTGCTGCATATGTAATGCACGTCTGCTGCCAGCACACGCTAGTGCTTTTTTATTAACTCATGCTGCCGTTGAAGTCTGATATGGCCCGCATCACGGAAACTTGCCTTGTGATTGCTCAGGCCCTTCTATTGCCGAAGTGCCACCTGTTGGTTATAGCCCACTATGCCTGCGGTTCGGTCCGCCCCCCAAAGGGGGATGGTGGGTTGCTTTAAATTTTAACTCATATATAGGAGCTACTCTAATCCCTTTGACATCTGGATGGAAGCTTGTTTGGTGCGGTTATCACTATCTACCGATACCCACCGTAAATCTGCTGTCATATGATGCTACCATTTTTGATACCTTAGTTGAAATGATGGCAGAACTTGCTTCTGTACCCCAATATGTTTGTTGTGGGTGACTTTAATTTGAAGTTTAATGATACTACTAACACGCTGATTGGTTCTCTGTAGCAATGCTTGATCTGGTTGGTTCAGCTGGTTGATCAACCTGCTCATCACCTTGGGGGTAAACAGATTTTAATTTGTGCGCCTCCCCAACCTCCCCCCCCCCCCCGTGTTGGTTCTACCAGTTTTCCCAGTTGACTGGTCCGATCACTTTGTAGTCCCCTTTCAGATTAATGTCAAGTTTCCATGCAGCTTGTCTACCAGTACTGAAATCGTGAGACGTTGCTGGGGTCGGGTCTCTGAGTCCAGCATCACTGCTCAAATTGAAAGTAGCTGAGAAGCTGCTCAGTCTGCTGGTTACTCCCTACTTACACGCACTCTTGCAGATTCCCTTACTCCTTTAAGCTCGTAATCTTCGTCCCGTCCAGCCCCCTCTGGCCCTGGTTCATTGGTGAATTAAGACCTCACCGGCTCGGATGTAAGCAAAGAGTGCAAAAATGTCACTATTGTTGTACTGCCTCTTTCTCAGAGCCTGGCTCCTTTCTGGAACTAAGCTTGCTTGTACCAGCGCCACAATGCCCCTGGGCTGCTTTTGTGCGCTAAATGCAATAACTAAAAATGGAGGAAGTCCTATTGTGAAGTAGAGGCCGTTTCCTATTGAAGCAGAATTCTTTTGATTTTGTATATGGTTCAAAAAACCTTTACGATCACAATCGCATAAGAACATCAGTAAATATAACAAATCGGGTTAATAAAATAATACAAATACAATAACTACATCGTAACCATGATGGATACAATTCATGTAGACTGAAGTCTAAAAGAGGATTCTCATAGCATAAAACTCAAGACAATCCAAATGAGTTGTTGCAACTTTACAAAGGCAGGCACTCAATTAACATTTGTCAGGAGTACCGCTGGCATAATTGATAAAGAATGGCATCACACAAAGTCTCAGAACATCCGTAGTGAGTAAGATGAGGTGTACGAGCAAACTACTAATTACTTGGCAGCTGTTGCTGGCGGATCCGAAGAAATGGCCAGTTTAGAGTTTGAGATTTGAAAAAGTTGCTAGAGCTAAAGTGTCAGAGGTAACTCTACCACCTCGGCATCTGTGCCAAATATGCCTCTTTTGGGCCCACTGATTAGTGGGAAACATTTAGCCCGGGTATCTAGACCTTTCATAGCTCAGCTCTTTACAGAAAGAGAGCAAATGTCTGGTGCAGTCAACAGTGCACTTCAGACCACAGAACCTGCATGCATTCAAAGTCCTCAGAAGCAATTGTACCACACCATGAAAGAATTTCGTGGGTCAACAGTAAGGTGCCTCTAAAATGTAGGAACACTTTCTGTGGTGGCTGTCAGGAAATTTGAAAAGATATATAGGGCAGTAATACCCCTCTTTTTATGTTCATGGGAGAGATGCACCATGGAGGAGTAACCAAGGAGTTTCATGTCTCAAGCCATATAGCTATTTTTACTTTGGATATATTTGAGTTTTTTTTTTTTTTGGGTAGAATTCCCTGAGTGGGTTTTAATTACACTGACTAGAGTGGGGCATTTCCCAATATGAGACTGGTTCATGGACCCCTGAAAGTTCACAAAGAGAATAACGAATGGGGACAAGTAATCTTCTAAATAAGCTTGAGAAAGAGTGGCGTCTTTTCAACCCCGACACGATTTATCAAAAAGAAAATCAACTGCATATGCGAGCCATGATATTTTCTGAGAACCAACCATAGGTGCAATTAGGGCTGCAGGGGTCCTGTCGGACACCAGACTGTCAAGATGCAAAGAGATATGGCCCCATCTTGATTCAACCGTAGCCGGACTGAAGAGTTCTCATGTAGGCCAGTAATAAGCTCCAGAAGGCCACTGGGGGTCCACCCTTTCAACTTTCCCCAGAGTCTGGCGTGGTCAAAGCGGTCCAAGGCGGATGATGAATCAATAATAGCTATGTGAATACAAGCATCTGCAGTCGAATTAGCCTTTCGACAACCAGTTTGAAATTTGGATAATCTATTTATTTTTTTTTTTTAAACATGTTTTTATTATTTTGTAAGTGATACAAAAGGTAAACAGTCCCTCAACTCCCCATCCCGCCTCCCCCGCCCTCCCTCTTCCGGAAGCATAGTCATTGAACCAAAGATCTCGCAGCTAGTCACTAGGTGAAAAAGTCAGAGATTTTTATAGAGTGCGGGCACCACTGTGCCATGTAGTCTGACTGGAGATATTCTAGCACTCCACCCCATTCTTTTATGAAGGAGCCATGTGTTCCATGGAGATTGTGTGTGATTTTTTTCCATGGTCATTTGGGACCAGACCTTGTGTAGCCAGGTGAACAGCATCGGTGAGTCTCTATTTTTCCATCCCTGTGCGATGGTTGCCCAGGCCGCGATGAGTAGGCTCATGAAGCATTTTCGCTGCGCCTTGGTGAGTGTGTTGACTTTGTGGTCCGTGAATCCACAGAGCCAGGTTTTCTCTGTGTACCGGTCCACTTCTGGGAAGATCTTCTTCAGTTCGGCTATTACTCCTGTCCAGAAGAGTTTAACCTTGGGGCAGTCCCACCAAATGTGTCTCCACGAGCCTGCATCTGTACAGCCTCTCCAGCAGCGGTTAGGTGTAAGTGGGAACATACTATTTAGCCTCTCCGGGGTGTAGTGCCATTGCGTGACGATCTTAATCCACATTTCTTTGGTTTGAACTGCTCTGGTCAGTTTGTGGATATCTGACCACAGCGACTGCCACTGCTGTGCGGTGATGGCTGTCCCCAGCGTTTTTTCCCATCTTTTCATGTATGCCCACTTGATGTCTTCTCCCTGGGTATTCATGAAACTGTAGAGGTTGGAGACTAGTTTTCTGTCTCCTGAGTTTGTGAGGAGAAACTTTTCAAAGGCGGTAAGTTCTCTTGTCGCCGCATGGGTGATCTCAGGCGTGATCAGCCAGTGTCTAAGCTGCTCATATTTGTACCTGTCCGCATTAGTGAGGTTCCAAGTTGATTTGCAGTTGGCAAAGGATCTCAGCTCCCCGTCCACGAACATCTCCCCTATTTTTCTGCATCCAGCTTCCTCCCAGTTCCCATATGCCCCTTGCTCAGTCCCCGGGGGGAACTGCCGGTTTCTACAGATTGGGGTGAACGGGGCCGTAGTCGTGGTAATATTCTCTCTCCGTGTCTGCTCATCCCAGGCATTCAGCGTGGTCTTCATGATCTCACTAATGCGAAGATTCGGGTGCCTGTGCTGCTTAGGTGTCCATAATAAGTCTTCTAGTGGGGTTCTGGCGACCGCCCGGTCCTGTGTCACCCATATCGTTCGTTGATTATCTCCTAGCCATTCTCTCAGAATCCTGAGCTGGGCCGCTTGGTAGTAGTTCTTAAAGTGTGGGAGTGCTAGGCCACCTTCCCTGATGTTGGATGTGAGGATTGTTCTGGATACTCTGGGGGGTTTCCTATTCCAGATGAAGGATGAGACCGACTTGGCTAGGGCTCTGAAAAAGGAGTCTGGGACCCCAACCGGTAGGGACTGGAAGTGGTACAGTGCTTTAGGGAGAATGTTCATTTTTATCGACTGTATTCTCCCCCACCAGGAAATATTTAGGGGATTCCACCTCTCTAGTTCTCTTTGAATCTTGGCTAGGAGTGGGGGATAGTTCTTGGTGTACATCGTCTCTACCTTGTGAGTCAGTGTTATCCCCTTATATTGGCAGGGTGCAGCGTAACACTGGGTAGAGAGGCAGACCACATGGACATAAAGGTCGCGGAAGAGGGAAATTTGGATAATCTAAGCGTGTCAGCAGCCCAATTTTCTAAATGCTGTAAGATAAATGCGAAGATCTTGCTGTCTGCATCCAACGACGAGATGGGTCTATAGTTCAAGGGCTCAGACCGTAAGCCTTTTTTGAAGATCAGAAAAATAAAGGCGATTTGCCATGACTAAGGATAGGTTTTGGAAGCAATGACGCTCTCAAAGAATCGTCAGAACATTGGCCCAGTTTCTGGGGTAAGTTTGAAGTATGGCAGTTGACATCCCATTAGGGCCCACAGCTCGTGTGGGTTTACGTATAGTTATCGGATTCAACACCATTTTTGCATTGATTTTAATGTGCTGTTCTTTAGTTGAATCGTAGTTTAGAATGAACTGTTTTTTAAAGGTTTCACAGTGCCCAAGGCATAGATGTGTGAAAAAGGTTACCCTGGTTGATTCGACTGCGTTTGACTGGGCAGTACAGTGAATGGCCATTAAACCCCAGAACAAACCCGCATCTTTTTTGGATGAGGCTCTCAACCACAAAGCTGCATCCTGGTGTTACGGAATGCATGCAGATGTTTACAATAAATGGTGCCTTTTTGTTTAACTGATTTGCACTTCGCCAGTATCTCATCACGAGGAATCGGGAGCCTCTTGTTAGTCTTAAGGCAGACTTTTTTTTTTTCCTTCTCCCTGGGCTTATTGTTCATACATGTAAATGCTTCTTACAAGTAGCGTTCCACTGAGACTTGGGCTTAAACATAGCACCAGAGATCATGACAGATGGTGTCAAAATTTCCCACATTTGAACACTTGAATCTTCAAGAGTGGAGCAGGCCATCGATTCTCTGAACTGCTGAGCCAACCCATTTACAAAACATTTCTGCCAACACAGTTGCCCCGAGCAGGGACTTTTAACTAAGTAGGGCCCTTGGTGTGATGGGCGAGAATTGCAAATGGAAAGTTTAAAGTGGCACTCGGGATGCAATGGTCGCTCCATTGAGTAGGTTTGATCAATGAATTAGAGCAGATCTCATGTAAATGGGGATCTGCAAAGATCTAATCCATCGTAGATTGGCATGAGCTACGAAAACATGCGTATGAGTTATTGGTACTATTCTGAAATTGGTTGAGGGAGACTAGGTTTAAAGAAGCAAGTGTAGAACTCCATTGAAGATTATCTTTAGATTTTTTATTTACAGAGGAGTAGTCCAATTTATGATTAGGTAAGAGGTCTTCAGCCAGTACGGGCACACATTTAACATTCAAGTCACCCACTAACAAAACATGACGAGAGCCTCTTCTCACCTTCTATTTACAAACCAAATCGACAAAGGTCTGCAGAAATTCATTCAGGGCACCTGCGCCCTTATGACAATAGATGTTCATCAGTAAGACCTAATACGAATTGGAAGGGAATTCAAGCTTAACCACGAGCCCATATGGAAGGTTCAGAACCTGTCGGGGAAACCACTTAAAGGTCAGATTGTAGAGCAGTTGCTAAGCCACCATATGGTCTACATCTTCCTCAGCAGAATTCTATCATAAAGTTATCCGAGAGGCTGAATGCTGTTTCTATACAGCGAAGATTCAGACAAGTCAATCCGCCAAGCACACTCTTTAGTCTGTCTCGTGGTTTGTCTCCCCTTAATGTCCAGTCGCAGGTTGCTCCCTCTCAGGAATTGACTCCCTGGCCCAGTTCTTGTCTCAGAAGATTGTTGGCATTGGAGATCTAAGTCGCCTTGTCTGGCTTAAGATCACTGAATTCACATCCCTCTGATAGAGGTTGCATCTATGCAGCAATGGTCTGCTTTTCCCACTTTTGGTCCAGATGAGGTAGTGATGGACCCTCTCAACATGGTCCACCTCCTCCATGGATTACAGTCCTCAGAAAATCATGAAAAATTTCTCATATTGCTTTATGATGTGCCAGGCAGTAAATCGTTCTTGCAACTCTGGTATGACTTATCTTAAGCACGCCCTGGTGATCCCCCTTCTAAAGAAACCATCTTCTGTCGCTTCTAATGATTGCCAAATGTCTTTACTTCCCTTTTGCATGAGACTGCTTGAGACACTGATCTCACCTTTTTGCTGAGCTCGTTTCTTGAGGTCTATTTTTTAATCTCCCTTCCAGTCTGGCTTCCGCCTGGGCCGTGTCACTGAGCCTGTGCTGGTCTCCATGGTAGATGAAGGGTGATTTTGTTTAGCTCTCCGACCAGCGTGGGGGGCTGCTTTCTAAACTGTTGACCACTCCATCCTGGTTGTATGATTGTCAGAGGCTGCGTTGTCTGGCCAGGTGTTGGTCTGGTTGGAGTAATTTCTTACTGGACCTACTTGGTGTCTTTTTCTCCCTGCGCCTCTTGCCCTCTCCTGTGCTGGTTCTCTACACTGTTTAATGTGTATATGCAGCCTTTGGTCCAACTTGCCCATGCCCACGGTCTCTGCTGCTACTTGTATGCCAATGATATGCAACTTATTGTCCGTCTTGATCTTCATCAACCGGAGGCTGCATCACGGCTGCTGGAGTGCCTGGAAGAGGTGGGTAGGTGGATGAGTGACAATTGGC
Source organism: Ambystoma mexicanum (assembly GCF_040938575.1). NCBI lineage: Eukaryota > Metazoa > Chordata > Amphibia > Caudata > Ambystomatidae > Ambystoma > Ambystoma mexicanum. The sequence goes on from NC_090928.1 coordinate 1,252,151,765, forward strand.
TGAGGCTGAACGGGGGGCAAGACTGAGGTCTTCAACCCCAACCCCCCCTGCTGTTTCTTTGTGGACTCCGGATTTCTATCGCTACAAAAAAACGGAGTGCACCAAGGGCAAGTGACTTGGGTGTCAACTTTGTGCTTCACTCTGTTGATGCTCAGGTGGCAGCTGGCAGGGCGGGCATTTTAAATTGAAAGTGCAAGTTTTTCATCCTGAGCAACATGCGCCTGTGGTTGCCTCCCTTGTACTGAGTGGAGTAGACTACTGCAGCTCACTTTGCACAGCCATTCTACCTCTTGTGGCGACTTGAGCTGCTCCCAAATTCGGCAGTTCGCGTGGTTTCCTGTGCTCCTTTCCATACTCACGTTTCCCCAGTTCTTTGCCAGCTTCACTGGCTTCCCATTGAAAAATGGGTCCAATTAAATCTTTATGCCTGGTTCACCGGCCCTTTTATGGACTTGGGGCCGAATCTATAGCAGAAATTCCAGCTGTATGTCCTTAGCCGGGTATTGCGCTCTCAGTCTAATGCTGTCATTGCAGTCCGAGATTCGGCTTTCTCTTGGCGGCAGCGCTCTCTCTATTGCAGGTGCTAAGCTTTGGAACGCTCATCCTGTGTGGTTGCGGGGTACAGGGAATCATCTGGCTTTTTGCCAAGGTCTCAACCTTCCAGTGACGATTCTTCTGCTGGTGCATGGTGCCTTCGGGTGTATATGCGATTAATAAATATTACGTATGACCTTGCTCTGAATCTTAATCCTAGTCATAACCTGAATGTTGGTAAACATCATTTTTTTTTCTTTTTTTCTTTTTTTCGGATGTGGTGTAGAAACCACTACTCGCTCGTTACTCATTGGTTTCTCAATGTAGTGTAGAATGTATTGAATATGGGAGGCATTCCGTTGATTAGCTCAACTGATTATCGCTGTTGGTGGCATAAACAGTAAATGGATGAATGGATTTAAATGAAATGTAAAACAAAATGGGCGTAATAGGAGCCCTGAGCACTGCAGGGACATGCTCGATTGGTACCAGCTTGGATGCAGTGTCCCTGACTTCTACTATAGAGATGGGACTACTCGATTCATCCAATCCGCAGCAGCATCCATCACCCCAACCACGCCCCTAGTGCAGTGCATGAGGATGGATTGGAGATGTTGCCCTTAGTAAGGCCGGGACTGGATTAGTATGGTAATCCGAGGTGCTCTATTGGAGCTACGGCGTGTAACAATGGAATTGACGTTTGCGTTTAATGTTGGATTGTGGCTATTAATTTACACCCATTTCTGACCGTGTAAATGTTTTAATTCTCTCCCTTCACTGTACTTGCACGTCTGAATGCCACATGGCTTAGTATGACCATGACTGTACATTTACTGTTTTTGCCATTATTTCTTCCCCTGTTCCCTTCCCATTTAGCCTTATGGGGCTTTGAATCACAATTCTGTTGTATAAGCGCCTAACACTTGCTCAATAAAATAAAATGTATCGGTAAAGTTTACACACATTGTATGAAACTTGATTATATTTCATGGTATCACAAATATGAATTCTCATTCCTATCATGGGTAACCATGAACTAGACACAGCTACCATTAACGTGGTCTATGCCATCATCAATTTGTCTTAACGATGAAAAAACAGAGCCTCATTCTAGGCTCCGTGGATAAACTCTCCACGCTGACTACTCGGCCATTACAATTGATGGTACACCCATCCCCGTTCTCAAGTAGGTCAAAATTCTGGGGGGTTCACTTAGACTCTCCCCTTACGGTGACCAAACATGCCAGTGCCCCCTCATCCTCTACTGCCTACACAGCGAAACTCCTTGCACTCTTCTGACCCCACACAATTCTCACTTTAGCCCGAGCCCTCATATTATCGACTGCAACATTCTCCTGCTAGGAACCACCAACACAAACTTGGCCAAACTACGACTGCTGCAAAATAAAGCCTAATGGCAGCCTTTGGCCTAAAAAGAACCCCAGGTACCCCATCTCGGGAAGTACAAAGGATACCCATCCAAGCCCGAATCCTTTCCAAAACGCTCTGCGCCGCCCACAAATGCATCGCCAAGGTAGCCCCCGCCACCTCTACTCAATGTCCCAAAAAAGATCCACCCGAGCGATCTAGTACCCACTTATTCCTACGAAGGTTTGAGAGTCCTAGGCAAGGGGGGGGTCAGGGGGATGCAGCTTCCCAGTAAGAGTTCCCAAGATTTGGATCTCCCTCCCCACATCAGAAACGAACCCTCTCACCAGCACTGAACTTCTGCAACTTAATCCCAAATATATCAATCACTACCTATACTGTAACTATGAAATGCCTTACCGGTTTGCACAACCCACTATAACCCAATTGCAAATATCTGTATTGTAACTAACCTATTCTGCTTGTAATGCAATGCAGCTACCCTGGGTTTGGGCGTTTAATGTTATAAATACATTAAATAATTGCCTTGTTAGCTGCACTGCTCCTTAAAATCGGCTGAAATCTCTTAAAAGCCATAGCCTTAAGTACAGTGTCTATAAAATGGCAAAAGTAGAATCGTGACGTGTGGGAGGATAAGATTCATGTCTGGTTGTCAAAATAAATTTTCTTGCTCCATGTCCTGCACAGTATTTTAGTGTACTAGAAACAGTGGCCATGTTATGCCCACTTTTGTATAAGGTCAACCCATCCCACCTTGTCTCCCATGTATACTGAACATGGATTAGCCATTGTGTAAAGTTGTGGCAATGACAGGACCCAAATGGCTTTTAGCCAGCTTTCAGAAATGTTGAGTCCCTTGTTATCAAATCCAATGTGCCTATTGCACGACAGGGACTGAGGATGCATTAGTAATGGCCCACTTAATGGTGGATGCTTCGGCAGCATACCAGATGATTGCAGAAAGTTCCTCTGTAGTCAATAACAATTTAAAGGGCCCTACCTCGCTCTGGTTAGAGGGCAGGTTAAAGAAGCCAGATGTCTGTAGGCTCAGGAAGCCTTTGTCTAGGGTCATGCCAGAGGTCCCTTTTAGGTATCGACAGACTAGGTCACAGTGACTCGATGGAAAAATGTTATGCAGAAAGGATGTGTGTAAAATAGGGGGGTGGTGGGGGAGAGAGCCTGAAACAATGGGCCGAAGGGCCAGAAGGCACTAGCACAGGGGAAGTGGTCAAGAGTGTACAATAAAAGCTGCAGATTAAGATTAAAATCCACGTGCAATTGTTTTAGTCTTAAGCAGTCAAGGTGCTTACTGCACCATGGCCACGCTGAGGGCGGTGTTAAGACGCATCTCCATTTTTGTGTGAGTTAATGTGGGAAAGAAGATCGTGTATGGATGACCAGGGTGGCGTGTTGATGATTGGTTGCAGGTTATTTGAAACCTGATGCAATTAAGAATGCATTGACTCCAAGAATGCCATGATCTGAGATGGCGGAGGTCCCCTACTCTGATCACACTTTTTCCCAGTAGAGAATGTTCAGGCTCAATTTCGTGAGGCATTTTGTAGTGAGTTGTGTAGCAATCTACTCCATGGGCAGACCTAGAACCATTCTATGAAGTTACGTTTTTGGTAACACAATTTTCTGGACCTCTTTACAGATATCCAAACGGACCCCTCACCTGAAGAAGAAAAAAACCTATTGCAGCACACATTAGTTGGTGTCCAGTCGCCTGACATGTGTAACAAGAACCACGAGTCTAAGGAGATTGTCTCCAGGCGAGTAATTGGTCTTCAGCAATCTCAGCATGAGCGAGGATATAAGGATGGCTTCTTCGTATCTGTGGTTTTCCCAGGCCTGGTGACTCGAGAGGGCTGCTGCATTTTCACCTGTGAACTTCTGAAGCACATCCTGCACCAGCGACAGCAACTGCCCCTCCCCTATGGACAGCTGGCTAATTTCTACCGGAAGCAGCAACAGGTAACTACCACGTCCTTTGCAATCGGTCTGTCTATAGCGAGGCCCGAGTATCGGTCTTTCCTTCCTGGCCATTTATGTGGAGTATGGGCGCTATACAATTTCAATGTCGTTAATCAAAGCAGATTTTGGTTTCCTTGTTGCGCTTCTTGCACAGCAGGCATCCTGTACCACCTCCCAGTTATGCAGCGTCAGTACATGTTCAGGTCTGTAGTTGAAGTAGGTTTCTGTCCAGATATTTGTCCTGGCATCTTGGGACTGCACTTTCTCTCTGCTCATTAATTAAGAAATATCTGGATAGTCATTTTTCGTTCCACACGGTTTTCAGCTTCATATAATGGTTTACTATTCCCCCTTTTTATTTTCTTTGTGTTTTAAACACTTATGCACATGTTATGCTTTTGGGCTTTTGTGTAGCGCCTTTTACCTTTTTGGTATGATTTCAAACCGCTGTGGGTTGAGCGCCTTAGAGGACCGTAGTCTAGGCCAGTGGAGAGAGTAGGGTAATAAATAGTGCCTGGGTGCACTCGGTAAGTGAGCAGCCTGTGCGGGTTAAGTGGTATAGCTGCATTTAAAACAAAACATTAAACCTTTTTTAATGTAACAGGTAGACACTTTGCACTTGACAGTATACTCATCACACTCCAAAACCAGTTCAAATGCAATACAATCCTTAGTTGCGTGCCGTCAATCCATGAGTTAACCCAGTGTACCTGTTGCACACTAAACATCCAGCAGTTGCTCGCCCACCCAGATACCCCCTTAATGTAATTGTGCACCCTCGCATGTACGTGAGAGGTAGTCTCGGAAGGGTCCCCAAATAGCCTTGGGCCGGCTTGTGAGGCGATATCTGGCGTTGCACATCCTGTATCGCCACACCAGATCGCATTCCCACTTATGCACACTGTTTTCCCTGAACAGTAGCCAGCTTGAACTAATCTATATAGCTTAGAAATCAGAGTTGTGGCACCCCCACTCAACACCATGGCCTCTATGCAACATGGGGTCCTGCTCTTGCGGAAACAGCCACCTGCCTCTGGAAATATTGTAAAGTTTTAATGGGAGTATCACCCAATTTCTAAACCAACTTGTCACATCTCCTTCCTGGATATAGGTCCCTCCAGGACCATCTATCGCCCTCCTAGGACACTTGATCATCTGGGTTATAAATGGGAGGGAGCCCAAGGGCTGTTCATAAGGATCTCACCACTGTACAGAGTGCTAACTCCCAGCCTTTTAAACAGTTTGAACCGTGCGTTGCCTATTGTGCAAACTGGGTCGAAGTACAGGTCATTAAGAATAAGCCTTCAACTCTGTTGGTGCCACGCTGTAGCGCTCTGTGAACTAAGCCATAATACAACGCAAAGTCTGGTGCGACTAACCCACCCTGGTCATAGGGTTCGAGTTTTTCTCTATTCATTTGGGCCACCCCCCCCCCACAGTCAACCGCCAGCTAACGTAATCTATTGAAAAAAGCACTTCGGGCCATAATCGGAATGGTATTGAAATATAGCTGCTTAGGAACCGCCATAATTTCGAGTAAAGACAATCTAGCATACAATGAAAGGGGGAGCGTGGCCCAGAGCTGCAGCTTAACAGCAAGAGTAGTCAAATACACCTGATTATCTCTATACGACGAGTGCTGCGCCTGACATACCAAGAGCCCATAGTATTTAACTTGCTGCGAAACACCACAAGATCATTTGGGCATAATGTTCCATCCAATAGTGGAAAAACTGATTTGACCCCATTAATCCAGGAACCAGAGAAATGTGTGAAGGTATGCACCCCTGGGTCCCAGGTGACATTCCAGGTGTATATCGGGGTGTCATCCGCATAGTGATCTGCGATGCCCCTCTATACCAACACCCTTTTGCCCATGGCACATCCTCATCAACAGAGCTAGGCCCTTGGCCTAAACGGAAGGTGCGCAACAGTGTCCCATTGGTACAGACTCTGGCTCTCGGCACAGCATATATTTGACACCCAACTTGAAATAGTTTACACATTTAAAGTGGTTCAGTACTGCAAAGGGGCATTTCCACATGCGAGAATAAAATACATTCTCTGCGTCCAACAGCGCAGCAGCCGCCTGAGCCTATGGGTTGATTAGCAGTATGATGCAGAAGAGCTGTTTAAGATTGAATGTTTACTGGCTGGGGATGAAGCCTGACTGATCCGGATGCACCAACAATTACATGTATGGAAACAGCAGAGTAGCTAGTATTTTCACCAACAATTTAGCGTCCATGTTTATCTGCAACAGTGGTCTATACTAACCTAGTTCATGTGAAGGCCTTCCCGACTTCACCAATACTGTGATAATGGCTTCAGAGTGATGGTGGAAACCTCCCAAGCTTCAGTGGTTCCACCCATAGTTTAAGCAGCCTTGGCACCAGTGTCTAAGTACCTTATGCAATTAAATTCCCAAGCTGTCCGACTCAGGGGCCTTCTTCAACGCCAACAATGTAATTGCTGCAGTAACTTCCACTGTTACCAGTTGATCAAGGGGCAGACTAATCTCAGTCGGATATGGAAGATCCATATCCCCCATATACCAACTCTAATCCTAACATTGTGTCCGCTTTGCGATACAAAGACTCGTAATAATGGAGGTTTTCGCCGTTAATCCCTTAAGTCAGTGGTCGGAACCTCCCCAGTCAGCCCATCAATTCCTGTGATGGGCTGCACACCCCTCTCGCGTCACACCACCCCCTCCAGGAACCGTCCAGGTTTGTCTGCTTCAGTAGTTGCGTGTCTGAATGGGCTTCACTGTGCACAGCACCTCCCCCATCTGCCAGTTCCTGAATTTTGCTTATTCCCCTTAATCATGCCAAGAGGTGCCCTGTCGCTTGTCACCTCATACTCGTTCTCTAGCAGCCTTCACTGGACCTCATCCTCCTGCAGATCCCTACGGGTTTCCTTCAGTATCCCAGTTGTCACGGACATCAGCTCACCGCACAACCAAACCTTGAATGCTTGCCAAATAGTGGCACACTGAACCACCAACCTTTTTATCCCTTAATTCCTAACACTCTCATCATGCTACAATAGTAGACGCAGCACTTGATGCATTTGCCATAATTGTCTCGGTCTAGGGGGCGCATACAGTAGTAGGGACAGCTCTACAGGCGAATGATCAGATGAAGTGCTCTGTATTGTACAGTTGACCACCTGTGGCTCTAGAATTGACCTCTGGTTAATCTCCTCTATCATGGATTGTTAAAAAGGGTCTTCCTCTACCCCAGGGTGTTTCATACAGACATCCACTAATCGCAATTGGGACATGACCTGTCTATTCTGTACCGCACCTGTGAGGGTGTGCTGGGTAGTCCCGGAACAGTTCAACAGTGTCAAGGATAGTGTTAAAGTCGCCCCCCCACACAATGGTGTCAAAAGTGTTCAGCAGTAACTGACAGATGGCAGTAAAAATCTGCTTCATTTATATTTGGACCATACGTGTTGACCAACCCAAGTTTTACACCCAGGCTTCTTCCCTAGACCATCACATAGCGCCCCCTCTTAAACTGAAAACATAGTGACCGATACATCAGGGTGAGCAGCCCTCTTGCCTGGGACGAGAAATGCTTATAAAAGTGACGCTGTCCTCATTTAGACGCACACCTCCTATGCAGAGGCTCCAGAGCATTAGTCTCCTGTAAATCACGATCTTGGGGCGATGGTGATCCAAGTCTGCCCTAGGGTTAAGACCACAGACATTCCAGCTAATTGGCGCAAGGGGATCACCCATTCCCTGTCATGGGGTCAGTAATCTGCACACCCATCCTCCACCCCCATGTACTGTCCTGGTCCGACCTCTCAGCCAGGAAACAATGTCTGCCTAATTATATAGCCAAAATCCCCCTTTTATGAGGGTATGCTTTGTTTAGTCGTGCTTGAATATAGTTTTGCTTCTTGCTCCTCACAGGGAGGCTTGCTGTAACCAGAGCTATGACCCAAGACCCAGTAAATCTTGTGTGGCTTGTGGAGCAAGTGACCACATGGAGGTGGACCCCAGATGTAATGTCAAAACCTTGGGGGTACACTCGGTCTGGCATTCCCCCTCATCTGAGGGAGAAATTATCACATCCTTCTCTTCAGACTTCCCCAGTGGGATACAAGCTGAAGTATTCTTATCCCTGGGAGCCTAGAGTATCAGGTGTATGCTAGTATTCCAGATAATACCAAGCATTACTTTGACTGCTAATCAATGGAGTTGACACTCCTGCCCTAAGGTATAATGGGGCCAGCAGAACTGGGGGGGGGTGGGGGGAACACAGCAGGAAGACAATGCACAAATCACAAAGGCTGCCCTGGCCAAGCCAAAGTGGACTCCCCAATGCTAAGAGTCAAGCAACTCAGAAGAGGGAAAGAAAATATTCCCCCTAACTCACCCCCCAACTGAGGTGGGGGTAGTTGGCCAAGCACCTGAACCTGACAAAGGTACTGCCTAATGACCATCCTGAACTTCTAAATATATTGGTTGAAGGTGGTCCCGATGGTGAGGGAGTTTAGTAAGGGTCATCCTGAGTGCCCATCTTTAGAAGGCCTAAGGAGACACTGGTTTCCCAGCTTGAGGGTGAACCTCCTGGGAAACAGGATTTATTGGGAAGGCAGGCTCCTGTACAGTGAGCCCACAGGACGTTGGTGGTCCCCCTTCAAGTAAAATCCTTTCTCCTACAACTGGCGCATGAAGTTCCTCTACCTGGTCACCTTGGGATCAATGGAAGCAAGCAGAGGCTATCCATACATTTCTACTGGCCCAAGATGGGAGTCCAGGTAGAAGGCCGTTGTGGGAGTTGTGCCACGTGCCACTCCCTGTGATGGGGTGCCATTTGAAAGGGTAGGGGATTGACTTTGTTGGTCTCCTTGACCCTCATCCTCTGGCAATAGGTTTGTCTTGGTGCTTTTCAACCATGCCACCAGATATTCTGAACCCATCCTATTGTAGACTGGGTTTGCCAAGTCGGTAGGCATTTTTACTAGGGTTGACCTCCCTAAAGAAGTTGTCAGACAGAGGCACCAACTTTATGTCCAAGTATATGCAAGCCACATGGAAAGTGTGGGGACACTTCATCGGCTTATTGCCCACCCACTCTGGAGGATAGCTCAGCAGCAACATGCTCTGCTTGGAAGCAAGACAACACACAGCAACAAGGGTTCGATTCCCCTGATCCGCGCTTAGAAACCTTTGGGTATAAATATCATATAATAAATCGCACAGCTCCATGCCCCACTCCAGGCTGCTGACTGCGCTGCAGGCCCAATAATAAGCAGAGAGCCAGATGCAGAGCATCAATAAATATCATATATCATATCACTAATGGCTTATTTGAGAGGTTTAATAGAACTCTCAAAAGCCTAATTGGGGCTCTGGAAGAACCTCGAAGGAGAAAATTAGATCTCCTGTTGCCATGCTTACTTTTTGCCTACAGAGAGGTATCTCAGGAGGATGTTGGTTTCAGCCCCTTTAAGCTTCTTTTTGGTCACTGTTTTGGGGGGGGGGGGGGCGGCACTGCCCATAGTCGAGGAAGGGTGGAACCTCTCTTCTCCTTCCATCCCTACCAATGTAGTGGACTATATGCTGGGTTTAAGGAAGAATAGTCCTTCTGATGGCTTCGGCAGTGATGCGTTTAAGTCAGGCTGCACTCTGATGAAACATTGGTATGACCGGAAGGCTCCACTTATTCACTTCACCCCAGGCCAAGACATCCTGATTATGAATCCTACAGGGCCAATGGTCAGGCCCTTACACATTTGTGGAGCAGCTGGGTGAGGTAAACTATTTAGTGGACCTGGTCAGGCCCCAAAGTGGTCCACATAAATGGGCTGTAGGCTTTCATCGCTAGGGTTGAACATGCAGCGCTAATCTTGGCATCAGACAGACTAGGACTCCAAACCTCTGCTTGACTTGTTCCAAGTTAGCCCTTCATATGGCTTCATTGAACGGGTCGCTGTGGCCCCTCACCTTCCTCCTACCCAGCAAGAGGAATAAATCACTTTGCTTGGGCAGTTCTTCACCTTATTCTTACTCCTGGTTTGACACCTTGGTGCAAACAAAAAATGGACACGAAGTGTACCCTACCAAAGGTAGGGGGTACAGGATGTCAGATCTTAAATCAGGACAGGGGTCAACAAGATGTTAGATCTTGGGGTGATTGAACCCTCTACTAGTCCACATTTCAGTTCTGTGATTCTGGAGCCAAAAGCAGGTACCTCTAAGCTGAGGTTCTGTGTGGATTACAGGGCTCAGACAGATGCTCGCCCCAGACAGATGCTCACCCCTTGCTGAGAACTGATGAGTTGGTGGGTACCGTAGGTACCTCCAAATACCTTGGCACATTTGACCTCACTGCAGGCTATTTGCAAATATCTCTTGCAGAACATGCCAAGGAGAAGACTGCGTTCTCAACACCAGAGGAGTTTTACCATTTTTGGTTGGAAGAATGCACCTGCCATTTTAGAGGCTTGTGAATCATGTCCTTAATGGGTTGGATGAATTCTGTCTAGCATATCTGGATGGTATTGCAGTTTTCAGTGTCACCTGGGAGGATCATGTGAAATACCTTGGGATTGTGTTGCAGGCTCTTCACAAGGCCCACTTGACCATAAAGCCCAGTAAGTGCCGGATTGGGCAAGGATCAGTGGTCCTACCTTGGGCATGAAGTAGGTGGAGGGAGGATACAGCCTCTACCCAGTGAAGTACAAGCAGTACAAGATTGGCCTACCCCCACTACACAAACCCAAGTGAGAGCCTTTTTAGGACTCACTGGGTACTATAGGAATTTCATGCAGACTATGCCACCATAGCTGGCCCTTTGACTGCTCTCACCGTCTAAGAAACCCAAGAAGGTAACTTGGTCTGGAGTGTGGGAAGCCCTTCAATGGCTTAAGACTCCTTGTGCCAAGCCACTGTTCTCAGGGTCCCTGATTACCAAACACCTTTTATTGTGCAGACAGATGCCTCTGACACTGGGATAGGAGTTTTACTATCGCAAGTAGATGAGAAAAGCAAGGAACACCCTATTGGCTTCATTAGTTGCCAGTTTAAGGACAGAGCTCAGATGGTCCACAGTAGAGAAAGATCAAAATAATTGTGAAATGGCAAGAGGTGCAACCCGGTGCCATAACCTGAGTGCAGAGGGAGGTGGAGCTGCTTCCACTGAGAGAAATGACAGTTCTGTCGCTGCCCTCATTCATGGTGCCCATGATGACGGATGATGTAATGGCCCACGTTTCCTCTGCCAGCTCTGATGCGGATGCCATGTTGGAATTCAAGACGCATGAGATGCTGTTTAAGCAGAAGGAGCTTGAATTTCACATGGTTAAGCTGAAGATGGCGCAGGTAGAAAACCGGGACATGGATCACCAGTTGGAACTGGCTAAGCTTCAGGTTTCCAAGGGATCTGGACATGGGTCTTGGTCCTCCTCTCAGCCAAGATTTCCTAAAGGTCTACTCTGTGTATGATGAGAATGACATTATGGACTGGCTGAATGCATTTGAGTATGCATGTGAAGTTCAAGAGGTTGTAAATGCTGATAGAATTGCATGGTTGCTCAGCAGACTACCCCCCATTCTGTTTGCAGTGCTATTATGGAGATGTCAGTAGTTGTAGATTTTGCAATGTTAAAGCAAATGTCTTAAAGGTTAGGAAGACTCCTGCCCAATACTTGAAGAGGTTTAGAGTACAAAAAGAAAAGGTAATACTTTGGTGTCATATGTGACTGATTCGTTAAAGAACTTGATTGGCTGGGTTGAAGACTGTCGCCCCCTTTGAGGGTATGCTATGTCTTGTCCTGCTTGAACATGTTTTTGCATCTTGTTCTCCTGAGCTTAAGCATTAGTTGGCAGATTCAAAGGAGTTGGTTCCTAAAGCTGGCCATAGCAGCAGATTTGTGGCTGTTTGTGTCCCATAAGGACAAGACTCATGCTGGTAAGCAGGAGGAGTGGGGGGAAAAAGTCCAAAGATTAGGAGGGTGGGGGTTGGGGAGGGTCTGACAAATCTTCCCAAAAGGGGCCACAAAAAGAAATGTACAGGTAAGCCACAGGAAAATGCACAATGCACAGGGTAGTGGAAGTTATCCTTCCAAACAGAACTCTTGTTACAATAAGCCTCATATGTCCCAAGACCCAGTGGGTCTTGTGTGGCTTGTGGAGCAAGTGACCATGTGAAGGGGACCCCAGATGTAAGGTCAAAACCATGGGAGGTCCACTGTGAATCTTGTCTTCTCTTATGAGGAAGAAGAGATCACAGGGGTCCTTCTCAGATTCATTCCCCAGTGGGATAGACTGAGGTAGTTTTAGTTTCCCTGGGAGCCTAAAGGCTGAGTTTTATGCTAGAATTCCTGATAATACCAAGCACTATTTTAAGAATGGTGTGCTGATCAATGGGGCTGATACCCCTGCCCTTGGGAATAGTGGGTGCAGCAGAGCTGTGGCGGATTCTACCTTGGTAGACCCAGAGGAAGTTGCCAGAGCTCCTCTGTTGGCCATGAAGTTGGCTGATGGCCCACTTCTCAAGTTCCCAGTTATGTCTGTAAATCTTACTATAAATGGTACAGTAGTCTGGATTCAGTGAGCATTCAGAGAGATGTCCCAGGAAAGGTTGTGCTGGGGAATGATCTCAGAGCTTTAGGGCTTGTAGGGGAAACCAAAGGCTAAAGGAGTGGGACAAAAGAGGGAAAAAGTGTTCCCCCTAACTCACCTACCACTGAGGTGGAAGTAGTTTATCAAACACTTGAACCTGACGAGGAAGAGGTGTTGCCGGAAATTCTCAATCCCATGACCATCCTGAACTACAGAGTTTGTTAGTGGATAGTGGTCCTTACAGGGTTGAGTTCAAGAAGGGCCAATGCGAATGCCCATCTTTAAAAGGGCGAAGGAGACCAGCCTGCTCTCAGCTTGAGGGTGAACCTTCTGGGAAGCATAGGACTTATTGGGAAGGTGGGCTCCTCTACAGTGAGCCCAGTCTACAGAAGGAGACCATAGGAGGTTGGTGGTTCCCCCTTGCTGTAAGACCATTCCTCTTGTAGTTGGCGTAGGAAGTTCCCCTTGCTGGTCACCTTGGCATCAAGAGAACCAAGCAAAGGTTATCCATGCACTTTACTGGCCCAAGATGTGGTGCTAATGGTGACTGCAGGAGTTGTGCCACATGCCAGTTAAAGTGGCACAACAATCAAAGCTTCATTGGTACCACTCCCAGCTGTGGTACCATTTGAGGGGGTAGGGATCAACTTTGTTGGTCCCCTTGACCCCAAACATCCTCAGACAATAGATTTATCCTGGTGCTGGTCGATCATGCCACCAGGTATCCTGAGGCCATCACATTGAAGACTGAGGCTGCCAAGCCAGTTGCAAAAGCTTTACTTGCCATATTTACTAGGGTTGGCTTCCCTAAAGAAGTTGCCTGATAGGGGCAGCAACTTTATGTCAAGGTATATGCAGGCATTGTGCTGTCACCTATAAGTATTAATCCGCATACCACGCCCAAACCAATGGTCTAGTTGCACGGTTTAATAGAACCCTTAAAAGCATGATTAGGGCTCTGGAAGAGCCCAAATAATCTTTTGCCATGCTTACTGTTTGCCTACAGAGAGGTACCTCAGGAGGGTGTTGGCTTCAGCCCCTTTGAACTAGGGTCACCCTGTGAGGGGACCCTTGGCAAGTCAAGGAGGGGTGGGAGATGCGCACTCCCCCTGTCACTACCAATGTAGTAGACTGTGCTAGGACTCAGAAAAAGGATGGTACTCCTAATGGGTCTGTCTAGTGAGAAACTGAAGGCAGGGCAAGCCCTGGTGAAACATTGGTATGAACAGAAAGCTGCCCTCATCAATTTCACACCAGGTCAGCAAGTCCTGTTCATGAATCCTAGAAGGCCTAGAGCTTTACAGGACAAATGGTCAGGCCCTTACAAGCTCCAAGTGTTCCATGTAAATAGACTGAAGACTTTTATCCCAAGAGTTGAAGTGGCTGCACTGCTTCTGGCTTCAGATGTTGAGGAGTCAGAACCTCTCGCTGACTTGTTCCAGGGCCGTCCCTCAGCTCCATTGTGTCCAGGTGGCCCCTCACCTGACTCCTGTTAAACGAGAAGAGGTGGAAAGTTTGCTGAGACAATTTCACCCCTTGTTCTAACAAGCTCCTGGTTTGACACCTTAGTGCAAACATATTGACACAGGAGATAGTGCACCTACTAAATGTAGTGGATACAGAATGTCGGACAAAGTAAGGTTGTGCATTAAGACAGAGGTCAACAAAATGTTGGTTCTTGGGGTGATCGAGCCATCTAGTAGTCCTTGGTCCAGCCCAGTGGTTTGGGTTCCAAAGGCAGGTACCTCTGAGTTGAGGTTCTGTGTGGATTACAGGATTCTGAATGCTGTATTGAGACAGATGCACAGCACTTGCCGAGAACAGATGAGCTGGTGGATACTTTGGGTGCTTCCCAATACCTCAGCACATTTGACCTCACTGCAGGGTATTGGCAAACAGCCCTAGCAGAACATGCCAAGGAAACAACTGCATTCTCAACCCCAGAGGGTATTTACCAGTTCAGGGTAATACCCTTTGGATTAAAGAATGCACCTGCTACTTTGCAAAGGCTTGTGAATCCTGTCCTAAATGGGTGGGATGAATTCTGCTTAGCATATCTGGACGATATAGGAGTCTTCAGTGCCACCTGGGAATAACATGTGAAACACCGGGAATAGTATTACAGGCTCTTAGAAGGCCCACTTGACTATCACAACTAGATAGTTTAGCATGCGTCGTATGTAGATGGAACGAGCCCATCTCAAAAATCTCACTTTTTCTGCATAAACTTCTCATACAGAAAATCACATGACTACTTCTCTGCACAGCAATCCACATGTACTTCACCACATGGCAACAGACAAACGTAACCAGACACAACCGCACATGGGACTTTGCACTGACCGAAAATCACACTCAAGCCGAGCAAATGGTACAAACTGAACTGAAGCTGCCAACAGGGCATTACAACTGTGTCCTATTTCCACTAAATCCTGCCCCCCAGCCCCTCTCATTTCAGATCCGCCAGAGTGCATGGGGACTACTCCGGTGGTGACTGTGCATGGTGCAAATACCTTTGACATAAACAAAAAGGTCCGCGAGTGCCAGATTGGACAAGGCTCTGTGGTCTACCTTGGGTGGAGGGAGGATTCAGCCTCTACCCAGTAAAGTACAGGACTGATCTACCCCACTACACAAACTCGGGTGAGAGCCTTCTTGGGGCTCACTGGGTACTTTTGAAACTTCATGGCAGACCTATGGCACCATAGCTGCCCGACTGACTGCTCTCTCAAATCCAAAGAAACTGGACTTCTCTTGGTCTGTGTGTGAGGCCTTCACTGGCTTAAAAGACTGTGTGCCAGGCCCCTGTCTGGGCCCCCTGACCACAAACCTGTTTTTGTTCTGCTGATAGATGCCCGACACTGGGATTGGTGCTGTACTATCACAGGCAGATGAGATGGGCAAGGAACGCCTGATTGGATTTATTAGTCGCCAGCTAAGGACAGAGTGCTAAAGTGATCCACTGTAGAGAGACTGGTTCTCTGGGTGGGCCCCAGGGAAGCTGAGGCCCCACGTCACTGTGCAAACGGACCATAAGCCCTTAAAGTGGCTAATGAACATGAAGAGAGAATCCAAAGTGGCTCAGGTGGTCCATAAGCTTGAAAGGGTTTGATTTCACCATTTGAGCACAAGCCAGGTGTCCAACATAGCAACGCTGATGGGCTGTCGAGACTCAACCAGAAGTATAAAGTCCCTCTGTCCTTGTGTCTCGGAGGGGCGAGTGTTAGTAAAGATTTCCCTTGGGTGCAATTTTCCCTCATATGTGAACCCCCAAACATTTTGCTTTTGTTTGGCTTACCTAACTTTTTCCAGTGGAGCACAGCATTCTGCTGCACTCGCTGGACGTTCGCTCATTTGTTATGGGGCAACTGACCTGTCCTTCAGGCTGTCTATACTAGGAAACTGTTTCCCTTGGTCTTCGGCTATGTTGCCATTTCTTTCACAGTACTGCGCATAGGATTTTTTTTTTAATGGCCAAGGCCATTCTCTAAGGATTTGTGGGTATTTGTACAAGTATGCCTAGGATGAACTGGTGGCAGCAGTTTACTTTAAAAGTATTTTTGCTTCTTTTTGTATGGCCCTTACTGCCTTTGGCCCAAGACTGAGGCCAGTGCTGCAAATGGCCATGCCCCAATGTCTTTTGTTTAGTACTTTTTTGATCCCTTTGCTTTCCCCCAGGTCGAGACCCGGGCATTCCTTATTTGAGCATGCAGCGTCCTGCGGAAACTATTTTTCACGGGCTCCATGTCTGATGTGCTAGTGCCCAGGAAGGGGGTTGGGACTGTTTATCCCAATCCACACTACTGGTGCCAATATGTCTGGTAGTCCTGAATGACTGGAACCACTGTGGCCCACGTCTGCGTGCCTGCAGGGGAGCAGATCTTCCATTGGCTGTGAGATTTGAGCGCAAACGGGATCTTGGATGAGAGAAGGGGCTCGACATCCATTCCATGTCCATTCCATGTCTATCTATTGATATTCACACCATACCTCATAAGGAGCAAAGTATCCCTCACGAGGGAGCAGACTCTAACTGCCGGTGACGTGCTTGGAAGGTTTGGCACTCTGACCTCGCTGTTGTCCTGTCGGGCCCCTGCTTTTTCATTGAACCAAGAAGGCATGCAAGGGCACTTTACCCCTTTAGCGTAGTGGGAACAACTACACTCAGCAGCTCCTGCTTAACCTCCAAAGAGCCTCTTCGCAAGTGTTCCTGGGCCATCCAGTGAACTGTCCAGCTCAAACCCACGGTATTGCACAGGAACGCCACTGTCCTGAGTTGACTCAAGCCTTTGTGAATCACTAGCTTGTGGTCCTGGGCCCTACTGCCAAAACTCGTCCTTGCTCCTCTGGGTCACGCTCTGTGTGCTACGCCGAAAGCATTTGCAGTCCGTGTTGCCCCGCTGTGGTGACAGTCGCTGAAAGTGCCTGCAGTTCTAGTCTACCGTGTCCTTGGACCTGCTGCACCAGAACTATTACACTGCTTTCTTCGCTTCGAGAGCTGAATAAAGGCTACTGTCCTGCCACTGACAATCGTCCCGTCCCATAGCTGCTAAGAGCTGGAGCACTATGAAACTGCAGGGTTAACACCTATGAGCAAAGTGTGCTACACTGCAGTTTGGTCCGGACTGTGTCTAGGGTCGGTAAGTACTTTCAGAACTATCGGTGGCCCCCCTGGCGCATCCCTTTATACGCACGAGAATCCCTCAAAGGATCTCCTTGGCTGGGATACCCTGTGCTCCCCAGCTATTTCCGAACTCAGATTTGTTTTATTGCAAGGACAGACCCTCTTCTAGGAATCAGAACTTATTCCGCCTCGTGCCCTTTCCTGTGCAGCTACAGCCCCCTGAAGAGAACCCGCTTTTCTGTTTATGCACAACCATGCCTTGACGCACAACTGTTTATTTTATTTATGTAGCGCGCCTGACCCAGAGGTATACAGTTCATACAGATGAAATAGTTTTATACAATTAAGATACATGGTATAGTTGGTAGTGCATGGAAGCAAGCAGTAGAAAAGTAAAACATAAACGATGAGAGAAAGAGGGTTACGTACATGTAAATGGCGTGAGGACGTGGTAGTTTTTTGTTGAGTAGCCATGTGATAACATGACCTGTTCTAGCATCTAGAACAGGTAAGCTGGTACCGCCAGCTCTTTTAAGGTTGTACCTAGGCACCACCAGGCAGGAGGTGTTAGATGATCTTGTGGTTCTGGTAGACAAATTCTGTGTGAATTTGCCAGTGAGAGATGGTGGGGCACGTTGGTTTAATGCTTTGTGTATGAGGCAGATAGTTTTAGTCATTTTCTCTTGTATGGAGAGCCATTTACAGCGCTTTCTGGTTGCTGAG
Source organism: Ambystoma mexicanum (assembly GCF_040938575.1). Classification (NCBI taxonomy): domain Eukaryota; kingdom Metazoa; phylum Chordata; class Amphibia; order Caudata; family Ambystomatidae; genus Ambystoma; species Ambystoma mexicanum. The sequence continues at coordinate 1,252,169,596 of NC_090928.1, forward strand.
ATGTACTTTTTTTCTAGGGATGTTTAATGCTGCTCTAAGCGCATTGTTTAGAAGAATCTGCAATTTGTTAATTATAGCTTTGTTGGCGCCTAGGTATAGGCCATTGCAATAGTCCAGTTTGGACTGTAGGAGTGTTTAGACATTAGGGGTCTACATGCCCTAATCGGCTTGCCGGTGTAGGCGGTGGCTGAGGCGGTCATGTTGACCTGTTTGGTTAGATTAGAGTTGGCATCGAGGTAAAAACCTAAAGTTTTTACATTTTTGGCGATGGGTATATTCCCATCAATGAGGATAGTTGTGTAGTTGGGGTAAGTTTCCAAAGGTTGTTGGGTGAGCCGACTAAGAGCAGCTCAGTCTTGTCGTCATTCAGGCAGAGGCCATGTGTGGCCATCCATGCCTAAATGATGGTATAGACTTCGTTGATCCGGCTTTGAGGGCTAGACTCCTCACTTCGTATGGCTTGTTGGACTGCCTAATCTGTGCTAAACTAACTGCTTTCTGTTGCAGTTTGTCTCCATTATTCTCAGCATTGGGCTAATCGCAATATTAAATGTTACAAAGTGAATAAGCGGGTGTTCTAATTGTTTCTTGATAACTGGTTTAATCGTGTTTTTGTTATAAAGGCTTATTTTTTATATATACATCTGTTTTAAGAGTAATCTGTGGAGTTTTACTGTGTTCTTTGTGGGCTTCTGATCACTCACCCCTCTCAGACTTGGTCTGGACCGCTTGCCAAGCTACTATAGATTGGTCTGGTTTGTCCAGAAGGTTCCCGTGTTTCACTAACTAGGGTGGCCTCCTAAACTGCCCACCAGGTCAGAGTTTAGGAATCCATCTTAGAAGAGGGTCGTTGCTATACGTACTGGCTTTTACGGCAGTCGCATGAGGAAAGCTGGGGCCCTGGTAGGTCCTGGTTTTTCTTACCAGCATGCCTTTTCGGTATGCATTGTGGCTGCTTTCACACTGCGGGTAAGGTGATCACTAACAATCTGTTTACTGGATTTGGCAGGTTTCCCGTTTGTGACAGTCCGTAGCGGTTGTTGAGTTTTGCCATTTAAGACTGCTGGTGGTCAGCAAAGACAAACAGGTTTAGTTAGCCCTAGGGTAATTCATTCCCCAGGTGAAGGTTAGCAAAGTTTGTTTAACTCTGTTAGTTCCGTGTTTCTGTTGAAGTGGAGGCGCTTGATGCTATTTTGGTTTGGGACTGGGTTTGGGCATTGACATCGCCTGAAAAAAAACCCAAATAAAACAAACTTTTAGTTCATGACATATTAATATTCGGGGCACGATCTAGCAATGTGATCACGTTTTACACTGGCTTTCCTTCTGGCTGTGTCCAGGGCCTCGTGTTATTATTCTAACTGTAAGAACATAGCCCGCTCAGAGCAGTGTAATTTCCCATACCCAAGAGGATGGAGACGCAGGTTATTTACTGAGTGCTTGGGTTTTTATCAGGCCTCTGGCGCCTGTGGTTTTCCAAGACTCCTCAGCATAAGGGCACGTCTGGGTTTTGCTTTCCGCATAGATTGGAATTATATTGCTCGCCCCGGTAGGATAGCGCAGCGGCAACATGCTCGCCCTGGAAACAGACAACATGAAGCAACACAGGTTCGATCCCCGGGTCCGCGCTTAGAAACCTCTGGGTTTTAAGCATGTTATAAATGCGCAACTAAGACATATTCCTGTAACAGTGCCTTGATGCCCCCGGGCTGTGTGAGTGCTTTAAAAATGTAAAGAATATTAGGGAGACACGTTGGATTCTCTAAAATGTATGGCTATGCTTTTACACATGCTTCGGCTTCCTTCAGACAACAAGAATGCTTCGGGTAGCTTTCCTGGTTTGACCCTGACTGTTTTGATAGTTTAGCAGTTGGCACCACAGGTCTGTGGCAACACGGTCACTGTGGTGTTTGGGTCGGTGAAGAGAACCTAGTGTTTGGGTCAAGGTTGGCTGTTTGGGTTTCAGAGTAAAATAAAGCGAGAACAAAAGTAGGGTTGTCCCATCTGGGGTGGTCTTGGCGCTGCACGATTAGAGCCAACATTGCAAATTCTATTGAGGTTGCATTGTGTCTCTGCGCTTTACCGTTTAAATGGTTCCTGTTTATCTTGTTTCCTCCCTCCTTCCAAACCATGGTGTCTTGTATTTGGATGATTTTGGTACTCTATTCACTGCAACTGTGGCATAGTGTAGTGGCCTCCAGGATTACAGTGAGATGTGTAAGGAACAGTGGGAGGCATCCAAATATAATAGCTATTGCCCATACATGTTTGTATTTAGGGTGCCTAGGTGTGACATTAATGTTTTTGTGGTAGACTGCAGCTACCATTTGAGAAATAAGGAGACCAAACAAATGGCTGTCCACTAGCAATAAAAGTTTGCTGAAATCTCTCGCTAATCCACAAATGCCTAAACACTGTACCCTGTTACCTTATGGAGAGATTTAACAAAGATCTCCAGCCGTCCCACTAGGACGGCTAACCCTAACTGTCTAGCTGTACCTAGGTTCAAATTGTCTAAAGCCGGAGGGAGCAGCTTCGCAGTCAAAGCAGCTCAATTTTGGAACTCCCTCCCCCTTCCTGAGAGCAGACCAAACCTTTCCGAACTTCAAAATTAATACTACGAAATGGCTCAGAGAAAACGACCACTAATTTACCAATAGACTGACTCATCCTCAATGTACTACGTAACTATTGTAAATGGATGCACATAATCTATTCCTATGCTCTGCTTTAATCTGGTAATTTATATAATTATGTGAAGTTTATTCTTAGCGTCTGTATATAGTTTATATACAGACCTCAACTGTATGATATATGCAAATGATGTAATCTCTTATGTAAACCCTTATGTAAATATGTAAAATCATTGTATGCCATCTATGTAACTAACTTCAAGCTGAAAGCATTCATGTATCTTCTGCGCCCTGATACCCCAGGGTCTGGCGTGCACTACTAATACTGTTGATATCCGGATTATTGGACCTAGGTATATTTTGGAATGCACTGTTTGTTGCTAACTATTTCAAGTAGCCCCTTAGTCCCCTGACCCGATCCTGGTATAATAATAATAATAATAATAATCTGAGGTATACTGAAGGATGTCTATTACACAAACCCAGAATCTCTCCAAATAGGGGTTATATGCAACAGGTTGCAAGGACGTTCATCCAGTCTATGCATCTTAAGTGCTGCTGTATGATTAAAAATGTAAGTCTGTATGTCACAACAAAACGCAGAGAGGTAACAGGAAGGTCTACCTCATGTCCTCATATCATGTCTGATCATTTAACGATATGGCATTTGTAACGCGCCTATACACAAGTGTTTCAAGTGATGAAGGGAGACATTAAGTCTAAAACAATTGCATATTTTGATATTCTACAAAAGTGCACTTCACAGATTACACACATACAATACAAATTCCTTCTAACAGAAATAATCTAAAAGAAGGCTAGTAAAATATTTGACAACATCACTGCAAAGTATTGGTGCAAAACAATTCCAAAGGTAAATTCCAAAATGGGGGGGGCCTCGATGGTTAGTGGCTTGTGTAGTGCAACATCACATAATCCTACTTCCGTTAATCACTTTCGCTAATCGTCATTCGTACCAAACATTTACTCAAATATTCTTGTTAATCCATTCACACATGAGAAATTTAAACGATGGTTAAAAAAGCCCAACATGTTTCTTTTCTCTTATTAAGGGCATTGATCCTTGGAAATTCATCAGGGGCACATTTATAGTTGGAGTTGTTGCACAGCAGCAGTGACTTGATACTTTTGCATTCGTTGGGTCTAATCAAAGCCCAAGTGGATTGGTTGAGTTCAGAAAGATTCCAATCTTTAGTTTCATGGAATTATGGAGAAAGGACTCCAGGAGATGGCTTCCCCTACAAGAAAGCGGTACAAAAAATTGAAGGTAAATTTCCATGGTCAACAATGTGTTACAAATATATAACACTCTGGAGACATAAAGTATTAAGTCCCAGATACGCAAGAGCTTACAATTAGCTGAACTGGAGCAGTTTCAAATGGCATTGGTTACTCAAATCCCCCCCACCCGTAAGAATCAGGTTAATGATAAACGGCCATGGTTTGGGATATCATAATCTGGACATAAAACAATTCGCATAGATGAGAGATATAAAGATGGTAACATCCCTCCTTCAAGGGATCAGAAAAGACACAGTATTACACTGGACGGGAGATGGGCACAATAAAATATGTTCTAGGTTCTCATTAAAGTCTCCCAAGGCGGGGTATTGACATCTCAAGAGGACAATCATCGTAAGGTATTTGCTGTCCAGTGTGGGGTAGGGAGGAATTGCTGGCCGTCAAACATACGGCATAGTCGGTCTTGTTAAGCCAGTTTGTTTATCACGATAGTGGTACACGGACAGCACCTATCGGAGATGGTGAAAGATCACATACCACCGGATAATGAGGTTGAAATGGATGGAGTTATTCAACCCCCTACGGGAGAGAGATTCTAGATGTTGGTGCACACCGAAGGCAGTGTCTTAATACCTGTCTGATGGTGCGTTCGTTAACTCTGTGTGGCACGGTTTGTTCTGGGGCCGCAGTGCAACTGGTCATCTCGCATCTGGCACGGTTTGTTCTGGGGCCGCAGTGCAACTGGTCATCTCGCATCTATCCGGCGTCTGGCGTATGTTATACCTCCAATTTGAAAGGAGTGCCGTCGGGAAAAATAATGGTTATAGATTGTAATGGTAGTGTAGTATATGAGCAATAGCCTGTATTAAGCCTTACCCAGAAGATACTGATTATCTTTAGCTTTCAATTGTCTGGTCTATGTGTATAACACAATAACTGGATCAGTTAAAATACTTCTTTGTATAACCTTTTATGCAATCTAAAGTATTTATGTATTAATATAAGGGTTAGCCTGGTTCATGGCGGATACATTCATTTAGTGCAACTGGATATTTATTTGCTCAGCAGTTTAAGGTAGGCCTGACTGGGACATATGTATCATTCTTTTCCAGATAAAGGGGTTCTGGGAGCTGGCTCGTTACCTGCTCATAGGGCCATGGTTTGTGTTCATGGTCCAGAATAATAGCCCCAGGGTCACATACCCGCGCATATGCACAGTAAGGTGTGCCCATTCTCACGTTTACCTGCAAGTAGCTGTTCAATCATACATTCCTACAAGTGCTCCTCATACATTACGAATTCTGGGCAGAAACACCTTGCATTTGATTATGCAAAAAGCTTCCAGGTACGCTTTCTGCAACATTTGCATATGTTGAGTGACACATGTAGCCAACTACACTCCACCCGAGACTCAAACGTTTGGTATACATCACTAGGCTCGCCCCCAGACCATGTCAAATCTAGACTCCACCCTCCGGGGCATGACTCCAACCAATAATTATTGCATGGAGTTCTCTGGTCCAGCAACGCACCCTAGTATGGGCCACGTTTCAACCAAAATGGTGAAGCGCCCTTCTCATTCCATGTAAAACTACCTTTGGACATGGGTAGTTTCAAGTACCAAAGTACTAGCCAGAAAAGTTCCTTTCCCGCCACTTTGTCCACATAAACGCAGCATTCCATTTCTTACTTGCCAAGAGTCGGTTATCAAAAAGCATGGGTTAAATGGGTGCCAACTGCTGAAAATAAGCTACATTTGTCTTAACTTGGAAGTGTCATGTTTGGTTTTGGGTTTCATACCTAAATGTGAATAAATTTCAGCCCTCTTGCCTTATCTGTGTACATCAACCAAATATCCAGTGTAATGAAATGTGATCTTATAGCGTCGGTCCAGCCAATAATTTTGGCCTCGCTGCACATGGCCCTCTAAGAGTGCATACTGTTGGTTGAATAGCAGCAATGCAGATGCAGAAATGTTTGGTGTTGGGTACTAGGTAGGAAGTGCCTGTCTGTGTGCTGATGTGAATTAAGGGCTGAACATTGAAGGGTGAAGACCAGCCTCTTTGCCTCTTCACCTATGAGCCTTTGCCTTTATCCTGTTGCACTTGCGATACTCGAAGCTTCACAATTACTGTACTCTCTCCACACTGTGCTGCTTGCCTATAAAGCATTCACTCCTGCTCCTCACCTCTGCCTACACTTTTTCCAATCGCGCTACTACTTCCTCCTTTCAGTTCCCCATTATAAAACACCTCACTACTCCATGTCTCATCTCCTTCAACAAAGCTGACAAGCTAACCATACCTCCTCTAACTCCACCTCCACTCTCTTTCGAGACTACTTCTCTATTCTTCCTTGCCTCATCAACTGAACATTGCACTCTGGAATGCTCAGTCTGTATGCAACAAAAGGTCCTTCATCATGGACTTTCACTCGGCTCTCCTCCAGACCTTGCTATCACTGAAACCTGGATTTCTCCATCTGCCACTCTGGCAGCCCTACACAACTCCAAACGATCCTTCATTCACTCGCTTTGACTGAATGGTCGAGGTGGAGGTGTTGGACACCTCTCTTCCAGCCCTAATGCCTTACAAATGTCCAATGCTTAGTCCTCTCCTAACTCGTTTGAATTCACAATCTTTACTATAGCTCTGCCTCACTCTGTTCATATCTCCATCATTCGCCCTCCTGGTCCCACTAGATCATTCTTTGATGAACTTGGAAACTCCTTGATTCTCTTTCCATTAAACATCACCTCATGATGACTTCCCCTCTGACCACTTCTTCCCCTCTCTGACCACTTCTCAGACGTCTGAAATTTAGTATTTTCTTAATGACCACGCTCTCCACTCTATCGATGCCCCCTGTGTGGATAGGTAGGCTAACTCTTTGGATCTCTTCATCTCCCTCTCTCAGCCACTAATATTACCGTCACACCATCCATATTTGATTATTCAATTGTTTTCACCAACGTCTCTGTCCTGCCAATACCACCTCAAAATTCTTAGATGCATTTTTCCGTACCTCCCCTCAACGGACTCGCCGCTGTCCAATCTATTGTAATGTCGAGACTGGACTATGCCAACTCCCTCTCCCTCGCGGTGCAAGCATACCACCTCATTAAACTACAAAGGGCACAAAACGCTGCAGCCAAATTGCTTCTAGCACTTGGCCCAAGAGACCACACCTCTCCAGCTCGGAGAACTCTCCACTGGATCCCGGTTGGACAAAGGGTGACTTTCAAAACCTTATGCATCCATATATGGACCACAACCTACGATGCAACCGTCGTAGATGCCTTCACAGAAGCAATCGCTGTCACACACAATCACCTGATAGTCCTTGGAGATTTCAACATCTGGTTTGAAGAAGAAACCACGACCGTACAAAACTCGCTAACAGCCAACTAGCAGCAATGAATCTGCAACTAATCAAAGGAGAAACCCACTCGGCAGGTCACACTTGACACAATCTTCGCGAAAAAACTACTCTTCACCATGGCACCCCCAATTCAAATACCCTGGAGCGACCATCTCATCCCCTTTGTAATCAAAATGACCACCCCAACAATCAACCGGACAAAACACCGAACCCCATCAAAGAAATTGGAGAACCGTCAAACTCCAACTTAATTGAACTCCTGGAGCTTAGCAAACCACACCAAACGTTCATGAAAGAAGATGACCTGGACAAAAAAATAGCCCTGCTGCATTCCTGGATTATAACTACTGTAGACAACGTTGCCAAAGAAAACACCTTCACTCCTTCTCATAAACGGGCAATGGCAAAAGGGTTCACCACATTACCCAGCACCATGAAAATGAAAAACCAAAGACTAGAACTTGATTGGAGAAAACAAATCAATGATGTGAAAAAACTGAATTCCTACAACACAACCGTGCATACAAAAAGGAAATACAAAAAGCATAGAGGAAACACTACGACAACCGTATCTTCGAAGCATCAAACTCCCAAAAAGAACTCTTGAAAATCATAAACAAAAACCCTCTGATATAACACACCAACTCCGTCCACGACTATGCAATGACCTTGCTGACCATTTCAAAAACAATCACCAGCATCCAACAAACCATACAAGTCAGACTGCCTGATCTGACCACAATACCCCACCTACACCCAGGAGGAACACCCAAACTACAAGGCTTTCCAGAAATATCAGTGGAGACCTTCGACAAACTGGCGAATGAAAGCAACAACTTGCCGTCTCCCGAAGACCCATGCCCACCAGATATATACAAATCGATTCTTAAACAAGGAATGCCCCTGGAATATCACAGGAACGTCCTCAACCTATCAATCGCAACTGGGAAAGTGCCACAAGCCTTCAAAACTGCATACATCAGGCCACTACTCAAAGATACAGTGGGAAACGTAGAGGACCTCTCAAACTACAGAGCATCTCCAACATCCCGTACACAGCCAAACTGCTCGACTTGCATGTACAGAACGACCCAAGAATTCATAGAAGAGCATGGCCTACTAGACCAAGCACAAGTGGACTTCAGACCGATGAGAGGAACTGAATCTGCTGTACTCTCAATATGGGACGGTCTAACAATGAACAGACTCGGACAACAGCACTGCCTTGATGCTCCTAAACCTATCGGCAGCTTTCGACAGTTAACCACGACACCCTCATAACGAGATTAGGACTGGGAATAAGACACCGCCTTACTATGGATCAAATTTTTCCTTTCCAGACAGAACGGAAACGTATGTTTGAAACCCTTCAAATCTAGCCTGAGGGATTCCACCTGTGGAGTACCACAAGGATCCTCCTTCTCCCCGCTATTATTCAAAATCTGCCTGTATCTAATTATCAGAATCAAAAGCTATGGCCTCATCTGCTACAACTATGCCAACGATACACAAATCTTCAGAATACAAGACGACCTGGAAATAAACTCAATGCTAGAAAACTGCCACCGCGATGTATTTCTCTGGATGAACTCCAACTGCCTCAAAATCAACCCAGGCAAAACAGATAATGATAGTCACAAAAAATGGAGGAGAAAACCACTTTATCCCTTGGCCATGGGAACTTGAGACGACACCAGCACCCTTGCTGATTGTAAAAAAAAAAAAAAAAACCTGGGGGTCCGATGGACAATCTCACGCTAGAGCCACAAGTAAACGCCTGCTCAAGAAAAGCGTCCTCCTGCGAGGATCCTACCATTCCTATCGTTTGCCAACAAAACAACCACCACCATCGCATGTCCAAAGTAGACTATGCCAACAGCCTATAATTGGGCATGCCGGAACGACATTTAAAAAAAACTACAACACATTCAAATCGTGGCAGCCAGACTGCTTCTGAAACTACCCAGAAGAGAACACACCACAGCAGTGCTGAAAACACTCCATTGGCTACCAATAAAATGAAAAAATTCAAAACAATGTGCATCACGCACAGAGCAGTAAACTAAGGCGCTGAGTTCCTGAGACAAACTGCATCTAAATCAACCAACAAGAACGCTCAGATCAAGCATTGACATCCACCTCGGACAGAAACCCTACAACGAAAGAAAGCTTGGAGGATCCTCCTTCTCTCAATAAGCCCCGAAAACCTGGAACGACCATCCAAAGTACATAATGCAAGAAACCACCTACTATTCAGGAAACTATTCAAAACCTGGCTTTTCACGTCATAACTAGAAAGACCAGCCACAGGGGCATGCGCACTACTAAAACATAAATGTAGAGACCCTGATCCCCACACCAAGCAATCAATGGGGAAAAACTCTCAGGAAAATATCCCACGACATACTAAACGACTAACCGTGAGACAGCCGCAATACAACCAAAGACCCTATACATAGTAAGACAAAGGCAAAGACCAACACTAAGACGAATCATCAAGTGGACCATGACCTTAAACCATAGCCATTCCCAACAGATCTAAGGACAACAGGGGGAAAGGAAGCACTACACTACGAGCCCCAACCCAGTGGGGGAGAAATGGAATGTTCATTCATTACACACTGTCCACCTACTACACAGCAGGAAGCACAATGCCCCATCACAAACTACAACCAAACCTCCCCAAAGATGTTCACCCCACAGAAACCAAAGAACCAACGGAAAAACAGTCATGACGGGAGGAAACTAATGACTGAATACACAGGCTCACCAAGACGGAAGTACTAGAACGCCACATCGACACCAATCTGACCCTGAACCATTCAAAACCTCAGCTGGCCAGTGTCACACTAGAGACATTACCAACCTAGTTCCACACCCGGAGAAAGATTCAGACGCACCCATCAATCCAAACAATTACTATGATACAGCGGGGTCAGCGCAGCACCAACAAAGCGAGGCGAACTATGAAGAACAACTCCTCCTCCCACTGTTACTCCCCTCTCTTAATGCGGCGACAAACGCCTGCTCTGATCCCACCTCCCTAGCAGACATCTACAACCAAACAATGCTCACGGCTATTGACACTATAGCACCAATTAAACCTAGAAAGGCTAAACCACGAGCACATCTCAACTCATGGTTCACTCCACAGCTAAGAATCCTCCGCAAAGCCAAACGCTGCGCGGAAAACCGGTGGAAAAGTCGGCTTCCTCCTCGCCTCCTTCACTTATAAAGACGCCATCATTGCTAAAAAAGAATCGCTTAATAATCGTATCATGCAAGCCGACTCTAATTCCAAGGAACTCTTTAGAGTCCTAAAAGAGATCGAAACCCCTGTCTCCCCGCCAGACACTTGCACGAAAGACAGCAAATGGTGTGCTAACATTCAAGCAGCCCTCCTAAACAAAATCTCTATGCTCCAATCTAAAATAAAAGAAAAGCAGGACTGCCTGAGGCGTGACAACCGCTCATTCTCCCCTACTAGGCCCACCCTCTCCAACACTGCCAACATCAAACCTTTCACCTTCGCACCGCTCACTGTCACCGAAGTAGAAAACATCCTCAGGATGAAACCATCCAACTGCCAAGATGACCCGTGCCCAGCTCCCATCATTAAGGACTCCGCCCATGACCTAGCCCCATTCATTACAGCCTTCATTAACTCATCCTTTGAAACAGGTATTGTCCCGGACAACCTTAAAGACGCCTGGGTGATCCTGCTACTAAAAAAACCTTCCCTTGACCCAAGCATACCTACGAACTTCCGACCTATTACTACAGTTCCATTTCTGTTGAAGATACTGGACCGAGCAGCTTACCTGCAGATCCAAAACTACCTTGAATCAAACAATCTGTTAGGTCTACGACAATCCGGATTTCGGCCCAGACATGGGACCAAAACGGCTATTAGACCTAAAAACCCAGATCGAAGTCCTGAAGGACAAGGGCAAATTAGCAATGCTATTACTCCTCGACCTTTCCGCCGCATTTGATTTGGTTAACCACCAGATCCTTTGCAGGCACCTCCACTCTGCTGCCAACTTCTCTCCCTCTGCAGCGGCCTGGATCAAATCCTTCCTGAGCAACAGATCTATGAGGGTCTTTGCACCTTCCGCTGCCGCAGTTCCCTCCCCTATTCATTGCGGTGTTCCTCAGGGTTCTTGCGTGTCACCTACTCTTTACAATATCTTTACGAAACCACTCTTTGATGTGCTTGATTATCTGGGTGTCTCCTACACCAACTATGCGGACGACACCCAGATACTCATTCCCATCTCTGGTGATTATCTTGCTGACACCAAGGCCCTCAATGACGTCTACTTGGTCATCCAAGCCTGGATGGCCCAGCACCAGCTGTCTCTGAACGACGATAAGACGGAGCTACTTATCCTGGGTACATCACAACGCCTGAGCAAACTTGAGCCATCCTATCAGTCATTCATCATAGACGGCAACTCCATACAAGTCTCGAAAGACACTAAAACACTAGGCTTTTACCTGGATTCCACCTTATCCTTGTCAAGGCAAACTAATGCAGTCAGGTCCACCTCCGCCTACACGTGCAAACTCATTTCAGCCTGTAGACCATTCCTCACCACAATAGCGTCACACTAGCGAGAACACTTATCATGGCAAAAAGAGATTACTGCAGTGCTCTATATTTAGGCACCAGCCAAGAAAACCTGTCCAAACTCAAAACCACCCAGAACAATGCAATTCGAGCGGCCCTGAACATCCCTCGTAACCACCACATCTCAGAAGCCAGAACTAGCCTTAAGTGGTTACCCGTGAAGCAGAGAATTTCCCTAAAAACACTTGCCCTCGCGCACAAATGCCTAGCCAACAAGGCTCCGATCTATCTCTGCAGTCGGCTTTCACGCCACTCCACTGCCCGACCACTAAGAATTGCCCAGACTCACTGCCTTACTATCCCTAGGTTTAAGCTCCAAAAAGCGGGAGGCACTAGCTTCCCTGTCCTAGCCTCCAAACTTTGGAACACCCTCCCCGCTGCCATCAGAGCTGAAGACTCCAACACCTTCAAGAATAAAACCAAATCTTGGCTCTTTGACCAGCAATAGTTGTGTTAGACATCGGTCCTACTTACCCAGCCCACCTGTTCCCCTGCACGATTTCCGGTCTGCTACCTTCCCAACTACCTCAGGGATACTTCCTCTGCGGAGCCTAGGGACACTGTACCATGTGTAATATTTGTAATTATTAAGATTGTTATTATGCTGTTTTGGTATAATTTTATTGTAATCTATCTGCCTGTTTGTTCTTTTCTTGCAACCCTGTGCAAATTGCGCCCTGATGCCCCTGGGCCTGATGGTCTGCGCGTTATAAATAAACAAATACCAACAAGCATCAACCCAACCCACAGGGATACAACTCTACGGAATCAGAAGTACCTGAATCGGGACACAGACCCCACACACCCAACAATCTTCTGCATACTTAAACCACACAAAGCCACACAACCATCTCTCTCCTAGCAATCCGCAAACACTTTACCACCCCAACACATAAACATCACCTACAGCACTTGAGGTCTGGCCCAATCCGATACTAGCACCAAAGCCCAGCACTCGGTGTATACCGAGCTGAAGCTGCCAACAGCACATCACTTCTCCTGCTCCCCTCCTCCCAACTAACCCTACCCGTCCTTCCTGTTTACAGACCCGCCAGAGCGCCTGGGGACCAATTCCGTTGGTGACGGTGCGCTATATAAGTACCTTTAACATAACCTCTGCCGCAGAGTGGTGAATGAAACCGGCCCGCTATACCTACAGGACAAGCTAAAAGCCTGCTGCGCACTCTAAGATCAAGCTCTGCCCTCCTTTAGTGATACTAAACACCAGCTCGGTCAAGTTAGGAGGATCATCATTCTCAGTCTTGGGCCCGCTCTATGGAACTCTCTTCCACCCCTTATTCGACACACCGAAGACCACCTATCATTCCGCAAAATTACTGAAAACATGGCTCTTCCCTTAAAGAATCAACACTTATATCAAATGGAATGAATAGCCACATAGCCACAATAAACAGAAATCTAAGATTGTTTGAACAAAGAAAATAAAAGGGCATAGTCGATCGAACAGACAGACTAAAACGAATGGAGTAAGTGAAATGAATGGAACGTATATCTCCATCTCCTATTTTATGCTATGCATATGCTATGTACCCGTTTCCCCACATTATCTGTATTACATGTTCTACCCTATCCATCCTGTCGCTTTATATATGTATGCTGCTATGCATTGCCCTTGTCCTGCTCTCGTGCTTGGTCGCAGGCAACAACCACACCAGCTGTAGACATCAGGTGTGCCCACGTGCCATACGACACCCTCTCTGATGAACTGCGGTTCCCGAGGGCGTTCAACCTAACAGCGCTTTGAGGTCCTACTAATGATACTTAAGGCACTATATAAATGGCAATTACCATAACTTCTTCTTTACAACATCTGACCTTTCCTCACTTGCTTCTATTACTAAAAGGAAATGTAAACATCCTGCTGTCACCCCACAACTTTTCTCGCAACGCTAGTTTTCTTTCCTGCTTCAGACCAATGCCTCTTCCACCAACACTGCCTTCTCAAGCTTCCAATTGCTACTTTGTCCTCGCGCTTCCCACTGTTTATTTTCACCCCTTAGCCTCTGCATCCTCAACCATGGGTCACCCCACACAGACATGTGTCCGCTGCTGCGCAAGTGGAGGCGTATCTACTTTTGTGAGGACCTGCAAGTCTACCTCTGCCCTGAACACAAGTCCACTCTTAATAGAGCAGAAAGGGAATTCTACCTAACACTCATTGACCCACTCAATCCTTGCCGGCTACAGGGCACCCTAAACTCACTACTCCCAAGTCTGACTCCACTCCAGTCAGTTAATGACCTAGCTGAATAGTTTGCTGCAAACATTTCCATATTCAGACTCTCTCCTGACCATACTCGCTCCCCCCCCCCACCCCCTGTCCCCACCCATCATTTTACACCCTGCCTACTCTACCATCCCCTCTCCCACGTTAGTCACACTAATACTAAGTGCCATCTCTACAGATGGGTAACCCTTCTTGTGCCCCATCAGACTCTCTTGCTGCTCAGCTAGGCAAACCTATTGCCCCCTTATTTACCGTTTGTAATGTGCTTATGCATCAATGTTTCACATTGCATCAAGCAGGGGATACGGGGGTGGGGGGGGGTGAAGAGGGGAAACTAAGGTTCCTACTAGGCCTTGAGACATTCGGATTGTACAAGTGCTAGAACATTAAGTGGGGGACGGGGAGTGAAGAACAGGGAGGAGAAAGGGATGACGGACAAATAATCCTACTAGGCCAAGAGGCAATTCGGGTCAGGCAAGTGCTGAACTGTGAAGGGAGGGGGGGAAGGGAGCGCAGGAAACTGGAGGCAAGGGTACAAAAAGCAGGTTCAAAAGAGCACAAGACTGGAATGAGAACATTTAAGTCTAAGGTACATGTAGGATAAAACATTCAATGCTTAAGTGCAAGATCACATAAGCAGATAACAGGCCGATCAAAGCATGAACTATTTAAGCCACACCACGAGGTGCGGGGGCTAGATCAGGTAATGCACAGGTTAGAAAAGCCACATCTCGGTTGCAGGGCGCTACATCGGGTGTGCAGTGAATAGGTAGGTCAGCAGAGCAGTGAATCAATGCATAAGAATTGAACAAGGGGCTGCAGGTGCAAAACAGTCAATCCGGTGTTTAGGGTAGTCAAGGTGAGGACAGTGCAAGGTTGTGAGATTCAATCTGGTGTTGGGGAAGAAGATGCGACGCAGTGCTCGGCTGTGCAAAATCAATCTGGTGTTTAGGGTGGGCATTCATAACCCAGAGCAAAGTTGAGAAAGTCAGCAGTGATTATAGGGGTTGCTGAAGGCTAACCCAGCGCAGGGCTTGTAAAGTAACAGCCAAGAAGTTGCAGGTGGCGGGGAACACAATAGGTAGTTGGGCAGGTAAGGGCTAGCAGTGGTTTAGGTGAAAGAGCAAGTTATGCCTAGCCGGTGAAGCATGGACAAAATCAATGCCCCAGTGAAGGCATGGCAGGAACTGGATGGGGGTGGGGGGCTGGCGGCAGGGGGTGAGGAGGGGGGGTAGATTGGGGAGTCACAGAACATCAGGTGATGCACGGAACGCCCCCGCAAGAGCAGGGAGTCGGCGGGATGAGGGCCAGGCATATGTTATGGATTAATAAAACGAGTGCCTGCCTGGGATAGGTTGTCAAATCCAGCATGTGTAAGTGAGTGGCCATGTTACCTCTTACCTGGAGGTAACACTTGAGAACTGTGACTGTGGTGCTGGCAATCCATTAGAGAGGGGCACAAGTAGCATTAGGAGAGTCTGCATTTAGGAGAGTCTGCATTTAGGAGGGCCATCCTGACCCGGACAGGCCCAGACTGTGTACTCTGTGACCCTTCTAGGTGACCCTTGTGGGGGCCTTCTTTGCCTGTCTGCTCCGGGCCTCGGGAGGTAATACCAATCAGCAGAGGCAGGCTCATGGTTCCGGCAGGGCAGAGGTCTTCCGTCGCATCAGCCATCTTCCTGAGCGCACGCCACTCTTAAATGAGGAGCCCTGCACATGTAAAGAGGTGCCATTTAAACTGAACTCTTCAACCTGTCCTTCAACTATGCCTGCAATCCCTCTGTCAAAACAGCCAGAGCCAGTCAACCCCCTCCAAAAAAAAATATTTTTTTTTTTAAAAAAGCAGGGGACTATAACCGAACCTACTGGCTAACTTTCGCCCTGTCTCTTTCCGCACTACTCCAAAGGGTGAAATTAGGGTTTGTTGACCTGGAGCAAATTGCAGCTCCTGGGTATCAAGCATCACCCGTTAGGCAGTGGCTACACCGGGGGAACCAGTAGCTAGTGCACAGCGCATGTAACCTATATTTGATATTAGCCAATATGCTTTAAATGTCCTTTATTCTCTTAATTACCAAAAACCTACACCTAGCTATGTTTGTCACCACATGCCTGGGAAGTCGGAAGTGGCTCCTGGTAGCTCCCAGCTCCTGACAATTTTGCACCCTGCTACTTAAGTGCTCAAAGGGGTTGTTCTACAGTCTTACCAATTTCTTAGACATCAACAAGACAACCATTGAGACCCCCTACAAGCAGGTTTCTACTCCTGTCACTCCACAAACTGCTCAGGACTGTGTCCAACTTCATTGCCACTGCTAAGCACTCCAACCTATCCTCTATCGTTCTCCTTGACCTGTCTGCTGCCTTTGACACTGTCGATCACTCCGATCTCCTTAATACACTTTTTGTCTTGGGATTTTCTATCGAGCCCTTGCCTGGATTGAATCCTACCTTATGAATTCTGTCTCCTGGAGCAACACCTAGCTGTTTGGTGTTCCACAAGACTGTCTTGGGTCTGCTCCTCTGTACACTCTACACCTCTGCTCTTGGGTACATCTCCTCCTTTGGGTTCTTGTACCAACTCTTTGCAGACAACACCCAAATCTCTTATCCTGAGCTCTCTATCAACCTTTCCAACTGTTTCTCTGCTAACTATTGGATGGCTTTGCACTCAAACTCTACCAAAGCAGACGTGCTCTTCTTCCCTTTCTTGCTAAAGGGGGTCACGTCTCTTTCTCACCTATCCAGATACCACTTGACTCTCCCCATCTCCTTCAGCTAGAAGACTCTGCCTCCTTCATGAGACTTCACACCTTCTCTACTTTCTCCAAAACTGGAGCAGCAGCTTGCCACAACCCACTAAATATTAGGAAAACCAGGCACCTTGTTCCTTTCAAAACCGCCAAACATCTCCTAACCCCTTCTGTCTTATCTAAACTAGACCACTCTGCCAGCCTCCTTGTCTCCCCACCTATGCTTCCTGTCGTCTTGATATGATCATTATTACAGGACTCTTTGAACTCCCTTACTTCACACCCTACATCGTACCGTCACCAGGCTGGATGGCTGACTATGCAAAACAGGCCAGATTTTAATTTCTTCTCCTGGTTCACAAGTCTATTCACTGTAAGGCACCACTGTATCGTCTATCCAACTCTACAAGCCTTTTTTGTAATCTCTGCTACCCTTTTGGCTCTTCGCCACCCCCTCTGCTTCTGCTCCTAATTTCTTGCTCCATTTGCATGGAATTCTCTTTTCCTCCCCCCCCCCCCCCCACCATCCCCCAACATCTGAGGAGAAACATGCCACACTGAGTTGTTCGAAATTAAAGCTCGACTCTTAATTCCCTTCTTAGCCTACCTCTCATCTGCCTGCTAGCTAAACAATGCCCCTCGCGTCCAACCTGCTTTGGTCCTTTGCTTCCACTGCCTCCACTCTAGCACTTCACCTATCATGGTCACATCTCGAGCACAGCGAGTTGTACTGCCTACCTGCACCTAAAAATGTCCAATGTTGATTGTCCTTCATCAATGTATGTCCTCTTATTTACTGTCCCCGGTGACTGTCATTTACTCGCATCCTCAACTCGGTCAGAATGCCCCTCAAACTCACCCCATTGTAAGAAGCTCACTGCTTCCCCATCAAATCTGATTTCTTACCTATTGTACGTTCTTCTGTGATCCTACCAGTCTTCCACAGTATCCCATGGCTACCACCTGCCTTGGGGCACTTTTCCCCAGACTAGCCTACTGAGACTAGTCCACCCCTGCTTCCTGCACTTACCCTTACCCGTGTCTTCCTTTGCACTTGCAATGCTTCAGCCCTTGAGCCTCCCCCTGCACTTACTGCACTTGCACGCTACGAATGTCACAAGGCCCAGTAGGCCCGTTTCTTGTTTATCCTCCCCTGCTCCCCTTGCTCATTTGTCTTGTGTGGCGACTGGAAACACTTTCTGCTGTATAGGTGCCATACAAATGTCCAATAAAGAAAATCAAGGGCATTGTTCCCCCTGTATATATAAATAAATGAAAATCTGTTTGCGATTGGTATCGACTGGGCAGGTTGGCCATATGGGCAGCCCCTCCATTTTTGGAGTGCACAAATTGACAGCAAGGTTATTGATAGAAGATGGATAGGATCTGAATCTGTCAAGTACTCTAGACCTGGAGGTTGTTGAAGGAGAGGTGTATGGGTGCAAGATTTTAGTAGTGAGGGATTTAGGGTATGGTAATGTTTGTTTATATAGCCCCTTTACACGGACAAGTGTTTCAAAGTGCCCAAGGAGGGTAGGGACCAGGGGAAACAGTCTGCAGAGTAAGTGCGTAAGAAAATAAATTAAGAAATTAAATGTAACGGGGACAGCAAATGGGCCTGGCAGCGATTCTGCAATTTTAACAGTGCGATCTTCAGGCACGGTGTGTACGGGCTGTTCAAGTGCAAAGAGGGTTGCAGTGAGGGGGGAACATCAAGTGCATCTGATGGGTGAGACTGGGGGTAAGTGCAGAGAGCCACTCTCTTGAAATAATTTCTAAGTGCATTGAGTGTGGGTGGGGTGTAGGGACTTGGGGCAAGTGCAAGCAAGGACTGGAGGGGGTGCCGGGGCCAGTGTGACTAAGGTGCACACGAAGGAAGGAAGGAAGGAAGGAAGGAAGGAAGGAAGGAAGGAAGGAAGGAAGGAAGGAAGGAAGGAAGGAAGGAAGGAAGGAAGGAAGGAAGGAAGGAAGGAAGGAAGGAAGGAAGGAAGGAAGGAAGGAAGGAAGGAAGGAAGGAAGGAAGGAAGGAAGGAAGGAAGGAAGGAAGGAAGGAAGGAAGGAAGGAAGGAAGGAAGGAAGGAAGGAAGGAAGGAAGGAAGGAAGGAAGGAAGGAAGGAAGGAAGGAAGGAAGGAAGGAAGGAAGGAAGGAAGGAAGGAAGGAAGGAAGGAAGGAAGGAAGGAAGGAAGGAAGGAAGGAAGGAAGGAAGGAAGGAAGGAAGGAAGGAAGGAAGGAAGGAAGGAAGGAAGGAAGGAAGGAAGGAAGGAAGGAAGGAAAGGAAGGAAGGAAGGAAGGAAGGAAGGAAGGAAGGAAGGAAGGAAGGAAGGAAGGAAGGAAGGAAGGAAGGAAGGAAGGAAGGAAGGAAGGAAGGAAGGAAGGAAGGAAGGAAGGAAGGAAGGAAGGAAGGAAGGAAGGAGGAAGGAAAGGAGAAGGAAGGAAGAGGAAGGAAGGAAGGAAGGAAGGAAGGAAGGAAGGAAGGAAGGAAGGAAGGAAGGAAGGAAGGAAGGAAGGAAGGAGGAAGGAAGGAAAGGAAGGAGGAGGAAGGAAGGAAAGGAAGGAAGGAAGGAAGGAAGGAAGGAAGGAAGGAAGGAAGGAAGGAAGGAAGGAAGGAAGGAAGGAAGGGAAGGAAGGAAAAGAGGAAGGAAGGAAGGAAGGAAGGAAGGAAGGAAGGAAGGAAGGAAGGAAGGAAGGAAGGAAGGAAGGAAGGAAGGAAGGAAGGAAGGAGGAAGGAAGGAAGGGAAGGAAGGAAGGAAGGAAGGAAGGAAGGAAGGGAAGGAAGGAAGGAGGAAGGAAGGAAGGAAGAGGAAGGAAGGAAGGAAGGAAGGAAGGAAGGAAGGAAGGAAGGAAGGAAGGAAGGAAGGAAGGAAGGAAGGAAGGAAGGAAGGAAGGAAGGAAGGAAGGAAGGAAGGAAGGAAGTTAAACGCCATAGTTTGACTTTCTGAGAGGCGCACAGCCTTCTGCTACACTCCCCTGGGCTTTTCGCTCACTTCTTATGGGGAAACTGACATGCCCTTAAAGACGGTCGGTACTCGGTGTTGGGGAGAATAATCATATTCCCTTCACCTTAGAGACCCCCAGCAACTTGGCTGGATTTTGAGGATTTGATTTTTTTTTAACCTGGAAAGTGAGCCTCCCCCCCCCCCCCCTACTCTTTCGTATTTTGATGTGTTTTACTATTGTGTTCTTTGATTGTGGAGTTTTAGACAACTCCATGGGCATCTTCATGTGTTACACAGCACCCTCAGTGCAGTGACGCAGAGATGTCCTTTAGACTTGCCAATGTTTTAAATACCTTCTCTGGGATACTGTTTCCCAGAGAATGTAAAGTGAAATTAACTTTATTAGTCTTTCCAAATTCCTAGACACAGCCATCTTCGAATGCAGTTCTGGAGGGGTTACATAGTATCCCCTGTGTCTAAGTACTCAAGTAGCAATAAAATGCTACCCTTTCCTATTGAAAAGGCTGGTGGCAGTGGTTTTACAACGAACTACCATGATTTTTCCCGACCGTGAACACCGGTAGCTAAAAATCATGGGAGCCATGCTTTATAAGATGGTGCCTTAAGCACCTTTAAACAGGCCCAGTTGTCTTTTTCAGTTTGTTTGTGGAAAGGGCCTTCTAGAGTTGTCTCTGCGCACCAAACCAGGTTTGGTCCCTTTGTTCGTATGCATTTGGCGGGCTTCAGGACTGAAGACCGCTTCTGGTGTCAGTGTTTGGGGTGGACAAGAAGTGAGGGAGGTACCAGAAACTCCCTGTGCTTGGTCTCCTAGGAGACCCAAAAGCACTCTGGCGTGATTGGCTGTCAGGCAAGGACAAGCCACCCTGCTGGGTGTGACAGCTAGGCTGGAATGAAAGGGAGAAAACTGTTTAAAAGGCCAGTCTCATGGACTGGAAAGCAGTCGCCCACTGGAACGAAGGAACCGAAGACGAGCTGCAAGAGGACGGCTGCTGCAGCTCCTGGACCATTGGTTTGCCCAGTGAAGCCCTGCTGCAGGTCTGAATTGCCAAGTTCATCTCGACCGAGAAGCAACTTCAAGGACGACTTTCTTTGATTTGGTGGGACCAATCCACTCGTAAGCCACCTGGATACCATTTTCAAGGCTGGTTAAGATTAGCCAGGGAGAGGGACACCAGCTTGTGTGCTTGAATCTGCAGCTACCGGAACTGCAGTGACTCCATCTTGTTTGCATTTACGACGATCCGTGCAGTGCAGGAGTCACCCGACGTCCTTTCTCTTGTCTCCACGACTATGGCTCAGGAACAGTGAGATCTACAGCACCTGCCAGGAGCCAACGTCTTCAGCTGCATTTTGTTCTTCATACTAAGATACTGTCAATCTGAGAGAACTCCACTCTCGCAGTGAAAGTTTGTGAAACTTTCCCAATTTACAGGCCTAATCAGCTTTTGACCTGACATGATTCTTTCTCCTAAACTACTTCTGAGAACTTTTCCAAAAACTTTACAGTTTGATACCAGAACTGCTTTCCCATCCAGATCACTGGCCCATTGACTTTGGCCTGGCCTATTGACTTGAGTTCTGGTGAACTGAAACTATTTGCACTGTCCAATAAGTATGTGATCTATTCTACTTACCTTGTCCCTTTTGCTCCCTTCCAAGTAACTGAACTGCCATTTGGCTCCTATTTCAGGGGATCACCAACTGTCTCAATCTTTTGTACTGAAGTGTATTGGTATATAATATTTTGCCTCCTAGTGAAATGTTTTCTAAAAGATTGTGTAATAAATTAATACGTGTTTTTACTAAGAAACCTTGAGTATGTGTCTTCTTGAACCACTGTGATTGAAAGTCCTCTGTGTAATTACTTGTACTGCTCACATTCACTCTTGAGGTATGCCTGGCTGCTCAGCTCGCTACCAAAAACTGTGTGGTACAGACTTCTACCAAAGGTTGGTTTGGCCAACACCTGTAGTCCTAATTGTATGTGGTGTTCCCAGAGGGTACTGCATGCAATGCTGCCTAACACTTGTAGACTTTGTTTCCCTTCGTCAACTTTTCTGCAACATGTTGCAAGTGCACGAAGTAACTTACAGTACAGTGCACTTGGGTCTTGATTTTTTTAGGAGAAGTGCAGCCTTGGACAGGGCTGGTGGCAGCTTATCGTTTCAATCCTTTCCTGCCAGGTAAACTGAGTTTACTGCCTTTGGCACAGTTAGGTGGCCTGGCTCCAATGGCCATGACACGAGGTTCTTTTTCCTGTCCTTTGCCATTTTGCACCTTCACCTTCCCCAGGTCGAGCCGACCTGGGTCAGTCCTTATTTGGGCATGCAGTTTCCCACGAAGCACCAAGCTTTCATTGGCGCTTGCATGCTTTGTGTGCGCGCGCCCCAGGATGTGGGCTGAGCTGTTTAGTTTAATACACATCCTGGGTGCCAGTCTGGTTCTCACTGAGCGAAGGATGGGATCCAAGTATCCTGAAACTAAGAAGCTGAGTCAAGGATACACTGGTGACTTGCTGGAAGGTTTGGCACCCTGAGCCCGCTGTCATCCCGTGGGACGCTTCTGTATCTGGTCGTCTTAGGTCTGCGAAGACTTTGACCCATTGGTATAATGGGACCAACTTTTCTCGGCAGCTTCATCAAATCCTGCAAGTAAGCCTTTTTCAGAAGTGTCCCTTGGTCAGCCAGTGGGCTGACAAGCTTGTGCAGGAGTTTTGCCTTGATACTGCCATAGTTTCGAGTAGGCCCTTAACTTGGTATATCGTAAATTCTGTGTTCACAGCACTCGCACTGAATGTCGTACACTTGGCATTCCCAGGTCTGGAGTGAAGTCCCTGAACTAGAGTATACATGGTTACCGTGTCGCCCTGCCGTGGCAACTTTGCAAGTTCATTTTAGTTGTGGTCCTCTGTGCCCTAAAGCATGCTACAGCGTAACTGGCCTGATCCATCCAGCAGGAGCTGTGAAATCACCACGGTCCTGTTTGGGAATCAACGCTGTACCTTCGTGGCTGAAAGCCGCAGAGCTGCGTGATTGCTGCATTTGAACCTGCAATCGAAGTGGACTCGACTGTCTAAGTTTGGTCTGAGTGTTCCGGGGGTCGGTGAGAAATTGCAACCCTAACCGGCAGCCCTGAGCGCATCCATTGTTACGCACAAGTGGCCCCTGAGGGCTCCTCTCCTTTCCACTGCTAGTGCGAACTATTCACAACTCTTTGGAATCCACTTTGCACTCAAGTGGAGACCCTCCTCGAATAGTGGGATTCTCTTCATCTCCTCACCTTCCTGAGCTGCTTGCGACCCTTGAAGAGACCCTGTTTTGCCCATCTGCATGTGCCAGCATTTCGAGCACATTTGAGCAATAGGCTCCACTCTTCTTGGGGACTTGACTACCTTTCCGTTAGGGTTGTGTTTGATGCAGAAAGGACTAAAGACTATTTGCACTGCCTGCTTCCTGCCTTGTTTAGGTTGTGGACCCATTTGGTGCATTGATCCTTTAGACTCCATTTGATCTTGTATGTGTATAGATATGATTGTATTGGTTTTATTGCTGTGATTTTCTTACTGTTGAATTGCAAAGGCCATGGAATAAATGTATTTGTGTTTTTGATACAGATCACTCCCAGTTGGGTGTCTGTCTACAGGACACAGTGAACTTTGTAGTGATCACTGTAAAAGCCCACAGACCTATCTTATGTAATGGGAACAAGTACCTCGTTGACCTCAAATGCTTCTATGTCAAACATTGAGAAAGGTGTGTACTGAGAGGTTTACCTGCTCAAGGTACAAAAAATAGAAAGTATCCATAAAATCATGGCAAGAGATGCAAGTCGGTGCCATAGCTTCTGATAAGAGTGCCGAAGGAGGTGGGGCGGCTCCCACTGACGGGTCTGTCGCTGCCCTCATCCACGTTGCCCAGGAGGATGTGGATGGATGATGTAATGTCCAATGTTTCCTCTGCAAGCTCTGATGCTGAGGCCATGCTGGAATTCAAGAAGCAAGAGCTGCAGTTTAAGCAGAAGGAGCTTGAGTTTCAAATGGCTAAGCTGAAGATGGAGCAGGCAGAAAGACAGGACAGGGATCATCAGTTGGAACTGGCCAAGCTTCATGTTTCAAATGATCCAAGGGATCTGGACATGGGTCTGGGTCCTATCATCCAATATTTCCTAACTATCTGCTCAGTGTGTATGATGACAATGACATTATGGACTGGTTGCATTTAAGTCTGCATGTGAAGTTCAGGCGGTTGTAAATGTTGAGGAGATTGCATGGTTGCTCAGCAGACTACCCCATTCTGGCTGCAGTGCTTTTCTGGAAATGTCAAAAGCTGAAAGTAGATTTTGCAATGTTGAAGCAAACTCATCTTAAAGTTTGAAGACTCCTGCCCAATACTTGAAGAGGTTCAGAGTACAAAAAGAGAAGTACTTGGATGTCATATGTGACTGATTCTTTGAAGAACTTGATTGGCTGGGTTGAAGGCTATAAGGTCTCACCGTTGAGGGTATATGTCTTGTCATGCTTGAACATATTTTTGCATCTTGTTCCCCTGAGCTGAAGCAGCATTTGGCAGATTCCAGTTTTTACAAACTGATTTCAGTTGCCACAATACGGTTTGCAAACTAGTCCTGCTTGCAAATTTTACAAAGAAGGGAGGCTAGGCAAGCTGGCAATCCTGTCGAGACCAAGATTGATCAAAAGCATAACATGACCTGGGCTGTTAATTACCATCTTGAGAGGAAATTATCAATTGAACAGCCAGGATTTCTTCCATCCACTGATTTACAGGCGGCACATCAGTTCTGACTAGGGAAAGTTCATAGGACAGGCAGGGACTGATGGAACTTTCTGTGCTTTTTTTGTACTTGTGGACATGCCCAGGTAATAATCTCCGACAAGACAGGATTGCACTAGTCCCTTTCTTTTCTTGTTCACCATTGAGACTCCATCACAGTACTACTCACAAGCAGTTCATTTGAGTATACTGTTCTAGGGTTTGACTGCCCTGATTCTTTTCGAGTTACAAAATAGTGCTTGGGCACAACCCACATTAACTACTGTTCAAAAACCCCTCTTGTCTATTTGATAATTTTGTTTCCTGCAAATTAAATAATTTTATCCCACGTACATTGTATGATTGAATGGGATAGCGATTGAAGTGTTTTGGTTATGTTCATTTTGTATTACCATTGGAGGAAAATGGCAAACTAATTATTTTCATTAATACATTTGTAGTGTCAAGCTAGATGGAGTTCATGACTTGAGTGTCCGCTTTGGCCCTGAAGTGGCCAGTTCAGTGCTACATTTTTGGTTTTTGGCAACGTTGATAATCGTGAAGCAGGTCGTGTTGGTCCATTGTTTGGCAACTGCCTTGTCAATTCTTTCAGAGGAACAGAAGCTAGTGATCAGTAGCTTGAGATCTTAGGCCTAGCTGGGCTTAAGATTCGTCTCGTTTTTTGCGTGCATAAAAGGATGCCTTGCTGTGTGAGGCCATTACTATTTTGGAGGGGGGCAGGGTGGCCTTCATCTTTGTACACCGTTGACTTAAGCAACGTATTTTGGGTTATGGGGAGAGGTTGATATGCCACTAGACCTTGGCTAATGATTCTCCTGTGGCATGCCAAGGAGTTGGGTGCTCTGCGTGCCGGAGCAGGCCCCTTTTTGCTGGTCTAATGTGCAACTTTCTACCCCTGGATTGGTCACTAACAGATACTCGTCTAGAATCTGCTTTGGGCGTTTAATTTGTTTCTGTGGAATGGATATTACATCATGAAGATATGTAACTAGATATATTTTATTTGTCAATTTAAGCACAAGCCTGTTAAAATACAATGAAGAAAAAATGGTGCAGTGCAAACAGTTCTTTGGGGTCTTTTTGGAGGGAGAATTTGGGTAGCAGTTTGGCCTGTATTCTTCTGGTTTGTATCGGTGGTGTTGCAATTAAATATTACTCTTTACTAAACTCTGATGCATGCTGCAAGATTCAAACTTGTTGAATTCAGTTTGACACTGCTTCCGAGGTGAGCGCTAAACTTGTGAACTATCCACTTGGAGTAGGTAGTGGAAGAGGGAAGTGTGGTTTCAATATTTTGCGTTTCCATTTTGGAAACCAGTATAACCTTTTGTGGATTGTCATTTGTATGATTCGTGGTTCTCACTGGTGTGGCCTTCAAACGCTGTAGTACGGCTCTTGTAGGTGGAACTACCTAAAGTGTTTGCAGTCAGTTGAGTGAAAGCACCTAGATGTCAATGTTTGTATCATTGGAGATTTAACTGAACTTGTGGTTTTTCTCCAACCCCCCCCCCCCCCCCCAACAGGGTGATGTTTGCCAAAAGAAGTCACGCACCAAAGATGTTGCTGACCTGAAGAAGTGCCAGAGGGTGGTGGCTGAGCTGGAGGAGATCCTTCACAATCTGGAAATGCTGTTCACCCTGACCCTGGTGCCTCGTGTGCTGATCATGCTTGGAGGCAGCACCATGTGCCCAAAGGAGCTGTACGAGATCAACATGGAGGGCGTCTTGGCCGGCAGTGCGGAGCAGAGTCTGAAGACGCCATCTTGCCTTAGGAAACTCTTCCACTCCCTCTTTGTTGCAGATGCTTTCAGCGAGTTCAAGTCTTCACCTCTAATGGGTGCTGTGCTCATGGTGCAAGGGCACCGGAACTGTGGCACGGATTGGTTCAGACCCAAACTCAATTTCAAGGTCCCAAATCGGGGCCGGAAACTGCTAGTCAACCTTTCCTGCTCAGAGGAGCTCTCTGACCAGGCTCAGTCCCCGCAGCACATCACATCCGATGAGGATTATGTCTGGTTTCAGGCACCAGTGACGATAAAAGGGTTTCATGATTGATGTCTGCGCGGGAGGTTTTTTACTATTCATTTTTCTGTATATGCATGAATATTTGCAATGAATTTGATTTTAATGCTGAACTTGAGCTTTTTTTCTAATGCCTTTTTTCCATTGTGTACTGTACTGTAGTTTAATCGTACGGAAAGATGGATGCTGTGCGCCTTCCAGTATACCCAATTTAAGTGTACAGGTGAATAGGTGGTTTACAGTAAGAATGGGTTAACACAATTTTTTTACAGTTTAGGTCAAAGTTTATTTTTTCAGTATTTCAGCACCACTGCATTTTACATGTAAAACATATTTATTTTTAGATAAGCAAAAGACCTTTTAGAAGGCAATTGTAGAATAGATTGTGTAATGGGTGTTTTGTAACAAGTGTGGTCACCTTGCTAATATGGGCTCATGTTTTTGTTCTTAAGCTGTACCTATTTAATGTTGGTCTGGAAGGATCATAGCTAAGTTAATATATTTTTTTTACTCTTGCGTATGGTGTGCAAGTGTGTTTTGCTGCCGGAAGTCTGTTAAATTTTGGAAGATCCGATCTCAAATGTACATTGAAGTGTTTTTTAAATGCTTGACTACAATGAGCCCTAGATGGGACTTGACAAAAGAAGTGCTGTTGTAATTTTGCTTGATCATGCCTGCCGCCTTCCTCTCCCGCAAGTGCATGTGATGTGTATTTATTGCTTCTCATATTTGCCTTTGGAGCTTCTATGTTCTCCTAAAAATGAATTCTATCGGGGACTGATTTGGTCCTGTTTTGTGCAAGTGTGGTTCTCTGGCTGGACCTACTTCTCTCCTACCTCGAAGCCCACACCTCATTGACTTGGTCATGAATTGTTTTTGTTCTAGAGTCACGGAGTAAATGGAAACCATTGGTGCAAAGGGTCTACTTTTTGAAACCCACTCTGAAAGGGACCTGGCCATGTTGGATCAGAATCCCTTTCCCATCTTTCTTGTTCAAAGAATGCTCTTTCAGATTGCCTTGAGATTAAGTCAATTGCTGTGCAATGAAGATTAAAAAAAGAAAAATCTGTTCCCTGGCCATCGTTTCTCAAGGAAGACCAAAAAAGTCACTACGCACGAACATGCAGGCTGCCGGTGGAGTACTGAAATGGACAATTGAACTCCTGTGGAGGATGAAAGCTTGCATGGAGGGTACATCTGAGTTGGGATTGCTTTTAAAGCCTGCTAAAGAGGAAATCAATGTATGAAATCCATGGTGCAATTTTATTAATATGCTATTAAATATAAAGAGCTTTTACCACCTGGTTTGTGATAATAGTACAGGTTATAATTGCTGGTGAAGAGAAGTGGCCAGTCGTATAGCTGCTACATCTAATTCTAAAGCCACCTGCTCAAATCCCTGGGACTATTACATGTCCAAGCATCTAGCCAAGGAAAGGACATGGCCTTTCATAGGTCTACATATACAAATGTTTTCCGGATTGAATTACTTGTACAGGTTGTAATTGCTGGTGGTGAAAACAAAATGGACCACCTTTCCAGCCATTTATCCGCTGCATCATTTCATGTGTCAAGCTGCCTTCTCAAATGCAGTATCCTTTCTATCGGAATCTGTAATCTGTCCAAGCATGTAGCTTGACCTTCCATAGATCTGGACATAAATTATTGTCCTGACCCCCAAATATGTGGCAAGACTAGAGTGTGCGTTCAGTAGACTAGCCATTATGATGGATGAGTAGAAACAAAGGGTCAAAGTCTCCCCTCCTGTCACACCTGGCTTAATCTGTTTTTGTTTAAGTAGCTTGTCATGTGCTTGGCATCTTAACAAAACTGCCTTTTCTGGTGCTGTATCCCTTGTTTCTGATGCTTGTTCATCTGCTTAGAATCACATGCTCTGCATATGGTCCGACATCCAGTGGTAACCACAGAGTATTGCATCTTGTCTTTCGGAGACCGAAAGGGGACGTCGGTATAGGTGTGTCTGAAACACTATCCCTATCAGGACGTGTCGTACCCGAAATCCCTCACGCGCCGAGGTCCTTCAGATTGTTTTTTTCCGCCCAGATAACTGGTCGCCCTATAGCGGACCTCTTCATGAGACATTCTTTATTTTACCGAATTGTCGGTTTTATTTCCCGTTAAGTCACTTCGCCCATCAAGAACTTCTTCGACGAAGACTACGGGGGAATCGTCTGCGGCTGTGGGTTCTGGCGCCTAAGATCCAGCATTCGGACTTCCACGTGGTCGGGCCTTCTGGCCGACCTACACAGTAGGGAGAGTGGGCTCGGGGTTTGCCATACTGTTATGTCTTTCCTCTTTTCCATTGCTTTCCTTTTTGGTCTGATCTCCTTTCCCTTCTGCTATGGAAAGGACTCCATTTAGATTCTGCCCTGCGTGTAGGGTCAGATATCCGTGGAAAGACGAGCACTCGTCGTGTAATGCTTGTCTCCCCCTAGAGCACGACGAAAAGCAGTGTTCGGCGTGTAAACTCCTTAAACCGAAAACCCTTAAGGAGTGCTGGTTGAAGCGGTGGGCCGCGTACGGAATGTCACGCGTGGAGCCTCCCTCCCCTGCCACGACACCAGCTGAAAGTGACAGGGGTACATCGAATGACCAAACGTCCAACGCGGACGTTATAGACCTTGAGGTGGACTATTCTAGGGCTGCCATGCCCGTCGCTGATCCTTACAGGCTCGACTTCGGTCTTGCTACAGGGACCACACCCAGTGACGGGTACAATCGCACCGCACAAAGCACATAACCCAAGCGCCATCCTTGACGACTTTGTCTAAGAAGGCAAAAGCGCCAATGGGTCCGCTGGAAACTTTCCGGCGGTGCCCACGGATCGGTCTGATCCGAAGCCTTCCCGGCATCCGCAGCAGCGCATGACTGGGCATAGGAAACATAACAAGGGCGCTACTCCCCAAATTTACACGCGCCGAAGTTTCCATACAAGAAACTTTGACGGTTTCCAAGGCCCGAAAACTACAAGTAGGCCTCTACCCGAGAAGCCATCCGCTGGCCCTTTTGGAGCCGGGGGAAGACATTTTCACTGCCGACACATCGGAAGCGTTGTCTCCTGAAGATTCGGTGACTATCCGTAAGAGCATCAGGATTGCTGCTGCGGTGGGTGGGCCTAGTTCCGGTTCCGCCCACAGTTATGGGCCAATCCGCCGAAAAGATTTCCACGGATTTGGAAGACGATCCCGAAGACTCTTACGAAGAAAGCCAGGTACCCCTCTCAAGCACCCTGAGGAGATCCTCTCAACGGCTTAGGGCGGAGAACACGGTTCCTACTCGGGTAGGTGCATTTGGGTCATCCAAGTGGACCACGGAGCAATTTGAGGGGTGTATGGATCGGCTGGAACAGTTTTTCAGGGTTTCTGATCATCCTCCGCCGAAAAAAGCTTAGGTAGACCCTAACCCTCAAACACAAGATGTCCAACACAAAGTTGACTATCAAGAAGATGTCCAGATGGACACGTATAGAGACATCTATACAGAAGAAGAGTCCTCTTTTCTGGGCAACTATGGGGAAGATCAAGGAGCAACGGACAACTGGGAGGACACCCAGCAGGACGAGCACAACTCTGATATTGTTTGCCTCGACTCTCCCTCATCCACCACGATTCGACAAGCTTCCCCGGTGGATGATCAAATGGCTTTCAACGTGTTGAAAAACACAGCGGAATTCTTTAAAATTGCCACGCTTGAAGCCTTGCCCGAACAAGATTTTGCAGAGGACATTATTAATGAAGAAAAGCCTCCGGCAAGCCAGTCTATCCCTCTCTTGAGCTCTGTAAAGAGACGGCTGGCCCCTTCCTTACTCACACCCGCTCAAACTAGGGCTGTGAACCCAAGGGTCAAAAATTTTCTGACCCTCCCCCACCGACCTGCTTTATATCAAAGGACATGCAATCCCAGAATCGCGGGTGGTGACCAACACTTGCAAGAGAGCAGGGGGTTCCCCTTGCCATGGGAGTCGACCCAGGACAAGGAGTCCAAAAGGTTGTATGCCTTAGGCAAATGAGTTACGTCGGCGGCAGCCTATACCGTCCGGATTGCCAATAACGCGACGTTACTAGCAAGCTACGTCGAAGCCCAATGGAACCTACTCCAGGAAGGCCTTCAAGAGGTTCCGGAACCAACCAGAGCCAAGCTTCTCGCCATTATCTCGAAGGGCAAATTTGCCAATCAGAATGTGGTAAAGAATACCCTGGACATCGCAGAGACAGCAGGCAGGTCTCTCGCACAGGGTACTCTCCTAAAGAGGCACGCGTCGCTGCACATGTCGGGCTTCAGGCCTGAGACCCAGGCTTCCATTATCAACAAATGCATCGAAGAGGCCAACCTCTTCGGGAAGGCGGTAGACGATGCGTTGGAGACAGCCAAGAAGGAGCACGAGACTAAGTCGCTGCACCAAATTTCCCAGAAACCCTCTTCACAGAGGGGCAGTAATTCTCGGCGGTCCTTTCGAGGACAAGCCCGCGCCGCTCAAATCAACTTCGGCTCGGGCAACTTCAACTCAAGTCAACCGGCTGCAAGCCCCACTTACTACCCCCAGAGGGGTCAGAAGCGCGGAAAGAATAGAGGCAGAGGCTCCAATTCCAGAGGAGCGTCAACTTTGGGTCAGAAATGACCACCCAGTCCAGGTCCCCTCCATGTCTCCCCGGTCGGGGGGCGATTCATCTTTCCAAACATCAACGCCTTTCACCGGAACATCTGCAGATCCTGATCCAAGAGGTGGAAGCGCTGCTGGGAAAGGACGCCATAGAAGCCGTCCCGATTCAACAGGTAAACAAGGGTATCTATTCAGTGTACTTCCTTGTACCCAAAAAGGAGCTCACCATGCGTCCTGTTCTAGACCTGCGAACAAGTTCATAAAGCCCCAGAAGTTTCGCATGGTAACGCTACAAGAGGTGATCCCATTGCTAAAACAGGTGGACTTCATGACAACATTGGATATGAAAGATGCATATAGCCGGTCAAGTGGCACAACGAGTAGAGCGCTCGCTTTGACACCCGTGCTGTGCCTGCCAATGCAGGTTCGAATCCCGGCAGGGCCAAACTCAGCCTTTCATCCTTCCGAGCTCGATAAATGAGCACCACACACCGTGGGTAATAATGAGCATCTTTCGGATACCTGAGGGTTCGTAGTGCTATATAAATGCCAAATTTCATATTTCAATGCTGCCAGCGCACAAATTCCTAAGTTTCATGATTCAGGACAAACCCTACCAGTTCAAGGTACTCCCCTTCGGCATAGCCTCGGCGCCAAGGGTGTTTGCCAAGGTCCTGGCAGCGGCACACCTGTGCAGACTTTCAGTTCCAGTTTACCCTTACCTCGACGATTGGCTCATCACGGGGGACTCGTTTGACGTTTGTTTTTCGAACACCCAAAAAACAGTAGACCTACTGTTCAGCCTGGGATTTTCCATCAACGAAAAGAAATCCAGCTTAGTCCGCAGCCAGGTAAAACAGTTCCTGGGGGCTCTAATTCGTAAGGAAGACGGTCTAGTCTTCCCTTCCAGCGAGAGGGTACAGAACATGCTCTCAGGTTCCTCAGTATGTAGCCAGCCGAGCGGTGACGGTACGCAAAGCTATGCGTTTGCTAGGAATGATGGCGTCGTGCATATACTTGGTTCCCCACGCACCGCTGCGTCCCATGCAAGAGTGGCTCACAAGCCAGTGGTGTCAGGCCAGCGGACATTGGGAAGATCTGTTGTCTCGCCAGCCCTCGTTCTCTCTCTGCAGTGGTGGTCGAGGGAGAACCTCTTGAAGGGGAAAACCTTCACCACCCCTGCAGTGGAAGCCACTCTCGACAGACGCATCTCTCATGGTGTGCCCCCCCCCCCCCCCCCCCCGGGGGGCACTCTCTCTCTCCAGGGCTATGCAAGCTGTCCCAAACATCTGGATATGGGCTGTCAAACACAAGATGTTCCTGATATCCCAACATGTTCCAGGGGAACTCAATCTTCTGGCAGATGTACTCAGCAGAGATTTTCCTCTGCCACAAGAGTATGAATGGCGACTGCATGAAGACATTGTAGCCAACGTCTTCGCGGGATGGGGGTTTCCAGAGATCGACCTGTTTGCTACTCAGGAGAACGCCCAATGCCAAGATTACACCTCCAGGTACCCCCAGAACCGATCCAAGGGGAATGGTCTCTAGATAACTTGGTTGGGGAAATTTGTCCAGGCTCCGCCCTCCCCCCCCCCCCACCCCCGATGCCCCTTCTGAACAAGATAGTACACAAGATGCACCAGGAACCAGTCACCGTGATTCTGGTGGCTCCCATGTGGGCCCGCCAACCTTGGTTTGAGCACCTGATGGAGATGTCCCTCTCACCACCAGTCAAGCTGCCCTGCCCGTACAACATGTCTCAGGACAGGGGGGAGACTTTGCACCCATGCCCACAAACTCTGAACTTAGCAGCCTGGCTCCTGA
This sequence comes from Ambystoma mexicanum, assembly GCF_040938575.1. Lineage (NCBI taxonomy): Eukaryota > Metazoa > Chordata > Amphibia > Caudata > Ambystomatidae > Ambystoma > Ambystoma mexicanum. The sequence goes on from NC_090928.1 coordinate 1,252,202,724, forward strand.
GGTCATAGAGTTTGGACATCTACAACTCCCTCAAAGATGCATGGACATACTGAGGGAGGCAAGAAAGCCTAATGCACGTTATTGCTATGCCAGCAAATGGAAACGTTTTGTCATCTGGTGCAGTTCTAAAGGCGTCAATCCCACCGATTGCTCGCCTTGTCTTCACACATTGTGTTATATCTAACCCATCTGTTGGACTCTGGGTTAGTCTTCAATTCCTTAAAAGTTCACCTGGCGGCGTTGTCGGTCTACGCCACGTCACAGCAGAGGTGTCGTGGTGGAAAATACCTATGATTAAAGCCATTATGGAAGGGGTGAAAAGAATTTATCCCCCCATCACTCACCCAGCCCCTGGGTGGGATCTAAATGTGGTTTTAACTAGGCTCATGGGACCCCTTTTTGAGCCTATGCATAAAGCTAGTCTGAAAGACCTAACTTACAAGACAGCCTTTCTAGTAGCCATCTCTTCTATCAGAAGAGTTGGCGAACTACAGGCCCTCTCGGTTTTGGACCCCTTTGGTACAGTACACAAAGATGAGGTAGTTGTGCGAACACATGCCAGATTTGCGCTGAAATTTATTTCGAAGTTCCATGTGAACAGTCAATCGAACTACCCATGTTCTTCCAGAGACCTACTAAGATGGCCAAAAGAAGCCTTTACACACTAGATGTGCGCAGGGCAGTCATGTTCTATATGGATAGAACTAAACCACTGAGGAAAACTAAACAATTCCTTGTTTCAGTGGCAGCTGGTAGAGAAGGGGACCCTGTTTCTAAATCGGCAATATCAAGGTGGATTGTCAAATGCATCGCACTTTGTTTCTCTCTTGCAAAGAGAGAACTGCCCTTCAAGCCTAGAGTACATTCTACTCGAGGCACTGGGGCATCCATAGCATTTATTGCAAATGTTCCCCTAGAGTCCATTTGCAAAGCGGCAACCTGGAGTTCTGTACACTCCTTTACAAAAACACTATTGCCTAGACACTCATTCTAGGTCTGATTCTCAGCTGGGACAAGCGGTACTAAGACATCTTTTTTTCTACTGTTCCTTCTCACAACCCAACTCCAACTCTGGGTACTGCTCGCTAGTCTATGCGCAGCATGTGATTCTAAGCTGATTAACAAGCATCAAAAGACATGCATTACTTACCGTAAAAGTGTTTCTGATGATTGTATCTGCTTAGATTCACATGCGCCCTCCTTGCCTCCCCGCTCGGGGTGGAAGGAACATAGACTTCTTAGTACTGTCTCTTCATGTACTCACTCACTATAGCCTTGGGCTCCCTCATGGCAGAAAACAAAATACAATCGGAGGGACCTCGGCGCATGAGGGATTTTGGGTACTACACACGTCACGATGGGGATAGTGTTTCAGACACACCTATGCCGACGTCCCCTTTGGTCCCTGAAAGACGAGATGCAATACTCTGCGGTTACCACTGGATGTCGGACCATATGCACAGCATGTGAATCTAAGCACATACAATCATCGGAAATGCTTTTGCGGTAAGTAATGCATGTCCTATCACTCGCCCCCCCACCACCCTCAAGTGCTGGTTTTAGATGTGAGAATCCTTTGACGTATTGCTAGTACGAGGCAACTGCTGGGGTCACAAAGAAATTACTTCACTCTGTGGCTCTCTGCCGACATTTGCCTTTGCCATGAGCAGTTGGACAGGTTCATGATTATATCTGAATTCTTCACGAAGTAAGAAATCACATTGACATGTGTAGCATGGTTTTTGTGATTTATACCGCACACCGCTTCCAGTTCCATGGTCTCCAGACACTCTGGCGTATCTGGAAAGGAAGTAGGGCTAGTGTGGCGATGGAAAGCGCAAGAGCTTTTGTAGCTTCAGTTCAATCACTGCTGGCTTTGCTTTTGGTTGGTAAGATTATGATCGTGTTTTAATGAATGTAGTGTTTGTTTTAGTTGAGTGAGGTTTGTGGTTTTCATGTTTCTGCAGTGGTAGCTGTATGTATGTGTTTTGTTGGTTAAGTGTCTACCTACGCTATTGGATGTAGGATTAGTTATTGGTGGTCTGTGCCCTTCTTGCAGATCTTGTTGGTGCGGTTCGTTTGCATTAGCATGCTTGATTTCATTGGGGGATGCAGGTTTTGGTTTGGAGTGTTTGTCCTGGTTGGTTTCTCTTTGGTGTTTCCTGCTTAACTTGGTGACTTGGAGCCGGGTTTTTGGTAGCTTTGAGTTTAAGGTGTCTTTTTCGTGTTTTCTTGGGGCACTTGTGCCAACGTTTTGCTGAGATGCAGAATGCTGATCCATCAAATGTCCACTTTGAGCATTGTTTTGGTTCGAAGCAGATTCCTTGCTGGACCTCCACCTTGGTTTGTAGATTTCTGTCAATGAATTCTGCTTATTTCACGTGTATTGCTTTTTGGGTTATAGAGAACATTTTGAAGAACATTCTTAAATTTTTATTTTATACTGGTAGCCAATGTATTGTCCGAACTGCTACTTTGATGTGTTCACTCTTTGTGAATTTGAGTAGTCTTGATGCAGCATTCTGTATGAGCAGTAGTTTTTTGGTGGAGTAGTCTGGCATTCTGCGAAAGATGCTGTTGGTTTAGCCTGTTTGAAATCGGGGAGATGACGGCGAGTGTTCAGTGCAGGAAGGTGAGGAAAGGGAAGGATTGTATTTAGGTGGAAGAAGCACTTTACTACTGTGACTTGTGGTCCAAGTGTTGGCCATTTATGTTCTGAGCATTTGACTAATTTGGAAGGTTTCTGGCGTACTTATCATTTTAGGCCGTATGATTTTATAACTCGCCTGTACACAAGTGATTCTAGGCGTGACAAGGGAGGGTGGAGAAGACACTAGCCTTGTTAGATTCACATTGTGCAAGTGTGTGGAAAGCGAAGGGGGTGTAATTGGGCAGCAGCGGAAGTGCGTGGCCAGTATGGGGTGGGGAGTGCAGTCGGGGCAGCACGGCTCTGGGTAGTTGCAAGGAGGCTGGGGACTGCATGGGTTACGGTCCACTAAAAGCGCAGTAGGCCATCTGATCATGGTGGGGCCTAGTACCCAGTGTGACTGAGGGTAGCCATGCAGCCAGTCATGTCTCAGCAGGTAGGGTCAGCAAGGGAGGGAGAAACCATAGAAAAGGAAGGTTGTCAGCTGCTTCCAGACTTTCAGGTGATCTGGCTCAACTTTTGGAGTGGTAGGGATGCTGTTCGAGAAGGAGGCTTCTGCAGAAGAGTCCAAACCCCCCCTTCCCCACTCTGCCTGGCGAAGCATCCCTTAGATTTGGCGATAGCTGAGCAAAGGGCTCAAGAAGAAAGGTACTTTGGAAAAGGTGGATGTAGTGTGGGCCCCCAGAAAGCCTTGTGGAAATGCATAAGGTCTTGACTTGATCTTTGCAGCCAGTGGAGAGATTCGGTACCTGGGCTTGAGGCCAAGGATAAGTCTCTGTCCTGTTCTGGATTAGTTGCAGAGGGCGGCGAGTAGAGTGAGGCCAATTGGAAAGAGGCTGTTGCAGTACTCCAGCCTAGAGAGAACCAGTGCTCTGGAGACAGTGAGCTTCTGGAGGGCAAAGTGAGAAAACTAAGAATGCCTCTAAAGGGGTGCAGCTGGTAGTGTGCCGCCCTGGCAAGTTTTGTGATGTGAAGAGAGTCAAAGATGACACCCAGGTTTTTGCTTCCCAGTAAGGTGAAGAGGGCCGCCAGAGAGGGGGAAGGCGGGAGTAGTGGTCCCAATGAGAAGGATCTTTGTCTTACTGGCAGTAACGCAGAGATTGGTGGAGGTGCACCAATACTGAATTGCAGATAGTTGGGAATGAGCTAGATGGGAGGGGAGAGGAGGCTGAGGGGAGCTGGAAGGAGAGCAAAGTGTTATCCATATAACACTGGAAGTAGATGGTAGGGATCAGGTTGGCCAAAGGGGCCAAGTAGACATTGAAGAGCCAGGGTGAGGGGGTAGAGCCCTGGGTAACATGTGGAGAGAGGTGGTGAAGAGCAATGACCCAAGCTGGACCTCGGAGGGTTGGTTCAGGAGGGAGGTCAACCACTCCAGGGCCTGGTCCATAATGCCCAAGTTGTCAGTTGATCAGGATGGCGTGATTGACTGTGTCGAAAGTGGAGGCAAGAAGGATGAGGACAGAAGGAATCAAGATTAGAGGGCAAATCTTCACGGGTGTTCAGGCAAGCAGTTGCTGTGTCTCTGGCTGCTCTGAAGACAGACTGATGGTCATGGAGACAACCAACGGATTCAGTGTGGAGAGTAAGCTGGGAGGTGGGCAGCTTTTCCAGGAGTTTGCCCAGGAAAGGAGTGATGGAGTTTGCTTGGCAGACAGTGTTTTTTTTTAAGGAAGCGTGCACAAGACAGTGCTTGAGAGTGGGGAAAGATCAATGGCTGAAAAAGTGATTGCAGAAATTGGCAAAGGCTGGAGCGAGGGTGTTGATGTGGTTCTGGAGGAGCAGGGAGCACCTGTTTGGGTGATGCTTTCATAGATCGGACTGTCTAGAAACCTTATCGGGTGTTTTCAGAGAGAAAGAGAAGGGAGACTGAGTCCGAAGGGAGAGGAGAGCCAGATGGCTTGACTTTTAGTGGTCAAGTGAGATGCCAGGGCTGTACAGGGGGCCTGGGAGGGAACGGGAGATGTGGAGGCTGCAGAAGGATTGGCCAGCTCCTTGCAGATTATTTTTAGTTTGGTTGTTTTGTTCGAGGCCACAGAGACAGGCTTGGATCATCTTGGACAGGACAGCGGCTTTATTGCCTTTGGAGCAGGCAGCTGGCCAGTTTGTCAGAGGATGCGCCTGAAGCACTCCACTTGCTCTCAGCCACCCTGCACTTGCGGTTCAGGGCGACGAGGTGGGAGTCATACCAAGAGTTGCACTTGCAGATAAGCTTCAGACAGATTATCATGACTGGGGCATGAATGTCAAGTGTGTTAAAGATAGGAGGATAAGGGCTACAGAGGGCAGTGTCTCGGTGAGTTAGCCACAGAAGTAGGAGTATCGGAGAAAGTAGAGGCAAAGGCGTCCACATGCTTCATGGGTCGATGGTGGCAGTGCTGCAGTGGGTGTTGCCTGAGGGACAGGTAGTTTCAAGTGAGCAGAAAGTGGCCAGTCCAAGAGAGGAGTGGTGAGAGAATGTCGCAGAAAAGCCCAGAGGAGGGATTGGAAGCATCCAGGTGGCTATTTAGGTATAACAGTGGAGAGGTAGAGGCAAGGAGAAGAGGGCACTGCCCACTGAGATGAAGAGGGCGACCTGGCCAGGTGGCCTGTAGATTGTGGCCATTCAACGAGAGGCCAGGAGAGGGAGAGCGCCTGCTGATCAGACATTCAAATCAGAGGAGTAGGCCTGCATAGGAATGACGGAAGCAGGACCTACTCCACCTTTGGGACAGTTGGTTATGTGTTGGGAAAGGATCAGGGAGGAGTGACAACTTGTGACAGAGCTGGCTGTGACCCAGGGGGGGGGGAGAATGTGCAGAGGGTGCACAAATGTGCAGGGGGTTGGGATGTGCTGCAGGTGCACAGATGTGCAGAGGTTGGTGGTTTGCATGGGGGTGGCAGGGTCAAGCAGGCAACACAAGGTGCAGATGCACTAGACAGTACAAATGTGATCCCAGCAGGGTGGGAACCTAGGGAGTGAGAAGAGCCTAATGAGACAGTTATCGGTACCTCAGTTGCCACAAAGCAAAACCAGGTACGACTTTCCCAAAAGGAGGGAGAAAGGCCTAGTTTAAAACAAAGCAGCAATGCAAAGAATGGGATTTCCCTGAGGATATGTACAGCAAGACAATTTACTAGAATGGTGCGGGGGGTACTTCACCCCTGATCTACCTGATTGGTTTCAGCAGGTTGACTGCTGCAGGCTCCTTGCTTTCCCCCGCATTCACCATATGTAGCTGCTATTGAAGGAGCTGTCCTTTGCCTAGGGGCCCCTTAGCCAGAGTGGCTGCCACGGGCAAGGGCCTGCCCTGGGAGGGTGGTCAGATATGGGGTTCAAGGCCCAATCGGGGGCACGGAAGGTGGAGCAGGAGGGACCCATGAAGCTGGTGGGGGAGGGAACAGGGTGAGGAGAGCGTGAACAAACCAGGCAATGAAAACCTATCGGGGGTGGGGGGATCGCAGGCTTTAGAATAGTCGGTCCTCCTGTGCAAAGGAGATGCCAAAGCAGTGGACGCATGAACAAGTTTCTTGCTGTATGTATTAGCAAACAGGCTTGGGGCCCAATCGGAGGCATGGAAGCGAAGTGGGAGGAAGGGACCAGGAAGCAGGTTGGGGTGGGAGCAGGGGAGAAGGAGACTGTGCAGAGAGCATGATCAAACAAAATGCAATAAATCCAAATCTGCGGTTGCAGGCCTTGGAATGTGACGTTTATTCGATGGGCTGTTTGGTGTGATCATGATTTTGGTTTGGCCATGGTTGAGTAGTTTTTCTGTGAGTGTTGGGGATAATTCTCAGAAGTGTGCTAATTCCCTCCACCTTAGACCCCCAGCAACTTTGCTGGATTTTGAGGGCAAGATTTTTTTTTTTACCTGGATAGTGAGACTTTTCTTTTTCCACACGTATTTTAATGTGATTTTGAACTGTTTCTTTTTGCTGTGGAGTCTGACAAACGCCATAGGCATCTTTTGCATTGTCACACAGCACCCAGTGCAGTGACACTGGGAGGTCTTTCAGATGTCCCAAAGGTTTAAATGCCTTTTTCTGAGATAAACTGTTGCCCAGAGCAGTAAAGTGAAATTGTCTTTAATTACATTTATAACTTTCTAGACCCAGCACACACTTTCTTACAATTGGGTGCTGGAGATGTTACCTAGTATCCCCTTTGTCTAGCTTCTCATGTAACATCTTTTGTTACCTTTTTCTCACTGAATGGCTGGTGGCAGTGGTTTTGTTTTAACTACCGTGGTGTGCATTTACTGTGGGCTGTGTTTGCAGCTGGAGTAAAGCACCCAAGGGTGCCATTTTTGTCAAAATGGCCCGGTGTTCATTTTTTCACCATTTCTTTGTGGAGAGGTCCTTGAGATTTACTCTGCGTGCCAAACCAGGTTTGGTCCCATTGTTCGCTTTGGCTTTGGTGGGATTCGCGAGGTGAATTCCAGGGTGGACAGGAAGTGAGGGAGATGCCTGCGCTTAGTCTCCTAGGAGACCCAAATGCACTCTTTGATTGGCTGGCTGACTGTCTGCAAAGGACAGCCACCCTGCTGGGGGATTGACAGCTGGGCTGGAATTAATGCGAGAGAACTGAATAAAAGGCGAGGCTTTTGGCTTGGAAGGCAGTCGACCACTGGACGAAGGAATTGAAGAACTTGTAGAGGATGCCTGCTGCAAATACTGGACTGTTGGTTTGCCCGGTGAAGCCCTGCTGCTGTGCTGACACTCCAAATTTGTCTTGACAGAAGCCCCTCCAAGGACGACTTCTTCCCCTCGAGTTGGTGGAACAAATCGGCAAGTAAGCCACCTGGACAGCCTTCTCGGAGCTGGTTGAATTTCCAGAGTTGCTGCTGGAAACCGTATAGCCAGGGAGAGGAACACCAGATTGTGTTGCTTTTAAGCTGGCCTCTAGGCTCTAGCTCAAGGAAGATCCTCTGGACTCCCAGGAAGCAGGACTGACTGAGCCCCCCCAACAGAGTGCGGGACCCCAGAAGCAAGGAAAGCCCACCTCGACAGCCAGGAACCACGGTGTTGCTATTTGCGGTAGATGCGAGAAGCTGAAACACTGAACAGCCACTGATTTGAAGATTTCCAGTTGCGAGCGGTGACATTCCATTGCAGTGCCGGAGTCTCCTCCCTCTTGTCCCCACGACTGAGGCCCAGGAACAGATCTGCAGCGCTACACAGGAACAGAAGTCATCTGCTGCACTTTTTCTTCAATAAAAAGGTACTGTTAAAAAGTATGAGGGAACTTACCTCTTGCTGTAGAGTTGCTTGCATCTTCTACCACTCGCATGTCTTATCGTCTTGTGGCCCTACATTTGATTCTTCTTTTCTTCAAAGACTTCTAAAACATTGCACAAAGACTGTGCCACTTACCTACCAGAGGTGCTTCATATTATGACTTTTGCCCATTGACTTTGGCTTAGCCTGTTATACCGAATGACTCTGCTTAGGGGATCCAAAGTATTAGCCTGCTTAAGAATATTTGTGGTCTCTTGTTCTAATAATCTGTGCCTTTTACCAACTTCTATAAGTATTCTAAATGCAAACAGTAAGATATACATGTCCCCAGCACCCTAGTTATTGAAGTTAACTAAGGGTGTAGGTTGTGTCTGCGGGTCATCCCAAAAGGGTATTTACTGATTTAGAAACTAAGTGTAGTATTGAAGTACATTTGTGTTGCTTTTTATATTGCACCCTTCTGAAGGCCGTTTCTAACTGATAAATACAATGTATGCAAGAAACCTCGAGTGTTTGAATACTTGTCACTGCGTATCTCTAACTCCACTACAGCTCACATTGACCCCTCTTGAGATGAGCCTGACTGCTCAACACGCTACCAACCTGTGTAGTACAGACTGCTACCAAAGGTTGGGTTTCCTATTACCTGTAGTCAGTTGTTTGTAGCGTTCCCACAGTGTACAGCATACACATTTTGCTTAACAGTGAGGCAGTTAATAAGGGTTAGGTCTGGTTATCCACTTGTGTTGCTTTTGTACATGTCTGCATAGTTGCAGCAGATGAGTCCATGTCTTTTCATGGGTGGGTTCATGCTGATGACGCGCAGCGAGTGAGCCGTGTGGAACTCCATGGGTTGTGTGTTGTGCTGAAGGGTGTTGGCCACGTTTGTTTCTGGCAGGAAAGAATCTGTGATGCAGCTTTACTGAGTCTGATGACACGGCTTTCATGGTGGACTGTGTCGAAGGCTGCTGATGGGTCTAGTAGTATTAGTGTTGAGGTGATTTTTGGTATTGCTTTTTAGATCTTCCCATATGGATAGTTGGCCAGTTTCTGGTACTGATCAGTCTGAAACAGACTTGTGCCTGGTCTAGTGTCTATTTTCTATATGTTCCAGGATTTATTTGTATGCGTAGCGTTCCAGTAGTTTTGCTTCGTACAGATTATTTGATATTGGTTGCTAGATGAGAAGGTCTTTAATGAGTGGTTTGTATGCAGAGTTGAAGTTTTGTAATACTGGTCCTGTTGCCAGTGAATGGTTAAAGGGGTTCCAGAAGTATTTTGCAGCTGTTTCTTGGGTGAGGATAGTCCTGTACATGTCTGGTGGGCAAGGGTCTGCTGGTGATCTGGCTCTCTTGCTGATTCTGCTGTTGCTTTTGTTCATTGGGCTGGTGAATTCTTCTATGGAAATTGGTGGGAAGTAATTCAGTTTTGTGGATGGTGCTGGGATTGGCTGGTTAGGTGAGTTTTTGGTGTTTCTGGGCATGCTCTTGATAACTTGCTGGGTTTGTGATTTTTGTTTTTGAACTTGTTAGGACTGATTCTCTATACTCTGGCTTGGTGGACAGATGTATAGAAGGCCAGCCTAGCGACAACTCTGGGAAGCTGTAGCCAAACCGGTTCAAGGTAGCAAGGCGAGTGGGCTAGGCTACGTTTCGAGAGGCGGTGATCTTGTAAGGGGTCCACAATGAGCACACATTGAAACAGTAAAGGAGCACACTTAGACAAACTATACTAATACTTCTTTACTTATGGCAAAGCAATGTAGTGAAAAATGACTACAGGCAATATCACAGAACACTAAAAATATGATGCATACACACAATTGCTAGGATAGGGCAAACTACTTATCAAACTCCTGAAAAGAAAGGTACAGATTAGTATAAGCACTACAGGTGCACAGATTCAATCTTAAGAAGTTTGTCCGTAAGATGTATGTGGCCTTGTGCCAAAAAGTTCAGCAAAGTTAATTGGTTTTGTGAAGCTGGAAAAAAGGTATGTTCTCTGGGGTCCAATCAACAGTTCCAATGGTTGGGGGACAAGTTAATCTAACAAATTGGTTCCTAACTTTCAGAGTTTGTGTAACAAGCAATGGCAAAGCTAAAGTAACACAGGTCTACCAAAACTTTAATAAAAGGGAGTTAGGGGTGCTGGGAAGTATTGCTACAACTCACCCCCTGTACTGATTTTTCATAGTACTTGGCATGTTGTAAGTGACTTCAATTCAGCAATCCAACTAAGTCAATGCCTAGTCTGGGATGCCCAATGGAAGCCCTTATATATTTGTAAGTCAAGTTCTTAAATCTGGATGATGACCCCTTATGTAACGCCCCTCTTTGAATCCCCCTGACCTCACTCAGCCAAGAAGTAGGATGTTTTGCAAATTAAAAGGTTTATTGGAAAAATTAAACAATATATATCACACTTATGAATAAATTAATATTTGATAGCACACTTATGAACATAATGGTGATCAACAATGGATAATCTACCGTAGCACAATTTAATTTAGGAGTTGGTATAGAAAGGATAAGGTAGCAGAGAATACTTTGTATGGTTTCAATGAAAAGCAATGATGGAAAGAATGTAGCACAGAAATAAACTGGATATGGTTTCCTCATTCGCCCCCTATGCAATATGAAGAGATGGAAATGAGGGCACACAGGTTCTCAGGAATACAATCAAAAGCAGTTCAGTTCCTGTTCCCTAACCCCCCTCCCACCCCCCCCCCCCCCAGCAAGCTTAGAGCAACCGGTATGCTTTTAAACAGTCAAAAATACTTTTACATGTGATTTGCAATGAAGTGAAAAATATGCTACAAATGAATTCCCTACAGGAGATTCAGGGTAGGTGACAGCTACTTTGAATTAGTTCAGGTCAAAACTAGCAATGATTCAGGAATGATTATCAGATTGAAAACCAATTTCAGCAGTGAAAAGCAAGAAGCAGCTATTTTTACAAGTGGTGAAATTGGGTTAAATTTCAATTCGCTGCACTTTTGTGATTCTTAGCTTTAAGATGACAGTTAAATTTTGCTTTTAGGACGTGCGGTTCAAAAGATATGCACGTTTTTATGGAGGTAGATTTTCAGAAATTGAAGTCCAATTTTCAGAATGACATGTGCGCTGTGGAAGGTTTTGAATCAACAGGATGGACACAAAATTCTAAATGCATTTCTAGACTGGTTGAATGGATGGGGTAAGATTACTTTAAACTAAGATTGGTTCTGTACAGTTCTTGATACTCACTCCTAGTTTTGGACTGGAATGCGACTTCGTCACGGATTTGGTCCGGATTGGGCTGCGGTTCTCTCTCTGGACAGTCTCTGACACTGGGTCTGCTCACAGCGGTCTGGTCTGGGTCTGCTATCGGCACTGCACAGCGGTCTGGTCGGCCTCTTGAATTGGACCTAACGGTTCTGGATACAGCTCTGCTTTCTCTGGATCTCGGTTCTGGGCCAGAAGCGAACAGCACAGCCTGGCTGTTGAATAGTTTAGTTAGGGTGCTAGATTCTGGGGCCTCTGAAAAGGATTCAGCTTGTGGACTAGGCCTCTCTGCTACAAGTTCTGGAGTCTGGATTCAAAGTTCTGGTCTCTGGATTTGAAGTCGTCCGGCAAAGTGCTGCACAAGAAAGTGGAAAGAGCAGTCCCTATATGGGTTTCAGTGGTTCTTTTTATGTCTTTTGAAAGTGGGTGGGAAGGCTGACTTTCTATGCCCAACCATCTGAGGATCCTGATAGGTTAGAGCAGGGGTGCACAACTGATTTTACCAGGGGGCCGAAAGTACCTTACATGAGGGCTATAGTGGGCCGAAAAGTAAAGGTGGGCGGGGCGGTAGGCGGGGCAGGAGGCTTTTTAAACCCCCAATTTGTACTAAACACATGGAAAAAGAATGTTTTTGAGGGGTAACGATTTTTATTTGCATTTCAAACTTACATTTTGTACTACACATTTTCCATTGTTATAATGTATTTCTATTTAGTTATTGTATCTCGCCTGTTTAACTTATATATATTTTATTGACCCTAGATTGGACATGCCGTTATTTTGGACTGCTACAGGTTGCTATTTGGGTTGCCCAAGAGGAGTATACAGGTCTGCTGTCGGAGTTTAGATCACCAGCGCCGGTCAGTGGCAAACACCGGTATTGCACCCATTTTTGGCAGCTGTCTTGAATTAATACATTTCAAAAAGGGGATTTTACTTGGTGGCATATGATCCTTGCTAACATTGTATTGATGTGGATTCTGCAGTAGAGTAATGTAGAACACCAAACCAGAAGTTGGATTTTTTTGGTTTGGTTTCGTGCCCATGATTTGACATTAAATAAAACAGATTTTGAACAGCACTGTATTCCTTTGCACTGATATTGCTCTGTGTGCAGCCAAAGGATCGGGTCTGGCAATGGTCTCCTGTATTAACATTGACTGAGGCAAAAATAGATGGCAACTTATTTTTCATGTTTTCCCTGTGCATTTTTGGATGATTTCTGGCAAGCAGCATGCTTTCCGGCGGCCATTATGTTTCAGTTGCCAGTAATGCAAAATTATGTTGTAGGGCTTGGATGCGTGGGTGAAACATCTCACAAGCCCCCCCTCTTGCGATGGCAATTCTGATCTTTCATCGATGGAACTTGCAAGATCTGGGATGTTCCCCCTCATCTTCTGATTCCGCCGATGGCAAAGTTCAGCATCTTTTCCTCCATCAGGGTGGATTGATCAGTTCTCCTCGCCGGTCCTGATGGGAGTATTGGGTGGTACCCCGGGCCCCTCGGATCTTTGCTCCCGGTCCCTGGGTCGTCCTCAAAAGCGGCAGAAACATATTCGTAAACATTTCCCCACCACTATTAATGCAGTGGGGCGAACATATACATTTTTTTAAATCAGGAGACGTTTGCATTCTTATCATAATATTTTAGAGACTATATGTGGAATATTTTAGGGTTGGAAATGTATTATTCTGGAGTGGCCCCCTCTGGGATTGCAGAGGACTCCTCCAGTTGCTGCAGAGTGTGCCTGGGATGGCAACACTTTAGCTGATTAATATGAACCCACTTGTCTTCCCCCTCCGCCAAACTGCCTTTGTGGATGCAGATCTTGTAGGCGACTGGTGAGATCTTGTCTACAATTTCAAAAGGTCCCTTCCAGGTAGGCAGAAATGTCTGCTGTTTGGCCTGGTTCCTTTGGAAATTGTATAGATGGACCTGGTCTCCTACATTGTATTCTTTCCTAGTAGTCTTCAAGTCGTCGTGGGTCTTCATGCTATCGGCTGATCTTTCTAGGTTTCGCTGAGCATAGGCAAAAGCATGTTGAAGGTGTTTCCTTAAATTTTCAACATACTCATGAGTTGTGGAGGCATTGATCAATGTTTGCTCTTGTCTTGTGGAGCAAATGCTGGGGAAGCACCATCCTGCGTCCAGTCATCAGCTCAAACAGTGACATTTTAGTTGCAGATGAAGGGGTAGATCTGATGGCCATTAGGACAAGAGGTAATCGAATATCCCAACTTGGCCCAGAATCTGCCACAAACTTTAAGATGCTCACAATGGTTTTGTTGTTCTACTGCACCCGAAGAGGCAGGCTGGTAAGCAATGTCTAGCTTCCTTTTAACCCTCAGTATCTCCCACATCTTTGTCATTACTTTGCTGGTGAAATGGCTACCTGTAACGCTCACCTGAATCCCTCGGAGGCGCAGGTCTGGGCTATGGGTTCTCTGAGTCTTCTAGGGTCACGCGCAGGCCTCGAATGCCACCCTGGAAAGGCCCTTTCCTCACTGAGATCTTGATCTGAAGGGTGAGGTGTCTGCAATTATGAGAGCAAGGGGTTAATATGGATATATAAGCCTGACTCGGTAAGCTGCCTCCCCTTCCTGGTACTCCCAAGTAGTTCATAGGCTAAATGTGCTCACCTTATGTAGGTGAAAGCGGAGCTCTCCATCCTGCGTCTGTGCAGGGGCGCCGAAGCCAGTTACTTCACTGGTTAATTGTCCAGCCTCTTGGTTGCAGAGGATGAAGATTTGGAGCTAGGCCGTTGTTAGCAGCACGAACGGCGGTTGCTTGAATATGGAGATCCGGAGAGAGATGGAATGGCGAAGGTATTGCAGGCAAGTAAGTAGAAAATGTCAATTCGAAGTTAAAAGCACTTCTTAATGTCTCTTTTCCTTTTTCAGGTCGCAGATGCAGCTGGGTAGAAAAATGGATGTCGAGGAATGCACCGAGGAGTGAGAAAGATGAGCGCTGCCCAAAACACGTGCGTATAGATGGAGTTTTGTATTTCTTAATGTCCTTTTGTTCTGCAGATGCTAGTAGCAGCGTCGGCGGAGGCGAGAAGAATGCAGCGCAGGTAAGGAAAGTTTCACGGAGGTTTACTAACCAATGTCTTTGCTTCCACAGGGTGCCGGACCAATGGAAAGCTGCAGCCCGTGGCTTGAGATGCACCGATGGACTGGGTAAGTGCTGCGCTGGTTTTTATCTCGTGCTAACCTGGTGTTCTTTTCCCTTTTCAGATGCTGCTGGAGACGAAGATGGTATTTCGGAAGGTAAGATTGCGGATTTCTCTTCCCCAGATGCGGAAGTTGAAGATTCTCTGGAGCTGACAAGGTGAGCGTCCTGCTGCTATTGCAGAATAACGCGAAGCACGTTGCTCTGATCGGGCGTGGTTTAAATAGCTTACTGGAGTGCTTAGGTGTCTCCTTCCACAGCAGCCTCGCCCAGTTAAGAAGTCCCAGCTTCCAGAATAGTTCCAGTACCCAGTCCCAGGGAGTGGTGCTGGCCACACCCAGAAGGTAAAGTAGTTCCAGCCATGGATGGATGAGGATTTCATCCTTCAGGTGAGTGAGCAGCATGGTCTGCAGGAGGTAGGTCCACCCAAGCACCATTCCTTACATCATGAGCCCGGCACGTCCTGTGCCGGGACTGGGTCCCCTTATGAGCCTGGCGCCAGGCAAGGTCCATAAGGCCCCTATGGGAGCCGATGGGTGCCTGGAAATGAAGTTGTGACCCAGCTTCCGAGGCAGTTGGGCTAAACCTGACTCCTTGGAGGCTGCGGTCATGACACTACCGCTGTCTGACTCAATCCTTTGGGGGTAGCCCAAAACGCGAAAAGATGTGGTTGATCATCAGGGCAGCTGCAGTTTCTGCCTTGTAGTTTGGGGCCGGGAGACATTCCACTCATTTAGTAAATAAGCATGTCACTGTCAGCATGTACTTATTCTCCCTAGAGGAGCGAATCACAGGCCTGATAAAGTCGACTTGTAAATCTGACCATGGCAGTGTCATCCCTCTCTTTTGGAGAGACGCACGGTGTGAGGGATGTTGGCTGAAATTATGCACGCACGAGACACCCCTTCAAGTATTGGTCGAGGTCCTGCCCCATGTGTGGCCAGTATGCAACCTCTCGATCTCAAGTGTTGTCTGAAACCCCCTATGACCGGCGGTGGCCGCATCATGGGCGTGACTTAACATCAGGCTTCGGAATGAGGTAGGAACTACCCACTGCTCATGGCCAGCTTGGGGATTTCCTTACCAACAAACCGTCTTGGATTTGGAACATTTTTGGACATTTCATCAACACTCTAAGGCCCTCTTTCCCAATGTAATCGGTATCTGTCAGGGGAAAGTTCTTGGGGTCGTCAATGTGTTGGTAGAACTTACCAATTATTAGATCCCCCTTCTGAGCCGTAATCAAATCGGCGTCTGGGGTCTCCTTACTCCATTGTGCAGTTGAAAGATCATTGTGAGCATTTTTCTGGGACCTAGTGATCACAGTGACCTAGATCTCCCCCACCAGGGACTCAATCTCTATTAGATTCCCTTGGATGGCACCGGTTTCGGTCAGCTGATCAGCTTAGTCATTTCCAGTTTTGTCTGGTCCCTCTACTTTGGAATGACCATTGATCTTTTTCCAGTAGATGGTCATCCCATTCGAGGTGACCAGATCATCAATATTTTGGATTAACTTCCCATGTTTCAAGGGTTTGTTATCAGCACATAACAGGCTTCTGGTTTTCCAATTAACCAGGTGCTCCACGAACCTGTTCCGTACATAATCCGAATCTGTGATTACGACCAGTTCGTGGAGTTGATGTTGGACAGCAGTGAGGATAGCTTGGTGCACAGCCATCAACTCTGCCACTTGACTACTTCAGGGACCAATCTTGTAGCCAGCGGAGGGTTCTGGGGACTCATTCACCCATGCATTCCCTACGCCGGCGACAAGTTCTTTTCCCCCATTGTTGTCAGCATCGTAAGAGCATCCATCCACATAGACGGTGGGCATTCCCTCACACTTGTCTTCTTCAAAGACTTGGTGTGGGGAATTGAGGTATGCCTCCATGTTGTCCTTGATTTTTAGACTTTCGTCCTCGAGACAGTTTTCTCTGGCACAATAATGCAAGTCAGCCACACCTTGCGCGAGGGGACTCTTCTTGTTTTGGCCATATCTGACCTCCACAGTAAAGCCTTGCATTGACAGAATCCAGGAAGTAATTTGGGAATTACTCACATTTCCGGCCCGGATCCTGTCACTTTGGAGATATTGCAGAGGCTGGTGTGGAGTCTCCATTATGATGTGTTCCCCCAGGATTAACGGGTGGTAATTCTTCAATGCCCACACCGTTGCCAGGAGTGCCTTCTCACAATCGTTGAATTTTTCCTCCACGGAGGATAAAGTTTTGCTCGCATAGGAGATTACTTTATTGACCTTGTCAGACTTTTGATATAATACTGCAGTCAAGCATGTATTAGAGATCCCTGTCTCCAAGAAAAACTCCTTGTTTCCCACAGGGTAAGCTAGGCAAGGTGCTTGTGAGAGGCTTCTTTTGAGCTGTCTTACTGCCTCAGATTGTTCTGGACCCCATTCCCACTTGACCCCCACCCCACCCCCCCCTTTCAAGAGATGAATCAGGGGTCTGGTGATCTCTGCGTAGCCCTCAATGAACAATGAACTTTCTGCTGTAATTAGTCAGTCCAAGGAGGCTCCTTAGTTCCCGCACAGTTGTTGGGTCCTTTAGTTTATGAAGTGCTTCCACTTTCTTTTCCTGGGGACAGAGACCCTGAGGAGTAATCTCATGCCCCAAGAAATTGACACAGGTTCTACACCACTGTGCTTTCTGAAAGGAAAGTTTTGCTCCAGCGGCCCTCAACTGGGTCAGAACATAACGGATCTCTGCTATGTGTTCCTCCACTGTTGAGCTTTTGATGAGGACATCATCTACATAAGCCAGGTTACCCCTCGCACCCAAGTCGGGCATGGCCTTGTGTAGGAAAATGTTGAATTAATTGCCGGAGTTGAGGGTATCCGAAGGGAGTCCGGGTCCATGTGTACTGCTGCTCCCCAAAGGTAAAAGCAAGCTTGTATTGGCCCTCCCTACTGACGGGCACAGTCCAGTATCCATTGGTCGGGTCTATTGCAGTGAATACCTGTGACCCCTGGATCTGGGCCAACCCTTGGTCATTGTAGGGAAGAGGCCCTCGGGAAGTATGGACCCGTTTGTCTGGCCGTTTGGCTTCAATAGTCCCAGCACTGGATTATTGAAGGTGCTTTGTACTGGACGGATTATCCCCCCGGGACTCAAGGTTCTTAATTATTTCAGTAAGGGACTCCATGGATGCGAGAGGCAAGCGATATTGCTTCACAAACACTGGAGTAATGCCAGGGTCCATGGGAATTGTTGTGTGGATGTCGGTGCGACCAGTCATGAGTCCACCGCAAAGAGATCTTGGAAATCCAAGAAAACTTGTTTCAACTTTTGCTTCTGCTCCAGAGTCACACAGGCATCAGCTAGGTTGAATCTCTCTTCAACCATCTGCCTGAAGTCTGGAAAGACTTCTGGTTTTGCTATCTCAGCGGCCTCCTCCAGCTGGGTGGAGAAGTCCCTGGTCAGAGTGCCGATTTGGACTGGAGGCTTCAGGTGGGAAAGGCAGCCCTCATGGACCTGGAAAATCACCTCATCCCCTCTGAAGTCACAAGTCACATCTTCCTTACCATAAGGGCAGGAAGTGTACACCAGGAAGTCCCCCCCCCCCACCCCACATGCCGGGTAAAGATCCTGTGTGGTGTTGTCATCACTGTCAAAACAGTCCTTGGGGATGATTGGTCCTAACAGTTAATTTCCTAAATCAATGGAAAAATGTTGTCATCAACTGCCATTCCAATAATGGTACCTGCGGCTAGAGTAATACTCTTTAAGTTGCTGTTATCCACCTCTATTGGAATGGGGTCATGTTCTAGATTGACCAACGGTGTTGGGTTTACCCCCAACCCTTGCTGTTGGAGAGAAGAATTTAGATGAATATAAGCATCAGGGTTTTTCAATTTTTGTCCTCTTAACTTTCACTTCCAGGGAGAATTGTCAGGTCCTTTGTGGGATGGTGACTTCCTCTTTAATCTGAATTTCAACTGCACAAGGTAGCAATTGAGCTGACCTAAATGCTTTTTCTGGATCATCGAAGCCCATGGGCTTATCCGCTAACTGGGACCAATCTTTGAAGTTTATTAGATCCAAACTAATGACAAAGCGATTGAGAATGTCACTGCCCAAGTAAAAGGCGGCAGTGATGTCTCGCACGACCCAACAATTATGGACTATGCTCTTGTTGCCAATGGAGATTTTGAGCATGAACCTGCTTGGCAGGAGATGTTTGGAATTGGGTGTTTCCAGATCCATTTCCTATTTGTCTATCAGTTTGAATGTGGGATTGGCTGGATCTTTTGGGAGTTGGCGGAACATGGCTTCGCTGATGAAGCTCTTACCGTTGTTCACACACACTCGGGCGAGAAGAGTCCTTCCCATCATTTAACTGAACAGGGATGAACAACTGCTCTCCAATTTGCTGAATATCAGCCAGGCTCTGAGCTGATTTCACATCTTTCTGGACTATTGGAGTGGGAATGTCTGTGGATTAGTAAAGAATTTCAGAGTGTTTCCTTCCAGTGTGGAATACCACCTTAAACTTGAAGGAAGGTTGATTTTCAGAAACAGAGAGTACCCCCCATCACCAGTCTGTTGTCCTACTGCTATTACTGTCACGTCTGGAATTTGGTTGTTCTGGAAGTGAAATTCAGATTTTTGTTCAACCATGTAGCATGTGCCGTTTAAACTAACATGGGTGCCACTCTGTTTTAATTTTATTGGTCGGCTAGTCTGGGTCCAGAGGGCCTTGTTTATGCAATCTATTAGGGGTGACAACCTTCTCAGGAGGTCATTCCCTAGTAAACAAGGGGTGCCCTCTGGAGTCACTACTATGACAGGGTGTTTCACCTTGTGTCGCTCAGTTTTAATGTCCAAATCCCCAGTCCCCTCGATGGGAATTTCCTTCCCGTCAAAGTTCGAAAGTTGTCCAGGAAGAGAGGTGAGAGGAATACGGTAATTCTCCCCCCTTCCTGCATTTAGTTCGTCAAAGGCCCTTCTGGACAGAGGGGTAGCTTGGGATCCAGTGTCCACCAATGCCAAAATTGTACCCTGCCCCTGTACTTGTACCAGGGCATAGTATCTTCCCTCCTTCTCCTCAAGGGGGCACAGATAATGCACATTTTTAGACAACTGGTGGGCTAATTTTCTGGTTTTGGACAAGGAAAGAGGAGATTTGGGCAGAATTCTGTGAAGTCTTGGGAATCTAAAGAAAAGGTTGGCAACCGGAGATGGGAGACATTTTTTTTGTTCCCCTGGTTCCGGTTCTGGCCCCCCCCCGCCCCCCTTTTTGGAGGCAGTCACCAGGATGGGTTTGAACCAGGGGATTTTGATGCTGTTGGTTCTGGGATGAGATGATGGGCGGCGCTAGCTCAGTCCCCACATCTACCCAGTCTGTCTGTGAATCCCTTGGGACCCATTATTCTTTGGGAGGAGTTCCCCCATCTCTGAAGGAGAAGATCCTTTTCCCAGGATCCTCTGAGGATCCCTCTCCCTCAAATTGGTAGATCTGTACCTCATCCTCAAAGTGGGTCTGTTTGGGTCCTTTGTTTCTCCTACCTCCTCTCTGCTCCTTGGATGGCAGACTTTCAGGGGTAGGAGTTTTTGTTTCTGGTTCCTGGGTTTCCAGGGGCTGTTCACAAGTGGGGAAGGAAGCTTCCTCCGAGGCTTTACACCCCCCCCCTTCCCTTGTGCCTCCTCCCTGGGAACCGGTGGGTTATCGGGGTGCTGCCCCGTCATTGTTCTGGAGCACCAGCCCCAGAGTTTGGGGCATTCTGCGCCGGCATGCTCATATGGGGGTTCTGCTGAGCCCTCAGCATGCGACCCAGCTCTTGTGCCATATTTTGGACCTGCTGCTCTAACTGTGAAACTCGCTCAGGCTGATACGGGGTTCTGTTTTCTCCCCTGGGCTGATCCCGGGAAGGGTAGCTATCCCTTCTCTGGTAGTACCCCGGGTTGGGAAGATTTGGGTACCCCTCAACCCTTGGCCTCTCCTCTCCCGGATTAGGTGGTCTGGGCTCAGGGAAGTGGGGAAAGAAGGATGGATGATTTTGGGGCTGGAAGTTGGGTGGATACCTGGGGAAAAAGTTCTGCCCAGGATTTGGGGGAATTTCTGCCCTCCTGTGGGAAGTTAGGCGGGAAGTTCCCTGGGTTAGGGGCTTGGCTGGATTCCCTCCCCCACCCCTCCCCCCTGGGCTGGAGGGGTCCACACATGACCCAGGATGGGTCAGTTTCCCTTGTAGCGCGGACGTACATAATCAGGGGAATGAGAGATCCCATTTGTGGGACTACCTCCTTCACTCCCTGTCTGTGACTGGCCCGAGGGCCTTCTTGGCTTGGAATTACTTGGAATTATTCTGTGCAGGCAAGTTTTTAGGCCCCCCATCTCCAAATCTAAAACGGGGGCAACCTTTACCTCTGCCACCTTGGCAGCAGCACGGGTGCTGGTTGGTTTGGGGCTCTTCTGCGCATTACTTTTATTTTCTATGGGCTTCTGCACCTCATAGATATGGGTGGCCTGTTCAATGACCCAGTCTAGTGACCTTTTCTCATGAAAATCTCTCACTAGCTGGGTCATGATGTATTTGGGCAAGGCATGGAAAAAAAGTGTTAACAAATTCTTTGCTGTCCGTGCGAACTCTTTTGGTAGTCTGCGCAAAAGCACGCTTCAATTCCTGCACAAATTCTTGTGGGGCCTGATCCTCCCCACATTTCAAATTGTAGGCTGCCTTGCGGGCCTCTTGGGGGTTCCGGTGAACATAAAAATGTTTCAAGATGGCCGCCCTATGTGTGGACCATCTTGAATGGTTTTGGTCCTCCAGCCCCTCAAAGAAACAGAGTATTCTCGGGAGAATGTCCATTTGACGTACTGCATGCAGCTACTGCTGTCTTTCAAATGGAAAGTCTCCATTTGCTCAAAGAGCTCCAAGTGTTCCCACACAGAATACTTGGTGTTCTTGTGATAAGGCGTGATGACTCTCCTTATTGCCTTAATTTGTTTTAAGGGGTCCTTAAGCAAGGCCCTTTTTGCCTTATTGGCCTTCTTGGTTCGGGTAACCCTGGTCCATTCTTCCTCTGACTCAGAAGCACTGCTCCCAGAGGGCCCGTCTGATTTTCCAGGTTTTCCCCGAATTCTGCGAGCCTGGGAATGGCTGGCAGAATGTGGGGACCTCTTGTGTCCTAGGACGCACAGAGTCTTCAGATTTCTCCTTGCTGCCCGGATTTGATGGGTACCCCCCCCCCCCCCTTGACCTAACTGGGCAGAGGTTTTCAGAATGCCCTTAGAGGACCTACTCTCCTGGGGTTCCCCACTAAATTGCGCTGTACTTGGGTGCCCATACCCGGATGCCTGCCCATCCATTCCTGGGAGGTACTGGCCTCTCAGCCCCATACCTTTGGCTGGATAGTAATCTGCCATCCCCGTGGCCCTGGGCTCATGTGCGCCATGGGACATGGGGGTGGCAGAGTCCAAGGACTGGGAGAGATGAAGGCCTCTGGTACTAGGGCTCCTGAGGTTATGCTCAGGTGTTTCCCTTTCCCAGCAAACCTCATCTCTGTCAGCCCCTGCTCCCTGTTGCCACGCCAGAGCCTGCGCTTTCAGTTCCTCAATCAAGGCCTTACTGGAGACTATCAGTCTCTCCTGCATGGCTACCTGTTGCTGGAGCCTATCATTGTGCTGGCAGAGAGCTTCATTCTCTCTCTGTGCTTCCTGGTTAGTCTTGGAGTACTGGGCCAGTCTTTGCTGCAGGAGGGTTACCTCCTGGGTACCGTCCCTACTGGCCTGCTCCTTTCTTGACAGAGCATCTTCCACCCTCCTGGTGTGCTCCAACAAGTTCTGATGCTCTTTTTGATGTTCACCCAGTCTCTGGAGGGCCAGGTGATTTTCTTCCATTTTCTTTTTTTAACTGGCAGACTTCCTGGCCTAAAGTATCCCTTTCCTGAGTAAGAGCCTGCATCTGTGCCGCCAGGTCGTCCCTCTGCCTTTGAAGGGCACCAGCTCTCTGGCGCGCCTCATAAAACTCTGCCTGGGTATCCAGGTCTTTCAAAATCAGTTTATTGCGCTCTGCCTTTTCCCTATCTAGGTGGCTTTGCAGGGTGACTACCTGCTCTGTGCATGCCCTGTTGAAGTCCAGTTGTTGCTCCAGCTTTTTCTGGCTCTGCAGTAGGGAGTCCACACCTTCTTGGTACTACTCCTGCAAGGCCAGAAATCTGGTATCCTGGTCTGCCTTTTCCTGTTGCAGGATACCCATATCCTCTTTTATTTTAATGAGATACTGTCTACTATCATTTTTGGACTCTTGGCTCCTGTGCAGCCTCTGCTCAGAAGAGTCCAGGTCAGATTGGGCCTTCTCCAATGCCATCAGTTGCCTATTTGCCAGATCTTGGCCTTCAGCACATTTGTCCTGTATGGCTCCCATATATAAATATGCCGCTATCCTGGCAATCTTGTCGTGCTCATCTTTGGCTATAGGTGCCATATATAATTCACTCAGGGCCACATGTAAGGGACCCTGATCTCTCCATATATCTGACCCTTTTTCAGTGATCTGGGGTGTGATTGCCTGCAACCACACCGTCTGATCCTGCTGAGTCCACTCACCTCTCACAAATAGCTTATGTAAGAGGTGCTCTCTCGCTATTTTGATGTCTACCAGTGTCATTCTGGAAATTGATTTCCTTCCTGACTTACAGAAGTTAGTATTTTATTTTGCAAAACAGACTGTTTTCTTAGAGCGTTCCTTTGAGGAGTGCTTTTACAGCGTGGTGATCCAACAGGATTTATGTATCCTATCAGTTAGCACACTGTATTAAGCTGCACAAGTGGTAGATCTAATCCAGACGTCCCGTTACGAGCCCCCACTTTGTAAGTGACTTCAATTCAGAAATCCAACTAAGTCAATGCCTAGTCTGGGATGCCCAATGGAAGCCCTTATTTATATATTTTGAAGTCAAGTTTTTAAATCTGGATGATGAACCCTTGTATAACGCCCCTCTCTTTAAATCCCCCCCTGACCTTAAGCACTATATATCACACTTTTATGAATTAATAATTGATAGTACACTTATGAATATAACAGTGATCAACAATGGATAATCTACCGTAGCACAATTCTTTGATTACTTAGGAGTTGGTATAGAAAGGATAAGGTTGCAGAGAATACTTTGTATGGTTTCAATGAAAAGCAATGATGGAAAGAATGCAGCACAGAAATAAACTGGATATGGTTTCAACAAGAGATAATCTGATCACTTTTTCCTCACTCCCCTCCCCCCTGCAATATGAAGGGATGTAAATGAGGGCACACAGGTTTTCAGGAATACAATCAAAAGCAGTTCAGTTCACCCCCCCCCCGCAGCAAGCTTAGAGCAACCGGTATGCTTTTAAACAGTCAAAAATACTTTTACATGTGATTTGCAATGAAGTGAAAAATATGCTACAAATGATTTTAATTCCCTATAGGAGATTCAGGGTAGGTGACAGAGTGAAAACGAATTTCAGCAGTGGAAAGCAAGAAGCAGCTATTTTTACAAGTGGTGAAATTGAGTTAAATTGCAATTCACGTCACTTTTCCCGAGTGCGTCGATCGCGATTACGGAAAAACTATAAGGAGTTTGAATGTCGTATTGGGTTTGTTGGAAAGCGGTTCAAAAGAAACGGACGTTTATATGGAGGTAGATTTTCAGAAATGAAGTCAAGTTTTCAGAATGACATGTGCGCTGTGGAAGGTTTTGAATCAACAGGATGGACACAAAATTCTAAATGCAGTTCTAGACAGGCTGAATGGATGGGATAAGATTACTTTAAACTAAGAGATTGGTTCCGTACAGTTCTTGATACTCACTCCTAGTTTTGGACTGGAATGCGACTTTGTCACGGATTTGGTCAGGCTTGGGCTGCGGTTCTCTCTCCAGACAGTCTCTGGCACTGGTTCTGCTTACAGCGGTCTGGTCTGGGTCTGCTATCGGCGCCGCACAGCGGTCTGGTCTGGTCGGCCTCCTGAACTGGACCTAACGGTTCTGGGTACAGCTCTGCTTTCTCTGGATCTCGGTTCTGGCATGGGTTCTGGGCTAGAAGCGAACAGCACAACCTGGCTGTTGAATAGTTTAGTTAGGTTGCTGGATTCTGGTGCCTCTGAAAAGGATTCAGCTTGTGGACTAGGCCTCTCTGATGCAAGTTCTGGTCTCGGGATATTGTCTGGATTTGAAGTCGTCCGGCAAAGTGCTGCGCAAGAAAGTGGAAAGAGCAGTCCCTATCTGGGTTTCAGTGGTTCTTTTTATGTCTTTTGAAAGTGGGTGGGAAGGCTGACTTTCTAGGCCCAACCCTCTGAGGATCCTGATAGGTTAGAGGATTTTCTGTGCCCTGACTGGAGAATGGAGTTGTGAGTCATCCTGTGTCATAGAGTATCATTTTTATGGCTTTAAGGAAAGAACACTCCCCTTTGGTTTCTTATAGATAATCAATTTTACCCAAAACACATATTGCCCAGATGCACAAATTGTTGAAATTACATGTACACATCATAGATTGCTTAAGGTACAGTTCAGTTCAAGGCACATGTTTCTACGAGCTTGGGTTCAGAAACGACAAAATTTTGCGCTTTTAGTGGGTTTCGCCATATTGGTTTTTCATCAAATCTTCCATGGAGGTACCCACCCTCTCTGGGCACATCACAGTAAGTGTTCAATTCTCTTGTGTAATCCCAGTGTCTGCAATATTAATAATTATGGGGTTTGGTCTCAGAACATCGTACAGAGTTGAGCTTAGTCTCAAATTGTGGGTGCATTTTTCATATTAAGAATCCCCAAATTGTACATTTCTGTCAGCTTGATGCAATATTTTATAAGCAATTTAATAAAATATACATTTGCCTCCCCTTCAGTACACCCATTTGTTTGTCCCCGCCTCCAGGAACTTGGTTCTGACTCAGAGAGATCAGATATCTTGCCTTCCCCCAGAGCAGTTGTTCAGGCACGCACAAATTAGCATATTCTGTTTAACTGAAACAGTCTATTGTCTTGACTGAGGTCAGTTTACCAGGGTGCCACTCTCCATTTGATTAACAGAAACTTGTGATTTCCTCCCTTCTTGTGTGGAGTTCTGAGGTGTGAAGACTTCCCGGGGACAAGCAAGGCTTTGAAGTCCCAGCTAACTCGGGTTCCTTTTCAGCTCCTGAAATACAGGTCTGTCAGAGTTTAGATCACCAGCGCTGGTCAGTGGCAAACACCGGTATTGCACCCATTTTTGGCAGCTGTCTTGAATTAATACATTTCAAAAGGGGGATTTTACTTGATGGCATATGATCCTTGCTAACATTGTATTGATGTGGATTCTGCAGTAGAGTAATGTAGAACACCCAACCAAAAGTTGGATTTCTTTGTTTGGTGGTTTCGTGCCCATGATTTTAGCAATTTTTTACATCAATTAAAACGGATTTTGAACAGCACCATATTCCTTTGCACTGGTTTTGCTCTGTGTGCAGCCAAAGGATAGGATCTGTCAATGGTCTCCTGTATTAACATTGACAGAGGCAAAAATGGATGGCAACCTATTTCTCATGTTTTCCCTGTGCATTTTTTGATGATTTCTGGCAAGCAGCATGCTTTCCGGCGGCCATTATGATGTTTCCGTTGCCAGTAA
Organism: Ambystoma mexicanum; assembly: GCF_040938575.1. NCBI lineage: Eukaryota > Metazoa > Chordata > Amphibia > Caudata > Ambystomatidae > Ambystoma > Ambystoma mexicanum. Next base: position 1,252,228,630 of record NC_090928.1, read on the forward strand.
TGCACAATTATGTTGTAGGGCTTGGATGCGTGGGTGAAACATCCCACAATGTTGATCAAAGAGGGTCCAAGATTGCTTTTCCCGCCTCCGGCCCCAATTCCTAGGGGTTGCAGTTTTCCGGTTGGTGACTAGTCCTGGTGCAAAGTGTCTCAGTTGAAAAATGCAGCAGAACTTTATGCAGGGCCCCTCTCAGGACAGGACTCTATGCCGGTAAGCAGTTTTCGATGACTGCGACCGATTTGTTAAGATGGATTTCTGAACTCTGACCTGGTGGGCAGAGGTTCAGATGGCCAGTCTAGTTTCTTGGAACAGGTAACCTTCTGGACAAGCCAGACCAATAAAGGTAGCATTGGCGGCGGTCAAGACTAGGTCTCGGGTGGGGTGAAGATGATCGAAAGCCCACAATGAGCACACAGTAAACACTACAAATTACTCTCAGGTGTATATATCAAAAATACATATACATTTATTAAAGGCCTTTTAAATCAAACACACAGCAAATTTTAGCAGGATTAACTAAACCAGCATTAACTTTGAAACATATATATAGTCACCAATGGCCTAAAGGAATATTCCACAGTACGGATCCACAACCTGCAAAGAAAGGGGTTGCACAGTGCAAATATCGTTCAGGCAGTCTCTCACAATTCAAACCCTAGCAGTCCAGTCCCAATGATGAGTGGAGCCTTGAGCTCAAAAGTACATTTGGTGCTGGAGCACCGCAATCATGCAGTTATTTTCAAAAGCGGTCTCTTCAAGGGGCTGTAGCACCTTAGGAAGGTGGGTGAGGCAGTGAAAGAGTAAGTTCTCACTATTTGAGGAGGATGTCCCAGGATTCAAGAGTTGGGACTAGCTTGGTAGTGCAGGCTACCTTGATAAAAGATGAGTGGCCCTCAGGGGACACTTGTATGTAAAAGTCTATGGATGTACCAGGGGCCCCGCTAAGGGTTGCTAGTACTTACCGACCATCGGCGCACTCTTGAACTTCGGCAGGTTCAAATCCTGCAGTTGTGCGGCTTTCAGGGGCTGTGTTCCGAGAATTATTCTGTGGCGGGACAGTGGTATCTCTGCTCCTGGTGAAAGGATCAGACCAGTTCCACTGCAGCGAGTCTGAGGGCACAGGGGGTCACAGCAGCAAGGCACCCACTAAGTTTGTCACCACAGTTGGGTGACAGTGACTGTATATGTTCGGGTGCAGGCCACCTTGGTTCGATCATAAACAGGGGGTCTGACGATCCAACAGCATTTCCACAGATCTGGGTCTTTGGTTCTGGATACTTGGCTCCTTTGCGGAGTTTGGTGTGAACTCAGAAGATGGAACTGGAATGGGTGTAAGATGCCTTCTTATCCAAAATCGCCTTTGTGCCAAAATGAAGGGAAACCAATGGATAGGCTGACATGCAATCATTTCAGATGTGGACCAATCATGGACCACGGTGGTCCCAGGTGTCCCAGTTTACCAGACATCCTGTCACCCAGGATATGTATTTGAACTAGACCGCTACAGCCCACATCCTGGAGGCACACACCCAGCATGCTAAAGCCCGTGAAAGCTTGGGTTTGCGCAGGGTTCTGCATGACCAAATGAGGAATTTCCAGGGTCTGCTCGACCTGGTGAAGCCAAACGGACAAGCTGGCCAAAGGAAAGAACAAAAGACTGTGTGGCATGGCAACATTAGGCACTGGCCACTCTCTGTCCTGGGCCAAGCATGATTTGCACCAAAGAAGAGTTGAAAAACATGAAGGCACACTTGTATATTCACCAAAAATCCTTTGTGTGTCTAGGGCCTTTAAAAATTAAAAAGTGACCGTAGTGCACTGTACTGGAAGATGCATTGTGTATTGATAAAATGTTACTAAAGAATAGCAACAAAGTGGAAGACTAAAGGAAACAAAGTATCCCAGTACTGACTGTCGTAAGGGTATGTCAGTTTCCCACATAACAAATTAGCAAAAGCCCGGTGGAGTACAGCATAAGGCTGGGCTCCACTGGCAAGTCCCGCTATGATGGTCGGACAACAGCAAAAAGTTGGATGGTTCCCAACTGGAGTGAAAATTACCCATGAATTGAAATCTTTCCTAACGCGGATGCACGGTGACGCAAAGGGATTCACTTGCGGTCAGACTTTCCCTCCTATCTCGGGTCCCCTTGAAGCTATGACCACAACATTTCACAGAGTTAAGTCTTGTTGCACAAGCTGAAGATTTCCTGCAAGTTCCAGTCCTCCACTAGGAACGGTGACGTCTGCAGCACGGCAGCCCAAACACTGGGCGGTCCAGGTGCACTTCCGAAGGCTTTTCAGTGGACTCTGAGCTTACGTTGAATGGATGTTCCTTCCACTCTTAGGGGTCGCAGCTCCCTCGCAGGACTGCTGGAGATCTTCCACAGGGCAGTGCTCTACCAGTGCAGAAGCAGATGTTGGCTGCCAGGATCACTGCCACTGAGTCCCCGGTCTCCTTGTAGGTTTTGCAGCTGGACAGGATTCTTGGCTCCTTCAGTTCCTTCCTTGAGTGGGTGCAGGGGGTCCTCTTATCCGAACAACCAGACAAGAGCTGCAACTCCCATTCGCAAATGACCAATATGCCCCCTGGTAGTGGTCCAATCGCGCCCACTGGTGGCAAAACACATGCATACCACTTGCACAGTGAAACCAGTTTGTGGATTGAGACCGTGCACTCCCCACCCACATCCTGGCAGCAAACACACATAGCCCACCAGACGCCTCTGCTTTCCCGGGCACTGGAATTCCATATAAGGATTTTCCTGGCATCACAGTCAAGGATGCAGGCTAAAAGACAAGATGGCCAAAGGACAAGCCAAAGACCTCATGGCATGGCCATGCACCAGCCACAGTTGGTAGCCAAACGTGGTATGGTTAAAACTAAATACACCAATAAATTGTAAAATGTCACTGCTGCCAAAACCTTGTCCATTTAGAACAACTAGAGTAACCAAAAATGGTCTGAGTGTTGGTCTAGGGCAAAACAAAAAGTGTACTGCTTTGTAAAACGCATGGCACAATGATCAAAATTACCACAAATTGTAATAAGTTACAAAAAGTAGTAACAAAGTAACTAGACTAAGGGAAACATTGTTTCCCGGTACTGACAGCCAGTTTCCCGGTGAACGATTAGCAAAAGCCAGTGTTGTGAAGCTTCACTGCACTGTAAAAAGAGCAGGTCAGATACAAAAATAAAAGCAAAAAGTTTGGCCCTCACAGAAATGGAACGAAAGGTGCAGCAAAGAGGTATCTTTCCTAACCTGAAGTGGTCTGCAAGGTCATCGCATTTTGGGTGGGTGTTTTTTTTTGCAGGCATGTTTCTTAGTTTGGTGTTGAACATCTTTCTGGGTGTTTGTGATACATTTGTATTTTTCTTTGATTTTGGTTGTATCTGTTTTTTTTAAATTTTCTGTTGATTGTAGTTCCTCCATTCTTTGAAGTGAAACTTTTTATTTTCTTTAGTGAGGGTGTGAATATTTCTACCGGTGCCATGTAATCTAGTGTTTTTGTGATCCATTTTTGGATTCTCAGTTATTTCTTCAATGTTGAATTAATTCAAGACCGTGATGGATGGTTTTGTGGACTCTAGTCTGATGTTTGGATCCAGTGCTTATGGATTTCCTGTTGCTTTTCTAAATTGGAGGAATTGTGATGTTGGCTTGTGTTTGTGTTGGTGAATAGAGCACAAAGGCTATTATAAGGTTTTTGCTCGAGAATCTGCCTTTGAGGATTCAGTTGCCAGTTTTTTGTGTGCAATCTATTTCATCTGCGTGAGTAATGTTGTGTTATGGAAGTTGTAAGTTCAGGGGTGAAATCTCAGCAAAACTATTAGCCTACTCTGTCGTCCCTTACTGCCTTCTGTGATCCCCGGGTTGGTGGGCAGGGCAGGGCGCTAGGCGAACAGGGAGATGCCCTGATCCACAGCCGTGAGGGTGTTGAAGTAAGGTTCCAGGTTTGTTGACTGTTTCAGCAATAGGGTGTGGTGAAGGGGAAGAGGTAGAGCTGGGCTACATGGGGGAGTAGGAGCATAGATTGTGCTGGATAGTGCTTGGAAAAAGAGTGAAATAAAGAATAGGATTACTTGTGCTGCAGGACTCTGCCTTGGTGTGGTCTCTGGTAGCCTTTGAATACTTGAACAATAAATTGAATGTGTAAATCAAATTAACACATTTGTTAATTGTTAAATGAGCCAACCTTGTAAATTAACCTTCTGATGCTTGTTAATCTGCTTAGAATCGTATGCTGTGCATATGGTCCGACATCCAGTGGTAACTGCAGAGTATTGCATCTTCTCTTTCGGGGACCGAAATGGGACGTCGGCATAGGTGTGTCTAACACTATCCCTATCATGACGTGTGTAGTACCCAAAATCCCTCATGCGCTGAGGTCCCTCAGATTCTTTTTTTCCACCCAGATAACTGGTCGTCCTATAGCGGAGCTCTTACTAGAGACATTGTTTATCTTACCGAATTGTCAGTTTATTCCCCGTTAAGTCACTTCGCCCAACAAGATCATCTTTGACGAAGACTACGGGGGAATCGTCTATGGCTGTGGATTTCGGCGTCTAAGATCTGGCGCCCAGATTTTCCACGTGGTCGTGCCCTCTGGCCGACCTATACAGTAGGGGGAGTGGGGTCGGGATGGCCATATTGCTTACTATGTCTTTCCTCCTTTCCCCGCTTTTCCCTGTCTGGTCATCCTTCCCTTTTGCTATGGAAAGGACTCCTTTTAGATTCTGCCCTAAGTGTAGGGTTAGATATCCTTGGAAGGACGAACACAGGACGTGTAACGCCTGTCTCCCGCTAGAGCACGATGAGAAGTGGCATGCAAACTCCTTCGGCCCAAGACCTTTAAGGGGAGAGCGGTGGGCCGCATATGGTATGTCACGTGTGGAGCCACCCTCCCCCCACCGCCACGCTAGCTAAAAGTGACGGGGGTACTTCGGATGACCAAAAGTCCAATGTGGATGTTATAGACCTTGAGGCAGATGCTTCTAGGTCCGCCCCGCCCATCCCATATCCATCCAGACTCGACTCTGGTCTTGCTACAGGGACTACACCCAGCGACAGGGGCGTACAAGCGCATCGCACTAAGCACACAACCCCTACGCCCATTTCAACGCCTTTGTCGAAAAAGGTGAAAGTGCCAACGGGGCTGCCGAAAACTTCGCCGGTTCCCTCGGATCGTTCAGATCCAAAGCCTTCCCCGCATCCGCAGCAGCGTATTGCGACTGGGCAATCGAAACAAACGAAGGCTGCTACTCCTAAACCTGCATGCGTTGAAGTTCGGGAGCCCAACGCTTTGACGATTTCCAAGGCCTCAGTAGGCCTGACAACTACGGCTAGGCCTCTACCTGGGAAACCGACCGCTAGGCCTCCTAGTGCCGCGGACAGTATTACAACTGCCGACAAATCATCGGAGCCTTTGTCTCACGACAATTCGGTAACTATCGACAGTAGCATCAGAAGAATCGTAGGGGCAGTGGGCCTTACTCCGCTTCCGCCTAAGGTTATGGGCCAAGCTGCGGAAAAGATTTCGGCAGATTGGGTTCACGATTCCGATGAGGCTTACGTAGATAGTCTAGAGCCTATTTCCGACACCCTGAGATGTTCCGCCTCGCGTAGGCCCGTTTGGGTCCTCTAAATGGACTACAGAAAAATTCAACGGTTGTATGGATCGGCTGGAGCAGATTATCAGTTCTTCTGATCATCCTCCCCCAAAAAGGGCTCGGGTAGACCCTAATCTCCAAATTCAGGAAGGTCAGTCTCGTTTTCCAACAAGACGTGGTCCATATGGACACACATAGAGACATCTATAAGGAAGAAGAAGCTTCTTTTCTCAAACTATGAGGAAGATCAACAGGATACAATGGACAACTGGGAAGAAACCCAGCAGGAAGGTCAAGACCCTTGGACACAGCAAGATCAGGACACTGATGTTTTGTGCCTAGACTCTCCTCCGTCCACCCCGGCTCGCCAGGCCTCCCCTGTGGATGACCAAATGTCTTTCAAATCCATGTTGAAGAAAGCAGCAGAATACTTCAAAATTGCCACTCAAGAGGCGGTACCTGAGTAGGATTTTTCCGGCAAGTCAATCCATCCCCCACCTTAACTCTGCTAAGAGACGGGTAGCTCCCTCATTGGTGTCACCTGCTCAGACACGCGCACTGAACCCGAGAGTCAAACTATTTTGACCTTCTCCTTCCGACCCTCTATATATCAAAGGGCACGCCATCCCAGACTCACCACTCGAAAGAGGGCATGGGTACTACTTACCACGGGGGAATAAGGAGTCTAAGAGGTTGTATACCCTGGGCAAACGTGTCATTTCAGCAGCTGCATACAACATTCGGGTGGCTAATAATACTACTCTATTAGCAAGCTATGCTGATGCCCAATGGAATTTGCTTCAGGAAGGCCTCCAGGAGGTTCCTGAACCCGCCAGGCCTAAGCTTCTCGCCATTGTTTCGGAGGGAAGACTAGTTAACCAGAATGTGCTGAAGAACACCCTGGACACTGCGGAGACTGCAGGCAGGTCGCTTGCACAAGGGACTCTACTGAAAAGACACGCATGGCTGCGTACATCAGGATTTAGACCTGAGACTCAGGCCTCCCTCATTAATAAACCCATTGAAGAGACTAACCTCTTCAGGAAAGCAGTGGATGAAGTGTTGGAGACAGCCAAGAAGGAGCACAAGACTATAAGGTCTCTGCACCAAATTACACAGAAACCCTCCTTCCAGAGGGGTAATAACTCTCACTGGTCCTTTCGAGGGCAAGCCCATGCTGGTCGAAGCTACGGCATGGGTAACTTCAACACAAATCAAACATCTGGAAGCCCCACTTACTACCCCTCAAGGGGTCAAACGCGGCAAAGGTAGAGGCAGAGGCCCGAATCCCAGAGGAGCCACAGCCTCTGGTCAGAAATGACCAAGTCCAGGTCCCCTCCCAT